>NC_050100.1:120936383-121250498 GCF_902167145.1 Zea mays | reverse complement strand
GAGGTCCTTTTTTACCAGCTTAGTGGACAGGTCTACCATAAGGTCCTCCCTGTTATCCAAGGTGATCTTGGTAGACTCGACCAAGCCCATCAGCTGGGACATTGCCTTTGCTCGCACTGCTTGCAGATGATATAGGGCATTCATGCACCGCACCGTCAGGTGAGCAGTCTGCCCCGGGTAAAGAGCCAACACATCCTTGGCATGCTCCACTCGGTCCTTCCACATTGGGTCATCCTCCTTTTCAGCAGGGAACAAGCCAATGGGATGGGTGGATAGCTCCAAGGGGTGAAAGCCACAAAAGGTCATCAGTCCGTGAAGAGCAATGGACTCGATAGTATCTTCAGCCCTGAATCCGAAAGACTCGGAGTCCAACGAACGCCAGCACGGTTGTAAGGGATGAGGCTCCAAGGTCATCCTCACCCTACAGCGGGGTACCCGGTGCTCCTCGAACAACTGCACCGCATACTGGGGAGGCGTCGTATAACCGGCTCCCTGCAGTACTTCCCACAAAATGTGGGGAAAACCCTCGCGTGCAAGTCCGTCAGTGCGGGAATGTGTGTTCCCTCCTTCCGAGGATTCGTGAGAAGTCATCTGTGTAAGGGTAAGCGTAAGCGAAAAAGAATTACAAAAATAAAAGGGAATTAGTGCTTAGCTTTTCTAAGGTTACGTTGAGGTCTTGGAGATTACTTAATCTTTTATTATCATGCCTCATAGCTTTTAAAGTTTCTAACCACTTAACAAGTAGTTTGAATAAAAGGATGCATGCATGCTCGTCCTACGCGACCTCACATCAACCTATAGGGATAGAGAAATCTCCCTCCCTTATAGTAGCATGTAGGGCACATTCAATTAGCCACCTAGCTACCCATCTAGTATCCTAAGGCTTCACGCTCTAGGTCCCTCCCTATAGCCTTACCGATCTATCCAACATTGGTTTCTAACAAGTTTTACTTTTTTTGGAAAAGGATGGTAATTACGGTTTATTGATTCCTCTGTGGTGGTACAAGCTCCGATACCAGCTATGGCGGAACTTCCCGAATTATTCCAACTTAAGTGCCTAAGTCCCGCCTTGGAGGCTAGACCACACTTAAATAAGAATAAAACGTCAGTCCCTCGGATCTAGTCCGACGAGGCCACTAACAGGATCAAGTACCACGTACTCACTCGAAGGTGAGACACAGAGCAAATACAATAAAGCATAAAACCATACATTGAGGAGTACTTAATTTATTACAACATTATCGGAGTTTATCAAAAGTAGTGATCATTGTTCGGAATACAGCGGAAAATAACTAACGGTCGATAAACGGAGGGATGGGGAAGCCTGGCCCATCACTCCTCATGCTCCTCCTCTGCAGAGGTAGGGTCCCACTCGATTGTCCACCCCGGTGGCAAGATGGACGACCAAGTCACGCCAGCAACCATGTCCTCCAGAGAACCTGTAAAAATTATGCCACAAGCAAGGCTGAGTATACTAATAATCAGCTAGACTTACCCGGTGTGAGGAGTCTACTCCTCTACCTCTAGACATGCAGTTGTTTGGCTGAGGGGTTTGGTTTGCCAAAAGCACTAGCTGAGTCTAAAATCAAGCTTAGCTTTTCAAGTTTTAGTGTGACTCGCTTAAGACTAAATGTGTATCTACCTAATCATACATGGTATCAAGCATTTAGCAATCAACATCTTTTGCCAAATCAACACATTTCCACTTGTTACTCAATGTAGCAGCATGGATCAAGCAGTCTCATTAGCTGCGAGAAGCAGATGATTCGAATCGAGTTTTTAAACCTTGCAAGGTAAACCTAAAAACACGACGTGGCGAGGCACTCCGTCCCCACACACATCAATCGTCCCCATCGATTCCCCGTCAACAGAACAGGGCTCACCGCCTTGGCTTACAATGCCTCACTGACCCCGACTGCCGTCGTGCAGTGCCCGCACTTGTACCCACCATAACCGGAATTGGACACCACGTCTCAGGTCGCGTGAGGGGCAAAGTCTGTGGGTAGGTTCACTCAGGTACTAGGCTTACCGATTTACCATATTTCTCGGCATATGTTTAGTACGTTCAAACGCTTGACACACGGTATCACACCTTAATCCTTATTCCAATTTCTGTCTCTGAGACAACGCATCCCCATGGACCATCATCAACAGACCATCATCATTCCGATATCAATTCCTGACCTCGCGTGAGTGCTAGAAAATCACTCGACTTCTACCGAGATCCCTAATTTAGTAAAGCAACTACTCGACTTAGCATACTAGTATCCATCTCAAAAGGAATCCTGAGTTAATGCATCTAGGGTTTCAGGTAACTCCTACACTTAAGTGCACAATACAAGCCTACAAACATTAAGTGCAGTAAAATAGCATATAGAATAGGTTATGCATAAAATCGGGGCTTGCCTTCCAAAGCTGGGGCAGGCAGATCCTCGATGGCAGGCTCTAGTGCTGGTTCCTGGACTACCTCCTGAGCAACTCCTAGCTCCAGAACGAGAATGTACTCCTCGTCAGCGAGATTACAGTCTATCGAATGCAATGAATAAGATATATGCATATTAATGATGGGCCAATTTGCAAATGCTATGCATAGTAAAACAATACTAAATTTAGGGGTACTCTAGGGTTTCCTTTGACTGCCTTAAGGGTTTTATACCTTTATTTTAGGGTCTTGAATAAACTTAAAATTTCAGTCATCCTTTAGAGGTTTGTTTTGGCTCTTGGAAGTTTTAAGGTTGCACCCCACTATTCTTTCCAAATTTCTTATTTTACTTTCAATTATGCTTCTTAGTGAGTGCCTTTACACTATCATGGCAAGTTAAGATTTTCCAAAAATGTTATAAAAATTACAGTGGGTAAACATTGATCTCTGTGGGTTATTCCAAAAATTTGAGGTTGAATTTAATTCAGATGCTCCTTGTGCAAAATTAACAATAGTAAGGGTAAAAGGGCAATTTACACTATAGCTCTGCTTTAGATGAGGTTTCTGTACTAAATTTTATTTTTGCCATGATTCCTAAATGATAATAGGTCTCTGTGTTAAAAATCACAGAAAAATACCCACTGGATATTTAGTTGTGATTTTCTAAAGTTTAATGCCAAAAAGGTACCTACAACTAACTTGTTGTTTGAAAAATATCAAACAACAAAACTTACATTTTTCATAGATTCAGACTAGCATATTATTAGTTATCCCAAGGATTGGGGTGGGTTCTCCTTAGGATTATTTTTCTAGGATTTTCTAAGTTCTCATTGTTTTCATGAAATAAAAGGTAGTGCATTTCTTTTGTACTAACAGAGGGCTTAGCAAAAATTTCCAGTGAACTATGTGAATGAAGTAAACTAGCAAAAATATGGTTGCCCCCTGGTTCTTATTTTAAACTCCCTTTTTTATTTTCTTTAACTTTGAGTCAGAGTGAGTTTAAATGGTAAACCCTTCCTTAATCTGGTGTACTGAGGGGTTTATTATTTTTAAACAGGCTAGGGAGTGGTTAAGTACCTCTCTAATTTTTCTTAACCCCAGTCTAAAAGTGTAGCTATTTTTACCTTCTTTATTTATCTTTTAATCAGTTTACTAATTAAATCTAAACCTTAAAATCTTCTGCAATACTTAGGGTGTTTGGTATTTTTCTTAAGTAGTTCACCTTATTTAGAACCTAGCAAAATTGGTTTGAACAAATTTGGTTGGATAAAACCGAAGTTATGAATTTTACAAGCTCTGTCTACATTTAAATGAATAATGTTTAAAGGTTTTATGAAAAACAGTTTACACCGAGACCCCTGGGCTTTTTTGAAACCAAGTCTTTAACTTATACCCCTGCGGGACTATTCACATGAGTCACTGACTATTCACAAACCCCCCTAGCTTCTATTTCTTTTTCCCCGAGCTCCTTCCCCCTTTAAACAGTAACCGCGAGGATTAAAAGGATGGCGCGGCTTACCGGCGGCGAGGAAGGTCCGGCGAGGGGCGGGGTTAGCTCCGGGAGGTCCTGGCGGTCACGTTGAGGTACGGCTCGTCATCGGTGATGGCCAGAATCGGTCGGGCCACGTGCGAAGGCGGGCAGGCTCGTCGGCGGTGAGTGCTCCGGCCTACACACGGCAGCATCGTTCAATCCAGGGGCACAGGGATCTTCACGGGGTGTTAAGGAGACTACCCATGCAAGGAATCGAAGAAAGACTCACCGTGGAGCTCGGTCTACACACGCCGGCGGTCGGGTGAAGCCCGGCGACGTCGATCCGATGTCTCCAGCGAGGTAGAGTTTGATTCCTGGCTCTGGAAGCTTCATCGAGGCACGCAGGGGCTATCCCGAGAGTCGAACGGGGTGGGGAAAGGCTAGGGTGGCCGGTCTACGGTGGTTGGGTCTTGGGCGGCCGCTGGCACGCTGTGCGCAGAGCGATCGCCGGTGAACTTGCGCTCCAGCGGGGTTGAGAGCGAGCGGGGGTGTACGGTCAAGGCCTCAGTCGGCTTTATAGGCGCAGGCACGGGCGTGGGCGCGGGGTCTTGCTTAGCGCGGCGCGGCGCGCGCGGGGTCGAGTGCTGGGGCGTGCTCTGGCGTCGCCAGGGCGCGTCGAACACGTGGCCATTTCCTTCTGCCCGTGTTCTAGCCCTTGCTGAGCAGCCAAACGTGCGAATCTTGCCATAAGACTGTGGTGAGATCTCTTCCATGTACCTAGGGCTACCTAGTTCATGTGAGTTCCAAGGGAAGATATGCCCTAGCTTGGGAGATATGCGGGCGCCAAGATGGGTCTGTCAGCACTGTTCATCCAGAGACAAAACATGTGTCAACTCGTGTCAAACGATCTTGGCTTCGGTTCAAACTTTTCCAGTGTGTTCCTTAGGTAATCTGGCTCCCTTTTGTCAATTTGACCCCATGGATTTGGCGCCAGCAACTAGGTGAACATCTATGATCTTTGGAAGAAGGCTATTTTTGACTTAGAGAAAAATTGGTTGTTCTTGGGTGTTCTTCACTTGGGGGCTGAATTTGAGAATTTTGTGGGACCTTTTTGGATTACTTTCTTTACCATTTCTTGTAGATATATTAATGTACTTAAACTTTGGTAAAGGGTTTAAGTATTGAATTGGTTATTTGATTAGCTTTCCCACTAATACCATGCTTGGAGGTCTAATGGCTCAAGAAAGGGTCTAAGGTTTGAGCCACTTTTTCCAAGGTGAAGATGTATGAAAATCTTGGGTATTTTTGTTGTCATGATCATTCCTTAATCAATCCATGGTTTCTAAGGTTTTGGTGCCCCTTCTCCCCCACTTAAACACATGTGATAATAGACCATAAGTGCATGTATTGAGCCAGGGCCTAGGGTAACACCTGGGGTGTTACACACTCCGTCCCCACACACATCAATCGTCCCCATCAATTCCTTAGCAACAGAAAGAGGCTCACCGCCTTGGCGTTCAATGCCTCACTGACCCCGACTGCTGTCGTGTAGTGACCGCACATGTACCCACCATAACCGGAATGGGAGACCATGACTCATGTCGCGTGAGGAGGTCAATCCACGGGCAGGTTCACTCAGGTACTAGGCTTGCCGATTTACTATATTTCTCGGCATGTGTTTAGTAAGTTCGAACGCTTTACACAGGTACCACACATTAATCCTTATTCCAATTTCATCTCGTAGACAACGCATACCCATGGATCCGTGTCCACAGACCATCATCATTCTGTTATCAAAATGGATACAACAAATTCCTGACCTTGCGCGAATGCTAGAAAAATCACTTGACTTCTACCGAGATCCCTAATTAGCAAAGCAGCTACTCGACCTAGCATAATCGTAACCATCTCAAAAGGAATCCTAAGTTCATGCAACTAGGGTTTCAGGCAACTCCTACACTTAAGTGCACAGTACAAGCCTACAAACATTAAGTGTAGTAAAATAGCATATATAAACGGTTATGCATAAAATCAGGGCTTGCCTTCAAAAGCTAGGGCAGGGAGATCCTCAATGGTAGGCTCTGGTGCTGGCTTCTGGACTACCTCCTGAGCAACTCCTTGCTCTGGAATGAGTACGTACTCTCCGTCAGCGAGGTTACAATCTATCGAATGCAATGAATAAGTTACATGCATGTTAATGATATGCAAATTTAGTAACACGATGTATGGTGAAGCAATATTAAGGCAGTGGGTAAACTAGGGTTTCTTTATCGCATGAAGTTCTTATTGGTGAATAATTAGTGGATTAAGAATTTTGTCATTTCATTAAAGTTTTTAGTGGCCACTTAGGGAGGTCTTGTTGTAGGGGTATGTGTAACATTATTCCCTTCCACTAATCTCCCTTTTCATTTTCTATTTATGCCCTTAAGGTGGGCTTGAACTACCATAATGATTTAGAAATTTCCAAAAAATGTTGTAAAAATTACAGTGGGTTAGTATTGGTCACTGTAGTCTATTCTACAAATTTAAGGGTAAGAATAATTAGGATAAACTCTAGGCAAAAATAAAAAAAAGTGAGGGTAGATGGTCACTTTGTACTACAACCCTCATTTGGTTGGGGGTTCTGTTGGGGGCCTTCGGCTTCCGAAGGTCCTCAAAAACATGATTTAACAGTGTTTCTAGAGTGTAATGTGTGAACAGGTACCTTCGGACTTATATCAAAGAGGGAGAACCTCAAAAGATACGAAGGTTGGCAGTGCCGAAGATGTGAAGCAGGAAAGCTTCGGCATGTTCGCAGAAAAGGGAACCGACTTAAAGATGAAAAGGCCATTTAGACCTCGATAGATTGCTATGGAATTATCACCAAATGTAAAGGGCATGAATGTAATTTTGTATGGGTTGTATCCCGTGCCTATAAATAGGTGAACAGTACCCCCGTACTGTTCACGCTGACTTGGCATTTGCTTTTGCGTCACGCTTGTACTTTTTACCTTCTCCCAGGACCGAAGGTACATTTGTAATTTGAAATCATTTCTATTTTTCCATGTTAATAAAATAGAAATGATTCTATGATGATGCTTATATTATATTTCATGCTTTATATGAATCCTTCGTCATTACTTGTTATGTTTACGAAGGTATGTCTCTTATGACCTTCGTCCGAAACTCATTATTTCCCGAAGGGACATAATGCTTCGAAGGACGAAGGACTTTAACACTTAACACTTTTTATGTTGCCTTGTTCTTAACTCATAGCATTTGAGAACAAGTCCCCAACATTGGCGCCCACCTCCGGTGAACTCACTTCCATTTCCTGAGCTTTTCGACACCTTCGGCAAGCATCAGCTTCGTCATGCCGCCGAAGAAGGCTTCAGCACCAGGGGCTGGCACGCTGCAGCCGCTGGACCCCAATCAAGACGTCCTTTCTCTCAGAGAGGCACGAAGCCAGAAGAGGAAGGCTACCAGTCCAACACATCCGGAGGATGATCTAGATCAGGAGATTCAGAATCTGGAAATCCTTCAGCAGCAGGTTCAACGCAGGAAGGAGAAGATGGCCAGGCTAGCTGAACTGCAGAGGCAGATAGATGAAGCCTCTGAAGAAGTTCGTCATCTTGCTCAGGATGAGCAACACCGAAGGCCTCAGCATCAAGACCTTCATCAGGAGGGCTTTCACAACGAAGACGACTGGTATGACAATTTCCATCGTGGGAATTTTGTTTTTGATGATGCTTCTCCCCTGTCCGCTGAGTTACAGGCTACACCTTGGCCTCCGTCCTACAAGCCGCCTCAGCTCCCCGTATTTGATGGCCATTCAGACCCGAAGCAGTTCTTGATGAGCTACGAAGCAACAGTGTCTTCGTACGGTGGCAATGCTTCAGTCATGGCCAAATCTTTCGTTATGGCTGTCAGAAGTGTTGCTCAAACCTGGTATTCCTCCCTTCGACCAGGAACGATCACTTCATGGCAGAAGCTGAAGGATTTGTTGTTAACCAGTTTTCAAGGATTTCAGACGAAGCCGGTCACTGCTCAGGCTCTGTTCCAGTGCACTCAGGACCACGAAGAATACCTTCAGGCATATGTCCGAAGGTTCTTGCGTTTGAGGGCACAGGCACCAACGGTGCCCAATGAAATTGTCATTGAGGCCATGATCAAGGGGCTTCGGCCAGGTCCGTCAGCTCAGTACTTCGCCAGAAAGCCTCCTCAAACTTTGGAGAAGCTTCTCCAGAAAATGGACGAATACATTCGGGCCGACAATGACTTTCGCCAAAGAAGGGAGGAGGCTTTCAGATTTTCTGAAATGACCAGGGGCTTCGGAGGGAGGTTTTACCCGAGGCATGTGAGATCAATTCACAATTCTACGCAAAATGATGACAGAGGAAGCCAACAGCAAAGGCCACAATGCTCCTCGCAGGCTTCTGGACAACAGCAAAGCTCTTTCCGGCCACCAGCTCCAAGAGGCAGAGGCGCCAGGGGCTTCGGAGGAAGATTTGGCGATCAACCAAGAAGAATCTTTTGCTTATTCTGCGGTGAGAACAAAGGCCATACTACCAGGATGTGCCATGTTACTATACAGAAGCAAAAGGAAATAGC
Organism: Zea mays; assembly: GCF_902167145.1. Taxonomy (NCBI): domain Eukaryota; kingdom Viridiplantae; phylum Streptophyta; class Magnoliopsida; order Poales; family Poaceae; genus Zea; species Zea mays. The sequence goes on along the minus strand of NC_050100.1, from coordinate 121,242,015 downwards.
TGAAGCAGCAGCACAACAAGCCCAGCCGAAGCAGGTCATGCATACAGCTTCGTATCATTCGCCCTACATCCCAGAATATGTGGGCAACCATCCTGCAGTCTCTGCTGCTTCGGCAAGTCAGCCTTCAGCTTCCTGGCAACAGCCTCCGCCTCCACCTCCGTTGCAACAAGGTCAGCAGCCAGAAGGGAGCCAATATGCTCCACGTCAAAGGGACTTCAGAGAACAGTCCGAAGCTCGCACGGTCAACAGCACCGTGCTAGAATCAAAGCACATCTATTGACAAATATCCTACCTTAATAGCAATCTTTTTCATTCAGTTTTATTTTCTGCAATAAAGGACATTGTTCAAGTTTTCATGTAATTAGTTTCGTTGATTCCTACAAGAAAAATATGTTTTCTTCACAGGTTTGTGATAATAAAAAGGACCTTCGGACTACCGAAAATCCTTCGAAGCAACAAAAAGTCGTTCTAAGGAACGCAGAGTAAGCCTGACGAAGTCACAAAAAGTCGTTCCGAAGGGAGCGCAGTGTAAGTTTTCTGCTCCAAAGTCGTTCCAAAAGGAATGCAGAGCATACAGCGAAAAGTCAACGCTGATACCGCCTAAGTAAAAGGCGAAGAAGCTCCAAAGACGTTCCTAAGGGAATGCAGAGCTTATACCGCCTAAGTAAAAGGCGAAGAAGCTCCAAAGACGTTCCTAAGGGAATGCAGAGCTTATACCGCCTAAGTAAAAGGCGAAGAAGCTCCAAAGACGTTCCTAAGGGAATGCAGAGCTTATACCGCCTAAGTAAAAGGCGAAGAAGCTCCAAAGACGTTCCTAAGGGAATGCAGAGCTTACAGCGAAGAATCAGTGCTGATACAAAAATATTGTGTGGGGATATGTGTGTATCTTTCGGAACAAATGTCATCTACGTAGCATAACATCATCACATCATTTTGCATAGCATAAGCATCATACATCATGTTGCATATGGCACAAGAAGGGGACACAATATTGATCTTCGGAAGTATGATTTGAAAGAGTGAAAATCGTGGTCACAAGAAGGGGACACAATATTGATCTTCGGAAGTATGATCTGAAAGAGTGAAAATCGTGGTCACAAGGAGACACAATCTTCATCTTCGAAGTATAGCTTCGGAGAATTTTTTTACGAAGCTTGGATATTCTTCACGAAGCATGAAAAGAAGGGAAGGTGTTTTTTCGCCAGACTCAAAAACGGTACGTGTGTAAAGTTTCATGCATCGTAAAGAATTGAGTAGCAAAAATAGATATATTACATTCGGGGTTACAAAGTGTTACATTATATTACATTTCCGAGGTTTTTTACAAAAATGTTTAACCCTCTCTCAAAACGACTTCTGCAGCTTCATTCAGAAGCCGATTGACGACTTCGTCCATAATATCTTCGGCCATCTTTTTAATTTCGTCGTCCCCCTTCGGCTGAGGGCCCGAAGGCGCTTTAGTAGGATCTGAAGCAAGACACGACTACATTACTATTACAAATCGCAAACAGATCTTAAAAGCCTAAAGATTACAACACGGTAAAAACTATTATTTAGTACCTAATTGACCTTCGGGCTCTGTGCTCTTTTCAGCAGCCTTAGCCACTTCTCTAGCATCATGGATGCCCTTTTCACTTCTCTGAATAATTTCTCTTGCCATTTCTCGGCCACCGTTATCCCAGATATCAGTAAAAAACTTTCCACCAATTATGCTAGCTTCGGCCGAAGGATCTTTTGTATCTTCAAAGGACAAAGCAGCTTCGGACTGTGCTAAAATTTTCACATGCTCACAGCCCTTCTTCTCTAAAATGGTGGCAATCCCTCTGGCGCCAGAGAAGGCACATATATCTCCTCGGCTATTTAAAATTTCTTCGAAGGCTTCAGCTTCGTGGTCAATCCATTCAATGACACTTTCGGGATTGCCCCTCAAAAAATTTTCTTCACTTGAGAATGCGCCGACTTTGGCGAAGCTAGCCTTTAATTTTTTAACACAATCTACAGATTTATTGTAGCATTTCTTTTCGGACGAACGAAGCTCTTCAACAGTCACTTCTAGATGATCTGCCCATTGATCGCTGAGTTCACGCTTTGTTTCTTCAAGTATACGTTCTTCTTTGGCTCTGGCCAGTTGTTTCCGAAGGTCTTCAATTTCGCGTTTCTGAGCTTCAGCTTGACTTTTGAAAGCAGCTTCGTCCTCCTTTATTTTATCTATCAATGAGTATAATATTTTGTCTTTTTCGAGACCTTCGTTCCTCAGTTCAATTACTTCGGAACGAAGGTTGCTCAGGGCTATAGTGCATCCTTCGTCCTCAGCATCTTTCTGTGCTCTGAGGGCATTGCTGAGTATCAGGCCCTGCAGACAGGAATATGTCTGTGTCAATAGTTTTAAACAAACGAAAAATTTTGAATTCAACAAAAATATAAGAATTCCATTTGTCGCACCTTTAAACTGTTGTAAGCTAGGCTGTCAGCCAGATCGTTCTTTGACAGCACCGAAAGTCCGTCTTCTAAAGTTGGAAATCCGAAGCTTCTGCTCATCTCCCGACAGACAGAAATTTCCTTGCTGTCGGGGAGGCAATACAAGAAATCTTCTTCTCCACTGCCATTAAATATCAACGCCCCCTTTGGATATTTCAACTTTTGGGCATAGTGTTGGGCCTCTTGTTCTTCTTTTTCTGTTAATTTTTTCCCCGAAGCATGACGAAAAATATAATCACGAATTTTGGATGCTTCGGGGGTAACAACACCAGTTCCTTCAGCAAAAGTTGGCTTTGTTATTTTTTCTGCCTCACTTTCCAAGGTTTTTGCCTTTGAGGGCTCTGAGGGCCCAGCTTCGGCTTCAGTATCTTGCTCTGGAGCTTTAGAACCCGAAGCTTCGACTGTTGTTTCAGGAGTGACGGCAGCCTTCTTCGGAGGGGTGCTTGAAGATTTGATCGTTTCCAGCACATCTAGCACATTAGCCATTCTCCTTCTTTTCGGAGTCACTGCTGGCACTTTTTGATTACTTACTGTTTCAATGTTTGCCACAGGACTCAAAACTTCTGATGTTTTGGAGTCCTCGGTTGCTTCCTTTACCTCTTCCATTTTTTCTGTGAATGGCGCTTCGGCCTTCTCTTTCGTTTCTGGTAACAAAATTTTTGATTGCTCCAATTTTGTCTTCGTTGGTATTTCGGCTGTTTCTGTGACTTCTGGCAGCAAAGTTGGCTCGGCTGGTTTTTCAGCTTCGGTGGCCGAAGAAGTCTCTCCGGTAAACTCAGGCACCGAAGCTGGTTCAATATAACACGGTCGATAAGTAAGAACCTTTATCTTCTTCCTTTTCGGTTCTGGCTCGCTAGGAGCAGCTGCAGTTTCTTCTTTTGCAGAGGTTGTATTTTTTCTCTTCTGCCTTCGAATGGGGTAGCAATAGTCAGGGTAGACAAACCCGATGGCATCAAATACCCGATTCAGCCTTTTCTTTTTTCGGCCTCCGAAGGCTGCTGACATTGCAGTATCTTCGGCCTTCGAGTATGTCCCAAGCAGCTCATCACTTAAATTGTCAATGCTTTTCAACCACTCATCATCTGGCTCAATAAATTTATCTCCAAATTTAAAAGTGTACTTAAACCTGACAAGTCCACCTTCGTCGGCCTCTTTAATGGTTTCTTGTGGCATTTCCCATTTCTCCGCAAGCGGCCACACCCTGAAGGCAATATGCTCTTGTACTAAGTCCCTTGTTCCTATAAAAGAGCAGACAACGCCGAAGGCTCTTTGGCACTCTTCGGCGGCTTCGTTCATTTCAACCTTCGGCCTCCGAAGGCCGAAGCTTTGCCAAATAGGACGCATAATTATACCTTTGATGTCTTCTCGTGCTGATAAGTCATTCTTCACATAAAACCATTCTGTCATCCAATCCCCGGGCCATCTCTTCCGAAAGGTTGGTACGGGACAGCTTGCCTCGGACCGAGAGACAAAGCTGTAGCAGCCAAAGTTGTTATGGTACTGTTCTTTGCCCCAAGGCTTTGTTTCATATAATAATTCATGAACATTACAGAAGCTTCTTGCGTCAGGCTTCAGACCTTGGCTTCTCGCGGCCCACACGAAGATATTTAGCCTTATAATTGCCTCGGGAGTAAGTTGATGAAGATAGACTTCGAAGATTTTCAACACCTCCACGACGAAGCTGCTCAAGGGGAATCGCAATCCAGCTTTCAAAAAGCTTCGATACACCACAACTTCATTTTCTTCAGGGTGTGGACAAGTTTTTTCCCCTTCGTCCGCCCTCACAATGGACAGATCCCGGAAATACCTTCCTCTCATATTAACAAGATGATTCTCTTTGATAGTTGATTTACCATAAACTGAATGGCTTGGTCGCCAGGGGCGATCTTCGGAGTCTTCGCCACCGCTGTCCACATCATAACTTTCACTGTCACCAGTATCTTCAGACAGCCCTTCCAGAATTTCCCTGGTGATCTTTTCTGTGTTGGTCTTCGACATTGCTATAAGAAACCCTAAGTTCTTCTCTTCATCAAGACTCAGCTTCATCTCAGCAGCAGCCTTCTTAGCAGCTTCAGACATCTTCGGAAACACTAAAAAACTGTTTTTAAAAGCCGAAGCTTCAAAGCTAAAAACTTAGCAGATCACAGTGCACAAGAGCTAAAAAATGAGTGAGCAGGAGTGGTTGGCCAGAAAGCGTGCAAAATAAGTTTGCGGTGTGGCCTTATTTATACGCTTGATGCGTTGAAAGTTGAAAGACCCCACTTGTCATTGAATGTTGCTATTCTAGCAAAGGGAAGGTGTTTTTTCGGACCTTCGGCATAAAGCCTTCGTTCATATCGCAATCTGAATTTATTATTTCAAACAAATTAATATTGCGAGGGGCTACTGTTGGGGGCCTTCGGCTTCCGAAGGTCCTCAAAAACATGATTTAACAGTGTTTCTAGAGTGTAATGTGTGAACAGGTACCTTCGGACTTATATCAAAGAGGGAGAACCTCAAAAGATACGAAGGTTGGCGGTGCCGAAGATGTGAAGCAGGAAAGCTTCGGCATGTTCGCAGAAAAGGGAACCGACTTAAAGATGAAAAGGCCATTTAGACCTCGATAGATTGCTATGGAATTATCACCAAATGTAAAGGGCATGAATGTAATTTTGTATGGGTTGTATCCCGTGCCTATAAATAGGTGAACAGTACCCCCGTACTGTTCACGCTGACTTGGCATTTGCTTTTGCGTCACGCTTGTACTTTTTACCTTCTCCCAGGACCGAAGGTACATTTGTAATTTGAAATCATTTCTATTTTTCCATGTTAATAAAATAGAAATGATTCTATGATGATGCTTATATTATATTTCATGCTTTATATGAATCCTTCGTCATTACTTGTTATGTTTACGAAGGTATGTCTCTTATGACCTTCGTCCGAAACTCATTATTTCCCGAAGGGACATAATGCTTCGAAGGACGAAGGACTTTAACACTTAACACTTTTTATGTTGCCTTGTTCTTAACTCATAGCATTTGAGAACAAGTCCCCAACAGGTTCTACACTAAAAGTTATTTTTGCTGGCATCTATGGGTAATAACATGCTTCTGTGCCAAAAATCACAGAAGGTGACTTAATGGTTATTTAGTTGTGGTTTTCTAAAGTTTAATGCCAAAAAGACACTTATAACTAACTTGTTATTTGAAAAATATTAAACAACAGAACTTGTATTTTTCCTAGATTCATACTAGCATAATAGTAGTTATTCCTAAGGTTGGGTGGTTCCTTCTTGGGGTTATTTTTCTAGGATTTTTCTAAGTTCTCACTTTTTTATTAAATAAAAAGTGGTGCATTTTCTTTGTACTAAATGAGGGTTCAACAAAATTTTCTTATGAACTACATCACCTAAGCAAGCTAGGAAAAATATGGTTGCCCTCTGGTCCTCATTTTAAATTCCCTTTTTAATTTTCTTAAGGTTTGGGCCAATACAATTTTTAATGGGTAATCTTCCCTTAACCTAGCACACTAGGGAGTTTAATATTTTTAAACATTGTAGTTACCAGTTAAGTATGTCTCCAATTTTTCTCAGCCCTAGTCCAAAAGTATTTTTATTTTTCCTCTATTTATTAAGGTTTGGGCAGTATACTTGTTTAAATCCAAACTCTAAAAAGCTTTGCTAAAACCATGGTGTTTATCATTTTTGCTGGGTAGTTCATAATATCTAGGGCCTAGCAAAATTTGTTTGACAACTTTTGTTTGAATAAAACTCAGTGTATGAATTTTTCTAGTTCTCTGTTTATTCAAAAAGGATAAATCTTAAAGTTTAAAGGAAAAAAGGCTTTGCACCGAGGTCCCTGGGTTCTTCCTTAACTAAACCATTCAAACCGTGCCCCTGGGGAACTATTCATTAGAGTCATTGACATTTCCAAAAAACCCCCCTGACTTTTTCCCTTTCTTAACCCACATCCCTCCGCACCGGAACAGTAGCTGTAGGGATAAAAAGCGGTGGCGCGGCTTACCGACGGCGGGAGAGGTCCAGTGGAGGGTGGGGTGAGGTCTGGGAGCTCCTGGCGATCACGTCAAGGGGCGGATCGCCGGCGGTGATGGCCGGAGCAGGGCTGGCCGTGTGCGCAGGCGGTCGGGCTCGTCGGCGACGCGTGCTCCGGCCTGCTCATGGCGGTAGGGTTCAATCAGACCGCACGAGGAGCTTCACTTGAGGTCAATGGTGATGTATGCGCAAGGAATCGAAGAGTGGCTCACCGTGTAGCTCGGTCTTCGTGCGCCGGCGGTCGGACGAAGTCCGGTGACGTCAATCCGGCACCTCCGGTGATATAGTGCTTGGTCCGAGGGTTCGAGGAGCTTCACTGAGTTTCGGGGAGGCTAGCCGAGGGATTGGATGGGGTGGAGGAGGGATGGAGTGGCTGGTCCACGGTGGTCGGGGCTCGGGCGGCCGCTGGCACGCCGTGCGCAGAGCGAGCTCCGGTGAACTTGCGCTTGGGTGGGGCTGAGAGCGAGCGGGGTTGTATGGTCAAGGCCTTGGTCGGCTTTATAGGCACGGGCGTGGGCGCGAGGTCTGGTGTTGTGCGGCGCGGCGCACGCGGGGCCGAGCGTCGGGGCGTGCTCTGGCATTGCAAGGGCGCGTCGAACATGTGGCACTTTCTTTCTGCCCGAGTTCTAGCCCTTGCTGAGCAGCCAAACATGCGAATCTCGCCATAAGACTTTTGTGAGATCTCTTCTCTGTACCTAGGGCTACCTAGTTCATTTGAGTTCCAAGGGAAGATCGGGTCTGGTTTGGGAGATATGGTGGCGCCAAGTCAGGGTTGTTGGCACTGTTCAACCCGAGACAAAACTTGTGTCAAACGATTCTAGTTTGGTTTCAAATTTTTCAGGGGTGTGGCTTGGGTAATTTGGCTCCTTTTTTGTCAATTGGACCTTGTGGATTTGGTGCCAGCAACTAAGTGAACATCTCTGATCTTTAGAAGAGGGTTGATTTTTTACTTAGAGAAAATTTGGGTTGCTCTATAGTGCTCTCCACTTGGGGGCTGAATTTGGGGTTTTGTGGGACCTTTTTGGAATAACACCCTTACTATTTCTTGTAGATATATAAATGTACTTCAACTTTGGTAAAAGGTTTAAGTCATGAATTGGTCATTTGCATAGTTTTCCCACTAATCCAATGCTTGGGGGTCTAATGGCTCAAGAGGGCGGTCTAGGGTTTGAGCATCTTTTTCCAAGGTGAAGATACATGAAAAGCTAGGGTATTCCTTCTATCATGATAATTACTTAAAAATCCATGGTTTCTAAAGTTTTGGTGCCCCTTCTTCCCACTTAAACACATGTGATAATAGGCCATAGGTGCATGTATTGAGCAAGGGCTTTGGTTAACACCTGTGGTGTTACAGCTTCGGTATTTGCACAAGCGCTGACTAAATGGCTGAAGAGAAGAATGTTGTTGACCCTGCATTAGCTGCGTTTTATGAGGCCATGGAGAAGACAAACGCAGAGAAAATCACCAATGAAATGCTAGCTGGGTTATCTGAGGATTCTGGTGATACCGAAAGTTTTGATTTGGAAAGTGGAAACAAAGATGCCGAAGATCGGCCCTAGTGACTGAGTCATACCATCTTCAGAAAGTCATCCATCAAGCAAAGTCAGATTGATGCTATGAAAGGGAGATATTTCCGCGATATTTCTATAGTGAGGGCTGGAGGAGATAGCACATGTTGGGGACTTCATCATTTAGAGTTAACTTCGTCAGAAGAGTGAGCTTCGTCAAAACTGTAAAAACAACCATCAACTTCGTTAAAACCGCAAAAAATGCATCAAATGGCCAGAGTGCGTTCGACTGCAAGGGTATCTCGTGAGGGAGAAGAAACTGAGGTCAATGAGACAGCACCAATTTCTGAAGTCATGAAACAATCAGGTCTAGTTGTGACAGAGGGAACTACTAACGAAGGTACTCCTGTTGCCGAAGCTAAACAGACCGTTGCTGAAGAAAAAATATTGATGAAGATGAGGAAGATTATAGTATTTTGATCCCAACAAAACCTAGCCATCTAGATTTTTGAGAAATCTACTGTGTCTGAAGCTGACATGCCCATGATGATGAAGCGGGGCTACTTTGGGGAAGCTGAAAGTAAACTTGTCCGATTTGCTAGAGAAGAGATCATCCTAGCACCGAAGAGTGATGAAGTAGTGGTTTTCAAGAGCTTCTTCAGAGCAGGACTGCGATTTCCTCAGAACGAGATGATAGGGAAGTCTTGAAAATTTTCGAAATATATCTTCATCAGCTGACCCCTAACGCCATTGTTAGGCTTAGCGTCTTCATCTGGGCCCTCCGAAGCCAAGGGATGAGCCCAGATGCCGAAGCGTTCTGCCGAGTGCACGAGTTGCACAACTAGACGAAGGCCAGGGCAGACGGTCTTCATGAAAATTTTGGTTGCTACAATTTTGCGTATCGCAAGGATATGAAGGCTCCAGTTCCCAGTTACCGCACAAAATGGCCAACCGACTGGAAAGGTGAATGGTTTTATATTAAGGCTGATGAGAAGAAGAGGGGGAAGTGATGACGATGGTCATGTGCCCGCTGTCCTTAAACTTCAGAATGACCAGGCCCCTATGCAACATGCAGGTAGTGTCACCATGCCAGCTGGCCGGAGTAGAATTCAGGGTGGTGGCTGAGCAAATCAGCACCAGGGACTTGGTGCAGGATTACCTGGCCAACCAGACGTATCCAACGTCAAGTGGTTGGGGGATGACGAAGATGAAGGAAACAAAGAAGAAACATGAACTTGTTCGATTATCTTATCGTTTCAAATTTGAAAAACAGTTCAAGGAGCCTTGCCAAGAATGGCTAGAAATGATTGAAACTATGTGTAATGAAATATTGGGAAACTATACCAAGAAAGAAGACCAATTGATGACAGCAGCCTTCGGCACCCGGCCAAAACAAAGGTTAAACCGGGTGATTGATGCTCTGAAATTTGAATACCCTGATTATGAGCGGATTAGCAAGGGTGCTGAAGGGGTAAAAAGGAAAAGAATTGTCAGCGTTCTGAACAGACAAGCTGCCAGAATGGTGAGGATGAGAAGGTTTTAAAGAAGAGAAAATCCACTCCTGAGCCGAAGGTGCCAGCTTCGAAGAAAAGAAAGGCTGAAATTCCAGAGCCGAAGGTGACTGAGGTAGAAGAGGACACTCCTTCGACACCTCCTACTGTCGAAGTGGCAGAAATTTTAAAGGTAATGACTGAATCTCTACCTATCAAGCTGCTAAGTCCTCTGGGACCGGAACTGACGAAGCTTTTACAGAAGAAGGACGAGTCTTCGGCTACAAAGAAGGCGGATGGGCAGAAAAAGCGAAGAATCGTTACCGTAATGCAAGCCATTGAACGGACACCACCATCAGCCTCGGCATCTAAAATAACACCTATTGCAAGCGTCGAGGCCACTACCGAAGCAAATACCTCTGCCGAAGCTGCAGCTGCTGCCGAAGCCACCAACCTTGAGAGTACACTTTCTAGAATTGATAAACTGCTCTTGGATATGTCTGTGGAAGAGACATCTGTGGCTACAGAGGAGGTCATGGCCATAGTGCCTGACAAAGGAAACAAGATTGTCGATGCTGCTTCGAAGGAAAAAGACTTCGACCTTCGGAACCTGGTCCGGCAAGAATTATACGAGGCTAAAAAGAAGGAGCTACAGGAGTATGGTATATCCTGTGGCTACCAGCCAGGAGCCATGCTCTTTGGTGGGATCAATGAAGGGGCCTTAGAATGCATTCGCGACCGCACCGGGGCAAAGATAATCGGCACTCTATCGAAGAGTGTCAGTTTCCTGAAGCTCGAAGCTGATATTAGCGGCTACCGGCGACAACATTGTGGCAGAACCGCCCGAATTATTCCAGCTTAAGTGTCCATGTCACGCCTTAAAGGCCGCAACACACTTAAATCGGAATAACCCGTCAGTCCCTCAGATCTAGTCTGATAAAGCCACTTATCCAGGATCAAATAACACAAGCTCACTCGAAGGTGAGTCACAGAGGAAATATAATAAAACAGGAAACCTCAAATTAAAGTTCTGGAGTTATTACATAAATCGGAGTTCTTCAAGTAACTAAAGTAAGTTCATAAGATAAATTGCAGCGGATGATCGATATCGTCGAAAGCGAGGAATAGGGCAAGGCCTAGCCCACTACTCCTCCTGCTCCTCTCCTGCTGGAGCAGCATCCCACTCGACCGTCCAACCTGGTGGCAGGGTGGTAGGCCAAGTCACACCATCAACCATATCCTAAAGCGTACCTGCAAAAAATTTATGCCACAAGCATGGTTGAGTATACTAAGACTCATCTAGACTTACCCGGTGTGAGGAATCTACTCCTCTACCTCTAGACCATGCAGCTGTTTGGCTGAGGGGTTTGGTTTTCCAAAAGCACTAGCTGAGTCTAAAATAAATTTTAGCTTTCCCAATTCTACTATCATTACTTTAGCTAAGTTTGCTCCTTCTAAGCATACATGGTAACAATCATTTAATACAATCAACATGTTATCTCATGTACAACCTCATTTCACTTCTTACTCAATGTAGTACAAGGGGTCAAGCAGTCTCATTAGCTGCGAGAAGCAGACGATTCGAATCGAGTTTTTAACCTTGCAAGGTAAACCTAAACACACAACATGTAGGGGCACTCCATCCCCACACACGTCAACCGCCCCCCTCGATTCCCCGTTCGCGGCCAGGGCTCATCGCCTTGGCATACAATGCTCCACTTACCCCGGCTACCGGCGTGCAGTGACCGCACTTGTACCCACCATAGCTAGCATGGGAGACCCAGTCTCAGGACAAGTGAGGAGAAAAGTCCGCGCTCGACTTCACTCAGGTACTAGGTTTACCGGTTACCATATTTCCCGATATGTGTTTAGTACGTTCAAACGCTTGACTCAGGTATCCACACATCAATCCTTAATTCATTTTCCCTTCTCATGGACAAGGCATCCACCCTGGATCCAAATCCATAGACCATCATAGATCCGTTATCAAGATGAATACAATCAATTCCTGACCTCGCGCGAGTGCTAGAAAAATTACTCGACTTCTACCGAGATCCTAATTAGCAAAGCAGCTACTCGACCTAGCATACTAGTATCCATATCAAAAAGGAATCCTGAATTCATGTAACTAAGGGTTTCAAGCAACTCCTACACTTAAGTGCACATTGCAAGCCTACAAACATTAAGTGTAGCAAAGTAGCATATATAAATTGGGTATGCAAAAAACCGAGGCTTGCCTTCAATTGCTAGGGTTGCGGGGAGATCCTCGATGGCAGGCTTGGGAGCTGGCTCCTGGTCTTCCTCGTGGACAGCTCCTTGCTCAGGAATGAGCACATACTCTCCGTCAGCGAGGTTGCAATCTAATGAATGTAAGGGGTAAGATATATGTATGGTATGATATGCAATTTTAGCAATTAAATTTGTATGGTGAAAGATTAATAAAAAGTAGAGCTAAATCTTGCTACTAGAGATTTCTGTGGTATACTTAGTAAATTAGAGTCAAGTTTGATTACTGAATGGTCAGTCTATTTTTAGTGTTCCTCTGATTTCCTTTTTTTATGTTTTAGTGAAATTTTAACAATATTCCTAGCTGCATTTATTAGGGTGAGACTCATTAATCTTTCTAATCTACCTCCTCTTTTCCATTTTCTTTTAGGTCCTTCAGGTGGGTTTGAACTACAAGCCAGTGTTATAAATTTCCAACTGTTGTGTAACTCCTCACTGTTTGAACTACAAGCCAGTGTTAAAAATTACAGTGGCTCCTCACTGTTGTGTAACTCTCTGTCTCAAAATTTAGGGCTTAAGAAGTGAGGGGTTCTCTCTGTACAAAATTATCAAATATTAGGGCAGAGGGGGTGCTTTGAACTACAACTCTCCTTTAACAGTAGGTTATTCTCTAAGTCTTATTTTTGCTGGCATCTAGGTGTAATAACATGACTTTGTACCCAATTTCAGCCAATAATACTTATTAGTTATTTTACTATGATTTTCTAAAGTTTCTAGCCAATGGGGTGCTTTCTACTACTACTATACTTGAAAAATATCAAACAACAGATTTCTAAATTTTCCTATCTTCTTGTTTGCGCAAGAGCAATCATTCTAGAATTTAACAACTTTTTGCTTAAGGGAAAGGGTGGTAGGAATTCTTGGATTATGTGGCCTTTTTCATGGGGTAGGGGTAATGGGTGTAATTTGTAGTTTTGAATAGGTTTTGCATTTTTCTCTGGTGGTCTACTTCATCAATAATTTGGTAAAAATTCATTTGCCCATTGTTGCACAACTTTTGGCTTTCTTATGATATAATTGAAACATGGCTAAAAATCAAGTTTTAATTGTTCAACCCACTTATGATGATGGGCTAGGGTGTTTATCATTTTTGTAGTGGTGTTCTAGTAGTTAGGAGTCTACTGAATTTTTCCTACCAATTTTGAAATGGTCCTTATATTTTTAATTATGGCCTTTCTGGATTTATTAGTGCCTAAAAATATATTTCAATTCGGATTTGCCCTGAACTAGGGTTCTTTGTATTTTTCCTAGGTTCTCCATTACTTAAGTGGACTAGGAAAAATATATCCATCCTTTGTTCATTAATTTTTTCCTTTCTTAATTTCTTAAGTTTTGGGCAGATGTAGTGTTTAATAGATAACCCTGTGTTAATCTTGTATATTGGGGTGCTTAATATTTTTAAACAGTGCCTAAGTTGGGTTTGGACTTCTACAAATTTTCTTAAGTCTAGCACATGAGTATTTCTATTTTTCTTCATTTAAATAAGGTTTGGGCAGTTTCCTTATTTAATTAAAAACTCTAAAATTTAATACAGAAAGCATAGGGTTTAGGATTTTTGTTCAATAGTTCATTTTATTTGGAATCTAACAAAATTGGTTTGACTAAATATGGTTAATTATTTCCCAAGATATAAAATTCCTAAGTTCTCTTCTTATTTAAAAAAATAAACAGAAATGGTTAAAGGAAAAAGATTTCGCATCGGGGGCCCTGGCGAAGGTTTTTAAGTTTTCTTGCAGACGGGTCCTCGGGTTACTATTCACATGAGTCTCTGACTATGCAGAAAACCCCCTAGGGTTCCGCTAAATAAAACCCGTGGTCCTTCCCCTAATGAAATACTGGTCGCGGTGGAGGAAAGGGTGGAGGGGCTTACCGACGGCGAGACTGCTCCGGTGAAGTGGTCAGGGTGCAGGGGAGGTCTTGACGGTCATGCCGATGTGCGGATCGTCTCCGGTGATGGTCGGAGTAGGTCGGTCCACGCGCGCAGGCGGGGGAGCTCGTCGGCGGCGAGGGCTCCAGCCTAACCAGGGCGGTAATGTTCAATTGAATTGGTCAGTGAGCTCCACTAGGGGTCAAGGAAGACATGTGTGCGAGGAATTTGAGAATGGCTCACCGGATTGCTCGGTCTACGCGCGGCTGCGGGCGATCAAAGTCCGGCGACGATGATCTTGCAGTTCCGGTCAGACAGGGCCTCGATTCTTGCTTGGAGAAGCTTCACGGCTCTTCAGGGAAGCTATCCAAAGGCTCAGTTGAGGCTGAAGGTCTCTAGAAATGGCTGGCCACGGTGGTCGGCGCTCGGGTGGCTCGGGCGGGTGGCGTAGAGCTCGCTGGAGATAAGGGTGGTGTCTGGCCAGCGAGGGTGAGTGCGGAGTGAGGTGAGGCGCATCTAGGGGTGGTCTTAAAGGCGCGGGCAAGCACGGCCGAGGGGTGTCTCTGACACGCGCTCGGGGTGTGCACGGGCGAGCGCCATTGCGCGCTCTGGTGCCTTGGCACGGCGTCGAGCATGAGGCAGCACAGAGAGACGTCATGTTCAAGCGCGGATTGGATCCAAATCTTTGCGATTATGGCCATGATCCCGTTGAGAGATCTCTTCCCTGACATTCCTTTGTCGTTTGTGTGTGGAGGCTTATGGGTTTTGCTGATGGATCAAGAGATATGGAGGGATGAAGTTGGGTTTGTCTCACTGCTGAACTCCGAGAGAAAATCCTGGGTCTGACATGTCTAGGGCACGCATCTCGATGCCATCTTCACACACGTTGCAGAGGGGTTAGTTTAGAAAAAAATTGTCAATGGGGACTTAAGGATTTGAGCTAGGGATCAAGGTGAATGCGCCCAAGTTCTAGGTGAAGGCTGAAATTCAGAAATTTGAATTTCAGATTCGCCCTAGGGTGCTTCCACTTGGATGGCCTTTTGGGGGTTTCTAATAAACTATTTTGGCCAAACTTTTATAACAATCATTGTATTTTAGTTAGTGTATTTCAACTTTAATAATTTGCCTAAGCCATGATTCCAAGTTTTCATGGTCTTTTTACCCATTTCTTTCTTTCTACTTAAGTGGCTCAATTAGGGTTGTTCTAGGGTTTCAACATTTTTCCTCTTTTTGAATGCACCATATGATTTAGGCATGACCCTTAAGATAAAAGACTTAGTGGAACTTTTATGCTCAAGTTGATTGGTGTCTTCTTCCCAATTTGGTTTACATGAAATAATGGTTCTTGAGTTAGCATTGAGAGGGTCTTTGAGAATTACTGGGGTGTTACAGTGTAAAGCCCAAAATTTGGTAGAAAAAAAAGATAAAGAGATAAAAATATATATAATAGTGTGGTGAGAAATTTTGAAGATCTTTGAAATCTATTAGGGATTCCCCCTCATACTCAAACAATAATATAAAATTAGATAAGTAACTAATAAATAAATAAAGAAAGGTTGATTTCTTGCCAATAATTTTGAGTGATTCCTTTTATTAAAAATATAGTTTGACCTCAACTTATATAAAACAATATATATGAAAGAACTTGAGAAAAGTAATAATCATTTATTCCTCTTAGAATTAAATGGTAAGGGGAAGATAAATAATAAAAAAATAGTAACAATAATAATAATAAATATGAAGATAAGGATTTCTGTACACATTAGAATTATGCTTGAGATTCAAAGTTGAATCATGTTTGAATTTGAAATAGAAATTTAAAATTTGAAATAGAAATTATAAAGAGAAAATAGAAAAAGAGGCAAACCGCGCTTGGGCCAAATCTGGCACTGTGGGGCCACTCTACCAGACTTCCTCCCGCGGCCCACCCCCATATATTTTCGCGCCAGCCCTTCCACGAGCTACTCCTACACACACTGGCAAGTCGAGCCCACAACCAGCCTCACTGTACCCATTGCGCATGTTAACACAGCCGCTGCCATGTTGGACCCTATCATCAGGGCTGTCCTCACCAACGGGGCGCCGCGAGTTTATTGGCGCGGAGGCCAGAGCTTCCCCCTGCAAATTCGGCTTCCTCGTGCTCTAAGGCCAAGTTTCCTAGCCGCTATCCTCACCCACCTAGCGCACGCGCCTCATCTCACCACCGTGTGGGCCCTGGTGCGCTGTTGTCTCCTCTCCCTACGGCTTCAACAGACCGTGCACTACCCGTATCCGCCGCCGCTTCTTCGGTGATCCGTTGTAATGGCGTGCCGACTCCGCCGGGCGGTTGAGGCCGCCTCGACCCCATCTCGCGTCCATAAATCCATCCCGAGAGCTTTCGTCAGCTCGTTTCCTCACAACGAAACCCGCGCCATGAGTACCTTAGGGGAAATCGTTGTGGTGTAGTCGCCACCTCCATCCATTGTCAATTCAACCGTGGTAGGGTGGCTACGAAGGCTCGCCTGGGTGCGGCGAGTATAACCGGGGCCTCCACATGCGGATGCGGTGATCGGAGCACGACGAATTCCTCACCGGAGTCCCGTCTTCGAATACTGCCGCCGTGCGCCGAGGCCAGGTCGCTTGAGTGCATAATTCACGGTATGGACCTTCATAACATCTTCGTACCATATTCAATTTGGTTTTGCATCATTAGGGAGTCGAGCTTTGCACTTAGGATCGAGTTCCAGAGGGGATTGGCCATGGCACCGCCGTGCCGGGTTCCGACCACCGCGGTGGTTGGGGGGAAACGGTGGCCGAGCTTCGGTGGCTCTTGATCGAACAAGGGACGGCCAGGATTAGATCCTGGCGTGTTAGTTCGGCGAATGATGTAGTAACCGTCCATCCCGGATCGGAGGGTGTGGATCTGACCGCGCTCAATTAAATCCGAGCCGTATATTATCCATCTGATGGCGGTTCCTGTGATGTGAGCGTAATCTAATCTTGATCGTACGTTCTTGATCGGACGGCTCAGCCCGTCCGATACCCTTTCGCCGATAGACTTTGCAAAAGAGACCCTGAAGTTTTAGATTAATAATCCGCCATCCATTTTTACTGTGCGCGGTGTCTGGGGATTCTTATGCCGAGCCCCCTGGTTTTTGATTAAATCTTGTGCGCAGTCCAGGAAATAAAGAAAAGAGGGAAAATGAATTTAGGAATTGATTTTTGGTTTAAAAATAATTCTAGAACTCATTTAATTCATGGAAAATTCATAGTAAATCCTTTTTGCTACATTCCAGTTCCTATAATTTTATATTAATATTGCCTACTACTTGGTGACATTGTTTTAACATGAAATCTATACTAGAATTGATTACTCAATTAATTTTGTAGCAAGCACACACGAACTTCAGAAATTCATAACTTCTTCGTTTTAACTCCGATTTGATCCGTTAAAGTTGCGTTAGTCTCGTATAGATAATTACTATGCCATAACAACACTTATTATACCATGTCTTATTATTTTATAATTAGATCTGTATTTAACTGATGTTGGTTAGTCTGGTTAAACTGCTTATTATTATAGACTACTAGAATATGATCTATGGTCAATTTATAACTTAGATTAAAGTTGAGATAATTATTTATAGAATAACCTCTTATATGATTTATATTAACCAATTTATAATTTAGATTAAAGTTGAGTTAATTACTACTTTAGGTTATCTTTTCTCTGTAATTATAAAATAAACAAAGAACCTGGTGCTAATCATTTAATCACATCATAACTTGATGACCACGACTCTGATATTAGTAGTTCTCGATCCCGCGATCTCGTAGCAACGTGTAGATTATTATTATTATTCAGTTTGTATTTAAGTTTGATGTGATGTTAATTTTTTCTATACCATGTCTATTTGTATTGCTACGACTAGCAGTGCGGTCACGAGGATCCGAAGAATCACCCTGGTAACTGGAATCTCAAGTGCCAGGTAAGTTGTGCTCTTGATCCACTTTTATTACCCAATAATATTCTTTATTATCACTATTTAATGCATAGGTTTAATTTTGATGGGACCCAATAGGTCACCCTAGTCTGTTTATCCTATTTACCTTGTTTACCCTGAATCATTGGGTAGTTATGCTATTGCTTTACACGGTTTCTAGGTTAATATTTCATTACATCCATGTTCCTATTATTCTGTTATGTTATTTATGTTCATGATAAGATCATTATGTTAATGGGAACATGGAGCGACCACCCGGGAAAACAGTGCTAACACATGGGTTTAATGGGACGCCCTTGGCTGATTAATTAGGAAAGCTAGTGGATGACTACCTTACCCGAAAGTGGTAAGGGCAGTAGGGGAGTGGTCAGTGTAGGGAGGTCCTTGGGTTGATTTTGCTGCGATGGCGGTCAGGCGAGGGATTCCTGCACTGGAGCTTCCTATAAACTGTAGCGGGTTTTCCTGAAGCTAGTGGAACTTTGTAAAGGCCTCGTATTGTTACCCTGCCTCACTTCCTTGGTAGAGGTGTATAGGATTCATGACCCCTTGGCAGATGGGTAACATGACTTGTGGGTAAAGATGCGCAACCTCTGCAGAGTGTAAAACTACTATACTAGCCGTGCTCACGGTCATGAGCAGCTCGGACCCTCACATGATTAATCTATGGAATTAAAACTCAATTTGTCATTTGCATTTGCATGGGATTATTTGTTAATTTTATTCTATTATTTATTACGGTTTGGTATTTACTTATACTTAGTAATTGCTAATAAAATTTTGACCAACTTATAAAAGTAATGCTCAGCTTCAACCTTTATTTTATTGATCAGCCTTACACTTCACATGAACTCTCACCTTTCGTGAGTTCATGCCACATTATTCCCCACAACTTGTTGAGTGATGAACATGTGTGAGCTCACCCTTGCTGTCTCACACCCACCACAGGAGAAGAACAGGTGGTTCAAGAGGAGCCACAACGAGGAGTTCGATTCGATCTAGGTGGCGTCTCCCAGTTGACTTTCTAGCGCCAAGGATGGATTTTAGTTCGATCTATGCTTATATTTTATTTTGTAAGACTTCTGCTATGTAATAAATACTATGATTATATTATGACATTTATCTCTATACACTCTGTTATTATATATGTTGTCTTCTTTGGCGCATGTATGAGATGCACCCGACTTTGTCCCTTAAATCCGGGTGTGACATACAGCCTTCCCCCTTAAAGGAATCTCGTCCCGAGATTTGGGTCGGTGTCCTCCCGGGGTGAAGCGAAGGTTAAGGCTTGCTTGAATTTTGGTGGTTCGTTTATCAAGGTTCTTTTTAGTAAACCGCTCTTCGAATGTCATCTTCTTTGCAACTTCAGAAGGAAGTCCTTTTAGTTTTAGTCTTACAATTAACTCCTTTTACGTTAAGATCATTATTCGTATATTTAGATTCAAAGGGCAGGGGGAGGGGTTGGGCATGGTTACGTACCAATTCCCTTAGGTACACAATCGGGGATGTTCGAACGTAGAAATTCCTCAGTCTCCCAAGTAGCCTCTTCCTTTGAGTGATTACTCCATTGGATCTTATACATCTTTATCGATTTGGCCCGAGTTGATCTTTCTTTGCAATCCAGAACCTTGGCAGGGTACTCTTGGTATGATAGATCTGGCTCTATCTCCACTTCTGGTTCTGCTATGATCTCGGTCAGCAATCGAACACATCTCTTCAGTTGGGATACATGGAATACATTGTGGATGGCAGACATTTTTGGAGGCAACTTCAATTTGTATGCCACGGGTCCACATGTCTGCAGGATCACATAATGTCCAATGTAGCGAGGGGCTAGCTTGCCTTTGATCCCAAACCTCTGCACTCCTTTGGTGGGTGATACTCTCAAATATACGAAATCTCCCACTTCAAACTGGAGAGGTTTTCTTCTCTTATCATGGTAACTCTTTTGCCTGGCCTGAGCAGCTTCTAGATTCTTCTTGATTAGCTTGACTTTCCTTTCGGCTTCAGTCACTAAGTCAGGTCCAAAAATTTCTCTCTCTCCAGGTTGAGACTAATTGAGGGGTGTTCGACACCTTCTTCCATATAGGGCTTCGAATGCTGCCATCTTTAGGCTGGATTGATAACTGTTGTTATAAGCAAACTCTACCAAGGAGAGGTACTTATCCCAGTTCTTGCTGCAATCGATCGCACAAGCCCTTAACATATCTTCAAGAATTTGATGTACCCTTTCAGTCTGACCATCAGTCTGTGGGTGGTAAGCTGAACTTCTTATTAGCTTGGTTCCCAAAGACTCTTGCAGTTGTTCCCAAAATCTGGCAACAAATTGGGCTCCTCGGTCAGAGACAATGGTCCGGGGTAATCCATGCAAACACACGATTCGATCAATGTACAGCTCTGCGTACTTCTAAGCCTTATCAGTGGTGTGCACTCGAAGAAAATGTGCCACTTTTTTCAATCGGTCTACAATGACCCAAATTGAATCATGATGATGAGAGGTGTTGGGCAGACCCACAATAACATCCATGCTGATGTCATCCCATTTCCATGAAGGTACTGATAGGGGTTGCAAGGCACCAGCTAATTATAAGTGGCTTGCCTTTATCCTCTGACATGTGTCACATTCTAATACATATTGGACTATCTCCCTCTTCATTCGGGTCCACCAATACTAGGGCTTCAGATCATGGTACATTTTGGTGCTTCCTGGATATATGGAGAATTTGGAGAGATGAGCTTCATCCAAGATTTTCTACTTGAGATCATTAGTTTTAGGAACCGCCAATCTGCTTTCAAACCACATATACCCTTCCCATCTTGGCGGAAAGACTTATACTTCTCTGTCTTCTGATGGAGGTTCTCTTTAATGATTTGCACTCCCTTATCACTGAGTTGGGCCATGATTATCTAGTCTCGCAAAGTTGGCTCAACGGAAATGTGAGACAAAGCACCAGAAGGAATCACTTCAATCTTCATTTTGCTCAACTCATCACATAGGGTGTTGATGCGAGAATCCATCATAACATAGTTGCATTGTGATTTCCGACGCAAGGCATCAGCTACCACATTGGCTTTCCCTGGGTGATAGTGTACCTCCAGGTCATAGTCCTTGAACAGCTCTAGCCATCTTCGCTACCTCATGTTGAGGTCAGCCTGGGTAAAGATATACTTGAGGATCTTATGATCGGTGAAGATGTTGCAGTGGGTTCCCATCAAATAGTGTCTCCACATCTTCAATGCATGAACCACGGCTGCTAGCTCCAAGTCATGAGTGGGATAATTTTTCTCATGAGGCATGAGTGCTCTTGATGCGTAAGCAATGACACGGTTGTCTTGCATCAAAACACAACCCAGTCTAGTGCCAGAGGCATCATAGTACACATCAAATGGCTTGCTGCTGTCGGGTTGCGCTAACACTGGTGTTGTGGTCAGATGTTGCCTCAATGTGTGGAAAGCATCTTCGCACTTCTAACCCCAGACAAATTTAGCTCCTTTCTTCAACAATTCAGTCATGGGCTTCGCAATTCGAGAGAAATCTGGAATGAATCTTCGATAATAACCAGCCAATCCTAGAAAACTTCAAATCTGCCAGACAGTTGTTGGCGGCTTCCAGTTCATCACCTCTTGCACCTTATCCGGATCAACAACTATGCCTGCCTGGGAGATAGTGTGACCCAAGAATTTGATTTCTTTTAGCCAAAAATCACATTTTGACAATTTGGCATAAAGACAGTGCTCTCGTAGACGTTGAAGCACTACATGCAAATGACCGGCATGCTCTTCTTCGTTCTTTGATTACACCAAGATATCATCGATGAAAACCACCACGAACTTGTCCAATTCAGGCATGAAGATAGAGTTCATCAGATACATGAAGTATGTTGGCGCATTAGTCAGCCCAAATGACATCACCAAATATTCATGCAGCCCATATCTGGTTAAGAAAGCAGTCTTTGGAATATCACTTGCTCGTATCTTGATCTGATGATAGCCGGAGCGAAGGTCTATCTTGGAAAACACTTTGGCTCCGACCAATTGATCAAAAAGAACATCAATACAAGGCAAAGGATACTTGATATTGATAGTCACCGTATTGAGGGGGCGGTAATCTATACACAGCCTCAAGCTTTCATCCTTCTTCTTCACAAACAAGGCTAGACATCCCCAAGGTGAAGTACTTGGGTGGATGAAACCCTTGTCTAACAATTCTTGTAATTGCTTCTTTAATTCTGCCAACTCAGTGGGTGGCATCCGGTGAGGCCTCTTGGAATAGGTGTCGTTCCCGGTTGCAACTCGATGGCGAATTCAATATCCCGGTCTGGTGGCATTCCTGGCAATTCATCAGGAAAAACATCTGCATACCCACAGACCATTGGAATCTTCTGCAAGGGCAACTCTACCATAGCAAAAGCACATGATCGAGTAGAATCTTGGCTAGGTAGATATAACACAAGTTCTTCGAAGGTAGGAGAAAGGATCTCTAGAGCTCTGGCAGCTACATCCAACACCACTCGGTGTTGAGTCATCCAGTCGTCTCCGAGAATGATGTCCATACCCTCTAATCCTAAATTAGGAGTGTGCTTTTGAAGATTCTAATTCCTAGTGAGATAGGCACATTTCGGTTTAATTGGTTGGTTGAAATTTTACCCCCAGGTGTTGCTATCATGAAGGACCCCTTTGCATGATAGAAAGGTAGTTGACATTTAGCACTGAACTTCTGGCTAATGAAACTATGAGATGCACCAGAATCAAACAGAATTAACGCAGGTTGAATAAAAACTGAAAAGATACCAGTCATGATGGAGGCTCCCTCAGGTAACTCCTCGAGAGTAGTGAAGTTGAGCTTCCCTTGCCTGACTTGCACCTTCTGCTTTTTTTCACCTATCTTGATTCGGTGCCGGCATATGCCTCTGCTGATTCCTTGGGCAATTCTTGGCATAATGGCCCACATTGCCACAAGTGAAGCACTTGTTCCCATTTCCCTGGCGGAACTGCTGCTGCTGCGGAGGTTGATTGTTCCTTGGAGCGGGAGCTAGAAAACAGTTGGGTGCTGGCTGCTGCTGCTGAGGTGGCCTGATCACCCATCTGCATGCCTGCTTCTGAAATCCTCTGCTCTAATTGTGGGAAACAATCCTAAACCTCTGAGGTTGAGCGGAGGGTGCTGACTGTTGGGGACTTGTTCTCAAATGCTATGAATTAAGAACAAGGCAACACAAAACATTAAAGGTTCAAGCCCTTCGTCCTTCGAAGCATTATTTCCCTTAGGATATAATGATCTTCAGACAAAGGTCATGAAGGACACACCTTCGTCATCGCAGTATATGTTAACAAAAGGAGAAGCATATGAAATATAAGAAATAACATAAACAATCATATAAAATTATTAATTCCTTCTCATTATATTATCATGGAAATACATAAACAATATTGAATTACAAATGTACCTTCGGCTTGATAGAAGGTAAAAGTACAAGCGTGACGTACAAGCGAATACCAATTAGCGTGAACAGTACGGGGGTACTGTTCATCTATTTATAGCCATAGGGCGCAGCCTATGTGAAATTACATTCATGCCCTTCATATTTACTATTTACTTTTAGACAACCCAATGGGGACTAAATAGCCTTTTCCCTTTTAAGCCGGTTCCTTTTTCCGCCATTGAGCCGAATCTCCCTTGCGCGTAGCTTTGGAGCAACAACAACCTTTGTCACGATCATGCTTTTCAAATCGTGTATGCGTTTAACCCGAGTCCAAAGGTATGTTCATATGTCACACTTGGAAGACATTGTAAAATCATGTTTTTCAGGACGAAGGCCCCCAACAGTAGCTCCTCGCAATATTAATTTGTTAAGATAACGAATTCAGACTGCGACATGGACAAAGGCCCTAAGCCGAAGGTCCGAAAAAACACCTTCCCTTTGCTAGAATAGCAACAGTCAATGATAAATGGGGCCCTCCAATTTGGAGCGCATTGAGCGTATAAATAGGAACTCACACCGACTGCACTTGATACACTGCTTGTGCCATTTGCCTTATTTTCTCAATTTAATAGCTCTTGCTCACTAGCGCTTGATAGTTTTTCAAGCTCTCCGAGCTTCAGTTTAGAAAACGCGTTTTCACCAATTCTACAGAAAAGATGTCTCAAGACAAGAAGATTGCTGCTGAGACGAAGCTGACTAAAGAGGAGAAGCTTTTTGAGGAGAAGAAGGCTGTGAATCCTTATATTGCTGGATTTGTTGAGTCGATGGCAAAAACAAATACAGAGAAGATTACTAAGGAGATACTGGAAGGCCCGTCTGAAGATACTGGTGACAGTGATAGCTATGATGTGGAAAGTGGGGGCGAAGATTCTGAGGATCGGCCCTAGAGGCCAAGTCATTCAATTTTCGGAAAATCGACTATCAAACAAAGTCATCTTGAGAACATGAGAGGAAGGTACTTTTGGGATATGTCTATTATGAGAGCTGGCGGAGACAACAACGTCCCTACTGTTGGAACTTGCTCTACTGGGCAAGATGATCCAACGGGGGAGTGAAAGCAATGCAAACAAGGTTTAAACTTAGGATGACGATTGCTCTGTTAATGCAGCCTCTCAAGGGCACTGTACGGGGGTATTTATAGGTGCCTGAGTGCCCAACGTCTCGATGTAAGGAAGCATGTACCCTCAGGCACCTGGACTATCCCCGGAATATTCCCATAAAGGAGGGTTACAGACTGTCATTATAGAAAAGCCATTACAAATCGGGCCCGTAATACACTTCTCCGTGCGGGGCCTGTTACAATGGGCTAAATCCCACGTGGGCCTCCAGGTCGGGTGAGGACGTGGGACAGGGCGACGTCGTCGTAGGCCTTCGTCTTCTAGTGTAGAGGATGAAGGGTGGACCCCACCGGTCGTTTTTCCTCCGTTGGTGCAGAGAGATTAACGAAGGCTGGAGTGAAGGGTAGCGACTTCGCCTTCGCCCCAACATTTGCCCTCCGAGGGACCAGTTTGACTAAGTCATCTGGTGCTGAAGACGTCGCTAGATGTTGGAGACGCTGCCCTCGCTCGAAGTGGTTCCGCGAGGGTTTTTGATGTGACCGTTGACAGACGCAGTACTGTTGGACTGCGGGTTTCCCGAAGCGTCGCGTGCTGTGTATAAAAAGGGGTGGGGCGGCTCGGGTTGGGAACTCTTTCTGTGCGCCGCAAAACCCTAGCCTCCTTTAAAACCGTTCGCCCGCTCGCCTGCCCTCCTTGCTCCTGCTCGTTGGAGATCTGGCCCGCGTCAAGCAGACCGCTCGCCGCCGTCGACGGTACGTAGCCATGTCGTCTTCTTCCTCGTCTGCTGCAAACACGCCACCGGCCGACGCATTGTCCGAGGATACCTTGAGCAACGTGGCGGCAGAAGAGCTACATCCGAGTGATACGATGGAGTTTAGCGTTTCACGGATTTCCTCGGTCCGCGTTCAGGATATGCAGCAGCTTGGGTATTTTGGCAGCGGAGTGGGGCGTGTCCCGGGGGCGGAGGAGGTTCCCGAACCCGAGGGCGAGTTGGTCGTGTTTGAGGCGTTTTTCAACACTAGCCTTCGTCTGCCTGCCCATCGCTTTGTGGCGGAGGTCCTACAGAGATTTGAGGTCCAGGTCCACCAGCTGACACCGAATGTCGTGGTGGCCCTGGCGAAGTATGTCTGGGCGGCGACTTCGTATGGTGGGCAGCCTTCTGTGGAGGTCTTCGCCAAACATTACTGTCTGCATTGGCAGAAAAGGAAAATTGGACACAAGATTGCACAGTTTGGATCATGCACGTTTACACCGAGGACTGGAAAGACTTTGATGGAAGTCGTGGAGTTAGTTCCCTGTGCCCGCAATAAGTGGGGCAACTGGTGGGATTTCTGGTTTTATGTTTCCGAAGGCAAAGTCAAAGACCACCCAGGGCTCCCCGTGGCCGTGATGTGCTCCCATTATTATGTGGCGTACCCGCAATTTGAGGGGGCAGAGGATGACGAAGACGAAGGAGCCCTTTGGTGCGCTGCCCGCATGAGTAGCGGGCGCGATTTAGTTGAGGAATTCATCGGGTACGGGGTATGGCCCTTGGCACATGGCTGGGCATTGGGCGAAGTATGCCCTCGCGAGATGCCCTCCCTGGGCGGGCAGCGTGTGCAAAGTCTAGCCTTCACGTTGGATCTGCATGGCCGGGATCCCGCCGCATTCGTGCGTGAAGCGGAAGATGGTGCGGTGAGGATTGTGGGGCGCTATGTGCCGAGGACAGAGGGTCTACGGAGCTGGGATATCCATGGGTCCAACGTTAGATTGAATCGGGTCTTTGAATTAAACTGCTTGCCATACTGTGGCTATCCCGGGGATGGCGCTGCCGACCGCCGCGGGAAGAAACCGGTGGACGTGACCGAGGAAGAGCCTTCGCAGGAGGCTGCCCCGGCCACTAAGAAGAAAAAATTAGGTACTGCAGTGGGGGTCTCTGAAAGTTTTGCTGTGGATTTGATGGGGACGTGCGCAGCCCTCAGGGGAAGGATGTCTTCGCCCGAGCTCCAGGAGTCTTCGGCGCGAATGCTAGAGGTTACCGGGGGTCGATGGCCCAAGAATGTTCCGATCCCCCGCGCGGCTGGCGAAGACTTCTTTACATCTCGCATGGCTCGCGACTTGAAGGTTTTTCCTTATGTGGGGAATATTACTGCTGTTGTATCGGTAGTGATGGAGAGGGACCGTCAAGACGCTGCGCAGAAACACCGGGTGGTCGTTAGGATCGCGGATCCTATGAGCGAGGCGAAAAGGGCGCGGGGGAGCGCGAAGGCTGCTGCCTTTGGCGGTAGCAAGCCGGTGCCGGCTGCGAAACCGGCCGCCCTCGGGCACAGCAAGGCGTCGGCGAGTGCGAAGGCTGCCGCCCCTGGCGGGAGCAAGCCACCCCGAGCAGGCTCGTGAAAGGACGAAGGCCGCCTTCGCCGGCGTGATGTATTGCCGACTTCGGCACGGACATCAGTGTCGAGGATTATCTTGTTGGTAAGTTAAAACTTTTTTTTACTCGACGAGGTCTTTAACCAGTGTCATGGTGCAGGTTCGGGTGAGGGGCAACTGGTTGTTGTCCCGCCTCCGGTGGCAACCACTTCGCCAACGGAGGTGGTGGGGGCAAAGGGTGCCGCGCGGAACCCGTGGGTCACTTTCTGCGCGAGCGGCGTGATTCTATCGGCCACTGCCACTAAGGATGTGGCGGGCTCCATGTCTCAGCGACTGAGGGAAGCGTCGCAGCAGCTGTCACAACAGCTGAAGCAAGTAAGTTGTGTTGGACTTCGATGTTTGTTGTTTTTATGAGGATTCAGGTCTCATGGGTTTGTGTCAGGCGGCCGTCTTCGCCGACCTCGTCACGTCGGGTGCCTTGACTGCAGACATTGCTGCCGAGGTCAAGCGTCTCCGGGCACAGCATGCAGATGCTGTGCGGGAGAAGTCGGCTGTGGAAAGCAAAAACCGTAGGATGTCGGAGAAGGTGGCCGCCATGGAGGCTGAGAAGACGGATCTCCGGCACCAGCTAGTGGAGGAGAGGAGGGAGGCGAACAAGGCCATCGCTGATGCGCAGGCTGCGCAGGCCGAAGCCAAAGTGGCACGGGCGGAGGGCAGTCTCGCCCACCAACGCGCCGAGGAGTTGGAGGCGAGGTTCAACGCTCTGCGCAGCCGCATGGACAAGGCCGAGGCCTCAACACGCGCGGAGGTCGAGCGGACGCACACGCAGTTCATGGACGCGTACCGCGAGCTGGGTGCGCAGACTGCTGACTTCGAAGTGCCCGGCCAAGAAGCGGGCCTTCGCTTCCTTGAATGGTTACAGGAGGAGCTGGTGGTGCTCCCAACCATGGTGACAGGTTTCATGTCCTTCGCCTCCCTCGTCACCTGCGAGGGGGCCATGAATGCTTTGTCCCGCGAGGGGTGCAGGCATTACGAGGTCTTCGACCAAGCGGACAAAAACTTTGAACGTGAAATCTTCAAGGTCGAAGACCCTGTGGTGAAGCAGTCGGCGGGGGCACTCTTTGATAGGATGTGGGGTCCGCACGACCGAGAGGCGGTCAGGGAGCGGTCGGACCGGGCAATAGAGCAGGTAAAGGTTGTTTTTTGTGTGGTTATTGATAGTCGCCTAGAGGGGGGGGTGAATAGGGCGAAACTGAAATTTACAAAATAATCACAACTACAAGCCGGGGTTAGCGTTAGTAATAATAAATGAGTCCGCGAGAGAGGGCGCAAAACAAATTGCAAGCAAATAAGGAGAGTGACACGAGGATTTGTTTTACCGAGGTTCGGTTCTTGCAAACCTACTCCCCGTTGAGGAGGCCACAAAGGCCGGGTCTCTTTCAACCCTTCCCTCTCTCAAACGGTCCCTCGGACCGAGTGAGCTTTCCTTCTTCTCAATCAACCGGGAACAAAACTTCCCCGCAAGGGCCACCACACAATTGGTGCCTCTTGCCTCGGTTACAATTGAGTGTTGATCACAAGAGCACAAGAGAAAGAAAGAATGCGATCCAAGCGCAAGAGCTCAAAAGAACACGGCAAATCACTCTCTCTAGTCACTAGGGTTTTGTGTGGAATTGGAGAGGATTTGATCTCTTTGAATGTGTCTAGAATTGAATGCCTAGCTCTTGTAAGTGGTTGAGAAGTGGGAAAACTTGGATGGCAATGAATGTGGGGTGGTTGGGGTATTTATAGCCCCAACCACCAAATGTGGCCGTTGGGGAGCCAGTCTGCTCGATGGCGCACCGGACAGTCCGGTGCACACCGGACATGTCCGGTGCCCCTGCCACGTCATCAGTGCCGTTGGAATCTGACCGTTGGAGTTCTGACTTGTGGGCCACCCTTGATGTCCGGTGGCGCACCGGACAGCTCCTGTTCATTGTCCGGTGCGCCAGTATGGGCAAACCTGACGTCTGCGCGCGCTGCGGCGCATTTAATGCCTCTGCAGGTAGCCGTTGGCGCGGGATAGCCGTTGCACTGGAGTCACACCGGACAGTCCGGTGCACACCGGACATGTCCGGTGAATTATAGCGGACGAGCCGTTGGCTTTTCCCGAAGCTGAAGAGTTCCTGAGGCCGCTTCTCCATGGCGCACCGGACACTGTCCGGTGTACACCGGACAGTCCGGTGAATTATAGCGCGAGAGCCCCTGGAAATTCCCGAAGGTGGCGAGTTCGAGCTGGAGTCCCCTGGTGCACCGGACACTGTCCGGTGGTGCACCGGACACTGTCCGGTGGCACACCGGACAGTCCGGTGCGCCCAGACCAGAGGGCCTTCGGTTGGCTCTTTGCCCTTTTGTTGAACCCAACACTTGGTCATTTTATTGGCTATGTTGTGAACCTTTGACACCTGTATAACTTATACACTAGAACAAACTAGTTAGTCCAAAGATTTGTGTTGGGCAATTCAACCACCAAAATTATATAGGAACAAGGTGTAAGCCTAATTCCCTTTCAATCTCCCCCTTTTTGGTGATTGATGCCAACACAAACCAAAGCAAATATAGAAGTGCATAATTGAACTAGTTTGCATAAAATAAGTGCAAAGGTTGCTTGGAATTTAGCCAATATAACTACTTACAAGATATGCAAGGAATGTTTCTTTCTTATATAACATTTTGGACCACGTTTGCACCACATGTTTTGTTTTTGCAATTTCTTTTTGTAAATCCATTTCAAAAGATCTTTTGCAAATAGTCAAAGGTACATAAATAAGAGTTTGCAAAAAGCATTTTCAAGATTTGAAATTTCCTCCCCCTGTTTCAAATGCTTTTCCTTTGACTAAACAAAACTCCCCTTAAAAGAGATCCACCTCTTAGTGTTCAAGAGGGTTTTGATATACCATTTTTGAAATACTACTTTCTCCCCCTTTTGAACACAATAGGATACCAGATGATAAAGACTTTTGGAAAGCACTAAGTTTTTGAATTTGGTGGTGGTGGTGCGGTCCTTTTGCTTTGGGCTCATTTCTCCCCCTTTTTGGCATAAATCGCCAAAAACGGAGTTATTAGAGCCCTTGAAGTGCAATCTTCCCCTTTGGTCATAAATAAGTGAGTTAAGATTATACCAAAGATGAAGTCCTTTTGCGTTTGAGCTTTTACTCCTTCCCCCAAGGATGAAGTCCTTTTCCTTGATGCTCATTTCTTCCCCAAAGAAGAGAGAGTTGCTTGGAGTGGTGGCGAAGTATGAGTTACGGAGTGGAAGCCTTTGTCTTCGCCGAAGACTCCAATTCCCTTTCAATATACCTATGACTTGGTTTGAAATAAACTTGAAAACACATTAGTCATAGCATATAAAAGAGATATGATCAAAGGTATTTAAATGAGCTATGTGTGCAAGCTAGCAAAAGAAATTTCTAGAATCAAGAATATTGAGCTCATGCCTAAGTCTGGTAAAAGATTGTTCATCAAGTGGCTTGGTAAAGATATCGGCTAATTGATCTTTAGTATTAATGTAAGAAATCTCGATATCCCCCTTTTGTTGGTGATCCCTAAGAAAATGATACCGAATGGCTATGTGCTTAGTGCGGCTATGCTCGACGGGATTGTCGGCCATTTTAATTGCACTCTCATTATCACATAGCAAAGGGACTTTGGTTAATTTGTAACCGTAGTCCCGCAGGGTTTGCCTCATCCAAAGCAATTGCGCGCAACAATGTCCTGCGGCAATGTACTCGGCTTCGGCGGTGGAAAGAGCGACCGAATTTTGCTTCTTTGAAGCCCAAGACACCAAGGATCTTCCCAAGAACTGGCAAGTCCCCGATGTGCTCTTCCTATTGATTTTGCACCCCGCCCAGTCGGCATCCGAATAACCAATTAAATCAAATGTGGATCCCTTAGGGTACCAAAGCCCAAACTTAGGAGTATAAGCCAAATATCTCAAGATTCTTTTTACGGCCGTAAGGTGTGATTCCTTAGGGTCGGATTGGAATCTTGCACACATGCAAACGGAAAGCATAATGTCCGGTCGAGATGCACATAAATAAAGCAATGAACCAATCATCGACCGGTATACCTTTTGATCCACGGACTTACCTCCCGTGTCGAGGTCGAGATGCCCATTAGTTCCCATGGGTGTCTTGATGGGTTTGGCATCCTTCATCCCAAACTTAGCAAGAATGTCTTGAGTGTACTTCGTTTGGCTAATGAAGGTGCCCTCTCGGAGTTGCTTGACTTGGAATCCTAGAAAATACTTCAACTCCCCCATCATCGACATCTCGAATTTCTGTGTCATGATCCTACTAAACTCTTCACATGTAGACTCGTTAGTAGACCCAAATATAATATCATCAACATAAATTTGGCATACAAACAAGTCATTTTCAAGAGTTTTAGTAAAGAGCGTAGGATCGGCCTTGCCAACTTTGAAGCCATTAGCAATAAGGAAATCTCTTAGGCATTCATACCATGCTCTTGGGGCTTGCTTGAGCCCATAAAGCGCCTTAGAGAGCCTATAGACATGGTTAGGGTACTCACTGTCTTCAAAGCCGGGAGGTTGCTCAACATAGACCTCTTCCTTGATCGGTCCGTTGAGGAAGGCACTTTTCACGTCCATTTGATAGAGCTTAAAGCCATGGTAAGTAGCATAGGCCAATAATATACGAATTGACTCAAGCCTAGCTACGGGTGCATAGGTTTCACCGAAATCCAGACCTTCGACTTGTGAATACCTTTTGGCCACGAGTCGAGCTTTGTTCCTTGTCACCACACCATGCTCATCTTGCTTGTTGCGGAAGACCCATTTGGTTCCTACAACATTTTGGTTAGGACGTGGAACTAAATGCCATACCTCATTTCTGGTGAAGTTGTTGAGCTCCTCTTGCATCGCCACTACCCAATCCGAATCTTGGAGTGCTTCCTCTACCCTGTGTGGCTCAATAGAGGAAACAAAAGAGTAATGTTCACAAAAATGAGCAACCCGAGATCGAGTAGTTACCCCCTTATGAATGTCGCCGAGGATGGTGTCGACGGGGTGATCTCGTTGGATTGCTTGGTGGACTCTTGGGTGTGGCGGTCTTGGTTCTTCCTCATCCTCCTTTTCTTGATCATTTGCATCTCCCCCTTGATCATTGCCATCATCTTGAGGTGGCTCATCTTCTTGATTTTGCCCTTCATCAACTTGAGCCTCATCCTCATTTTGAGTTGGTGGAGATGCTTGCGTGGAGGAGGATGGTTGATCTTGTGCATTTGGAGGCTCTTCAGATTCCTTAGGACACACATCCCCAATGGACATGTTCCTAAGCGCTATGCATGGAGCCTGTTCTTCACCTACTTCATCAAGATCAACTTGCTCTACTTGAGAGCCGTTAGTTTCATCAAACACAACGTCACATGAGACTTCAACTAGTCCAGTGGACTTGTTAAAGACCCTATATGCCCTTGTGTTTGAGTCATAACCAAGTAAAAAGCCTTCTACAGTTTTAGGAGCAAATTTAGATTTTCTACCTCTTTTAATAAGAATGAAGCATTTGCTACCAAAAACTCTAAAATATGAAATGTTGGGCTTTTTACCGGTTAGGAGTTCATATGATGTCTTCTTGAGGATTCGGTGAAGATATAACCGGTTGATGGCGTAGCAGGCGGTGTTGACCGCTTCGGCCCAAAACCGGTCCGGTGTCTTGTACTCATCAAGCATGGTTCTTGCCATGTCCAGTAGAGTTCGATTCTTCCTCTCTACTACACCGTTTTGTTGTGGCGTGTAGGGAGAAGAGAACTCATGCTTGATGCCCTCCTCCTCAAGGAAGCTTTCAATTTGAGAGTTCTTGAACTCCGTCCCATTGTCGCTTCTTACTTTCTTGATCCTTAACCCGAACTCATTTTGAGCTCGTCTCAAGAATCCCTTTAAAGTTTCTTGGGTTTGAGATTTTTCCTGTAAAAAGAATACCCAAGTGAAGCGAGAATAATCATCCACAATTACAAGGCAATACTTACTACCGCCGATGCTTTTGTAAGCGATCGGGCCGAATAAGTCCATGTGTAGTAGCTCCAGCGGCCTGTCGGTAGTCATGACATTTTTGTGTGGATGATGAGTGCCAACTTGCTTCCCTGCTTGGCATGCGCTACAAATCCTGTCTTTCTCAAAATGAACATTGGTTAGTCCTAAAATGTGCTCTCCCTTTAGAAGCTTATGAAGATTCTTCATCCCAACATGGGCTAGTCGGCGGTGCCAGAGCCAACCCATGTTAGTCTTAGCAATTAAACATGTGTCGAGCTCAGCTCTATCAAAATCTACTAAGTATAGCTGACCCTCTAACACACCCTTAAATGCTATTGAATCATCACTTCTTCTAAAGACAGTGACACCTATATCAGTAAAAAGACAGTTGTAGCCCATTTGACATAATTGGGAAACAGAAAGCAAGTTGTAATCTAATGAATCAACAAGAAAAACATTGGAAATGGAATGGTCAGGTGAAATAGCAATTTTACCCAAACCTTTGACCAACCCTTGATTTCCATCCCCAAATGTGATAGCTCGTTGGGGGTCTTTGTTTTTCTCATATGAGGAGAACATCCTTTTCTCCCCGGTCATGTGGTTTGTGCACCCGCTGTCGAGTATCCAACTTGAGCCCCCGGATGCATAAACCTACAAAATAAATTTAGTTCTTGACTTTAGGTACCCAAACTGTTTTGGGTCCTTTGGCATTAGATACAAGAACTTTGGGTACCCAAACACAAGTCTTGGAGCCCTTGTGTTTGCCCCCAACAATTTTGGCAACTACCTTGCCAGATTTGCTAGTAAGCACATAAGATGCATCAAAAGTTTTAAATGAAATGGCATGATCATTTGATGTATTAGGAGTTTTCTTTCTAGGCAACTTGGCACGGGTTGGTTGCCTAGAGCTAGATGTCTCACCCTTATACATAAAAGCATGGTTAGGGCCAGAGTGAGACTTCCTAGAGTGAATTCTCCTAATTTTGCTCTCGGGATAACCGGCAGGGTACAAAATGTAACCCTCGTTATCCTGAGGCATGGGAGCCTTGCCCTTAACAAAGTTAGACAAGTTCTTAGGAGGGGCATTAATTTTGACATTGTCTCCCCTTTGAAAGCCAATGCCGTCCTTAATGCCTGGGCGTCTCCCATTATAGAGCATGCTTCTAGCCAATTTAAATTTTTCATTTTCTAAGTCATGCTCTCTAATTTTAGCATTAAGTTGTGCTATGTGATCATTTTGTTTTTTAATTAAGGCAAGGTGATCATGGATAGCATCAACATTAATATCTCTACATCTAGTACAAATGGATACATGCTCAACATTAGATGTAGAAGGTTTGCAAGATTTTAATTCAATGACCTTAGCATGCAACAAATCATTTTTAGTTCTAAGGTCGGAAATAGTAGCATTGCAAACATCAAAATCCTTAGCCTTAGCAATTAGCTTTTCATTCTCATTTCTAAGGCTAGTAAGAGAAATGTTTAATTTTTCAATCCTAGCAAGCAAATCATCATCATTATTTCTAGGAATTGAAACATTGCAAATATGAGAATCAACCTTAGCTAACAAATTTGCATTCTCATTACTAAGGTTGTCTATAGTCTCATGGCAAGTACTTAGCTCACTAGACAATTTTTCACATTTTTCCATTGCTAGAGCATAAGCATTTTTAACCTTAACATGCTTCTTATTTTCTTTAATAAGGAAGTCCTCTTGAGAGTCCAAGAGTTCATCCTTCTCATGTATAGCACTAACTAATTCATTCAACTTTTCTTTTTGTTGCATGTTGAGGTTAGCAAAAAGAATCCGTAAGTTATCCTCCTCATTTTTATCATCCTCATCACTAGATGTTTCATATTTAGTGGAGGACCTTGATTTTACCTTCTTTTTGCCGTCCTTGGCCATGAGACACTTGTGGCCGACGTTGGGGAAGAGAAGGCCCTTGGTGACGGCGATGTTGGCGGCGTCCTCGTCGTCGGAGGAGTCGCTTGAGCTTTCGTCGGAGTCCCACTCCCGACAAACATGGGCATCGCCGCCCTTCTTCTTGTAGTATTTCTTCTTCTCCTTTCTTCTTCCCTTCTTGTCGTCGCCCCTGTCACTGTCACTAGACATAGGACATTTTGCAATGAAGTGACCGGGCTTACCACACTTGTAGCAAACCTTCTTGGAACGGGGTTTGTAGTCCTTCCCTTTCCGTTGCTTGAGAATTTGCCTAAAGCTTTTGATGATTAGGGCCATCTCCTCATTGTCGAGCTTGGAGGCGTCAATTGGTTGTCTACTTGGTGTAGACTCCTCCTTCTTCTCCTCCGTTGCCTTAAAGGCCACCGGTTGCGCCTCGGAGGTGGAAGGCTCGTCAAGCTCGTTGATCTTCTTGGAGCCCTTAATCATGCATTCAAAGCTCACAAAATTCCCGATGACTTCCTCGGGGGTCATTAGTGGATATCTTGGATTACCACGAATTAATTGAACTTGTGTGGGGTTAAGGAAAATAAGAGCTCTTAGAATAACCTTAACCACTTCGTGGTCATCCCATTTTGTGCTCCCGAGGTTGCGCACTTGGTTCACCAAGGTCTTGAGCCGGTTGTACATGTCTTGTGGCTCCTCCCCTTGGCGAAGACGGAAGCGACCGAGCTCCCCCTCGATCGTTTCCCGCTTGGTGATCTTGGTGAGTTCATCACCCTCGTGCGCCGTCTTGAGTAGGTCCCAAATCTCCTTGGCGTTCTTCAATCCTTGTACTTTGTTGTATTCCTCCTTGCTTAGGGAGGCAAGGAGGATGGTTGCGGCTTGGGAGTTGAAGTGCTCGATTTGGGCCACTTCGTCCGTGTCATAGTCCTCATCCCCTATTGATGGTACCTGTACACCATACTCAACAACATCCCATATTCTTTTGTGGAGAGAGGTTAGATGAAATCGCATTAAATTACTCCACATAGCATAATCTTCACCATTAAAAGTTGGTGGTTTGCCTAATGGGACGGAAAGTAAAGGTGTATGTTTTGGAATGCGAGGGTAGCGTAGGGGGATCTTACTATACTTCTTGCGCTCTTGGCGCTTAGAAGTGACGGAGGGCGCATCGGAGTCGGAGGTAGAAGTTGATGAAGTGTCGGTCTCGTAGTAGACCACCTTCCTCATCCTCTTGTGCTTATCGCCTTTCCGATGCGGCTTGTGGGAAGAAGATTTTTCCTTCTTCTCTTTGTGGTGAGAAGAAGATTTCTTCTCCTTCCCTTTGTTGGAGGAGCTCTTCTTCTTCTCCCTCCTTTTGGTGCGGGACTCTTCCGATGAAGTGCTCCCGTAGCTTGTAGTGGGCTTTTCGCCGGTCTCCATCTCCTTCTTGGCGTGATCTCCCGACATCACTTCGAGCGGTTAGGCTCAAATGAAGCACCGGGCTCTGATACCAATTGATAGTCGCCTAGAGGGGGGGGGGTGAATAGGGCGAAACTGAAATTTACAAAATAATCACAACTACAAGCCGGGGTTAGCGTTAGTAATAATAAATGAGTCCGCGAGAGAGGGCGCAAAACAAATTGCAAGCAAATAAGGAGAGTGACACGAGGATTTGTTTTACCGAGGTTCGGTTCTTGCAAACCTACTCCCCGTTGAGGAGGCCACAAAGGCCGGGTCTCTTTCAACCCTTCCCTCTCTCAAACGGTCCCTCGGACCGAGTGAGCTTTCCTTCTTCTCAATCAACCGGGAACAAAACTTCCCCGCAAGGGCCACCACACAATTGGTGCCTCTTGCCTCGGTTACAATTGAGTGTTGATCACAAGAGCACAAGAGAAAGAAAGAATGCGATCCAAGCGCAAGAGCTCAAAAGAACACGGCAAATCACTCTCTCTAGTCACTAGGGTTTTGTGTGGAATTGGAGAGGATTTGATCTCTTTGAATGTGTCTAGAATTGAATGCCTAGCTCTTGTAAGTGGTTGAGAAGTGGGAAAACTTGGATGGCAATGAATGTGGGGTGGTTGGGGTATTTATAGCCCCAACCACCAAATGTGGCCGTTGGGGAGCCAGTCTGCTCGATGGCGCACCGGACAGTCCGGTGCACACCGGACATGTCCGGTGCCCCTGCCACGTCATCAGTGCCGTTGGAATCTGACCGTTGGAGTTCTGACTTGTGGGCCACCCTTGATGTCCGGTGGCGCACCGGACAGCTCCTGTTCATTGTCCGGTGCGCCAGTATGGGCAAACCTGACGTCTGCGCGCGCTGCGGCGCATTTAATGCCTCTGCAGGTAGCCGTTGGCGCGGGATAGCCGTTGCACTGGAGTCACACCGGACAGTCCGGTGCACACCGGACATGTCCGGTGAATTATAGCGGACGAGCCGTTGGCTTTTCCCGAAGCTGAAGAGTTCCTGAGGCCGCTTCTCCATGGCGCACCGGACACTGTCCGGTGTACACCGGACAGTCCGGTGAATTATAGCGCGAGAGCCCCTGGAAATTCCCGAAGGTGGCGAGTTCGAGCTGGAGTCCCCTGGTGCACCGGACACTGTCCGGTGGTGCACCGGACACTGTCCGGTGGCACACCGGACAGTCCGGTGCGCCCAGACCAGAGGGCCTTCGGTTGGCTCTTTGCCCTTTTGTTGAACCCAACACTTGGTCATTTTATTGGCTATGTTGTGAACCTTTGACACCTGTATAACTTATACACTAGAACAAACTAGTTAGTCCAAAGATTTGTGTTGGGCAATTCAACCACCAAAATTATATAGGAACAAGGTGTAAGCCTAATTCCCTTTCAGTTATATCTGTGGGTATGTGTGGTTTTGCTGAGTGAGTGTGCTGTTGCTGTAGATGGCACATGCCGAAGACGTCGAGGACCTTGTTTGTCTGGACGGCGCGCTGCCTGAGGCCGCGGAGGTCGATCCGGTGCCGCCCTCGGATGCCGGTGAAGGCCCCTCGGCGACCCCTGCGGCCGCTGCGGCCGGCGAAGACCCCGCACCGGCCCCTGCGCCGATGGGCGAAGACGCCCTGAAGGTGGTGGCCAGTCGGCTGCCGAGCCGGCAGCTGAGGACCCCACAGCCGCAGCCGGGCCTTCGCAGGTGGCTGAATAGGTGTTGAGGAGTTTGTAAATTTTGTCTGTGTGATACTGAACCTCGGTTGCTACGCAGGTTCTGGGGTTTGGGCCTGCGCACGCAACCGCTACTGACAATGCTATTTTTGTGGCGGCTTCGACCGTGGCTGCTGATGACGATTCATTTGGCTCTGTGTCTAAGTGTTTTGAGTCTGATGATTCTGGGAGTTCAATTGCATGGACGGAGGAGTCTTCGGATGAGGACTTGGATTATTTTTCAGCGCTGGATGTGGCTGCAGCGGAGCCCTCGCCGCGCGCGGAGGGTTCCGAGGAGCTCCCGGGCACGAGTACTGGGTATAGGCGGCGAAAGGCGGTGGTGAAATGGAGATTGAGTGGATTGTCGTGAAGCGGTGGGCGTCATCGTGGTGAGATGGAGAGTGGGCGTCTTCGCGTGGACGGGACTGGTAAGCGAGAATTGTTGTCCTCGCCGATTGGGGTGAGTGTAGGTGAGGGGGAGCTGCGAAATCTTTTTGAGGGTGAGGAACTGAGGATAATGTTGTTCAACTATAAAGAGATGGGTATCATCTCGAAGGTTGAGCCAATGTAATATGTGATGCCCTCGCTGTGTATATGTAACCATAATTTGTATGATAAGGTTACGTGCCTTCGTTGATCCGGCCGCGCTCGTAGGCGACTTCTGCACGGAGAGTCTTTTGGAAAAGACTTCGATTTTGCGCACCTATTATTCCGGCTGCACCCTTAGGCGACTTTTGCATGGAGAGTCTTGTGGAAAAGACTTCGATTTTGCGCACCTGTTATTCTGACTGTACCCTTAGGCGACTTTTGCACGGAGAGTCTTTTGGAAAAGACTTCGATTTTGCGCACCTGTTATTCCGGCTGCACCCTTAGGCGACTTTTGCACAGAGAGTCTTTTGGAAAAGACTTCGATTTTGCGTACCTATTATTCCGGCTGCACCCTTAGGCGACGTTTGCACGGAGAGTCTTTTGGAAAAGACTTCGATTTTGCGCACTTATTGTGCTAGTCCGGCTGCACCCTTAGGCGTTTTTGCACGGAGAGTCTTTTGGAAAAGACTTCAATTTTGCGCACTTATTGTGCTAGTCTGGCTGCACCCTTAGGCGACTTTTGTGCGGAGTGTCGCACGCGAGGGTGGCCAGCACTGCCCCTCGCGGTGACTTCGGTGTGGTCAAATGCCGAAGACCGTTGATGCGGTCTTTTTCGACATATTGTGTCTTAGTTTTTGCGGGGGATTTTTGCGGGTATATTACATGGCTCTGCCTCATTAAAAACCTCACCCCTCGGGAGGAAAAGAGTGCGGGCCGGAATGATACTGTTTGGTGAATTACAAGGGCGCGTTAGCCCTGAGGATTCAAACAAAAAATTTGCGGAGATTATCGATATTCCAGGAATGCTCTAGGTCCTCGCCGGATGGCGTGGTTAGCCTGTACGCGCTGGGGGACGCCTTCGTCTTGACGATGAAAGGACCCTCCCACTTTGGCTCCAGCTTGCCCCGTGACTCTATCCGAGTTGTCCGGACGAGTACGAGGTCCCCTTCGTCGAATTCTCTTGGGACGACAGCGTGGTCGCGCCAGGCCTTCATTTGAGCTTGGTATTTGTTGAGAGCCTATAGGGCGAAGACACGGTCTCCGTCGATGAGGTCTTTGGAGGTTGGTTCGTCTACGTCGGGGACGGCTGAAGCGCTTGTCCGTGGTGACCCATGTTTGATTTCCTGTGGGGTCATGGCCTCCGATCCGTATAGCAGGCGAAAGGGAGTGAATCCAGTTGCCCGGCATTCGATCATGTTTAGCGCCTAGACTTCTTCAGGTAGCAGGTCGGCCCATTTACCCTTCTTGTCTTCAAGAAGCATTTTCTTGATGGCAGTGAAAATCTTGTCGTTGGCGCGCTCCACGACGCCGTTGGATTGTGGGTGATATACTGAAGCGAAGGCTAGCTTGGTGCAAATGGAGAAGCAAAAATCCTTGAAGTCCTAGCTGTCAAACTGTTTGCCATTGTCGACTGTGAGCTCAGACGGGACTCTGAATCGGCAGATAATGTTTTGCCAGAAAAATTTCTAGCAGTCTTCGACGTTATTGTGGATACTGCCCTTGCCTCGATCCACTTGGTAAAATACTCGACGGCGATGAAGGTGAACTTGAGGTTCCCTTGAGCCGTGGGTAGTGGCCCGACAATGTCTAGCCCCCAGCGTTGAAGTGGCCATGTGTGGGCGGTCAGCTTTGTGAATTGCGAGGGGTTGCCCAAACGGGGAGAGAACTTCTGGCAGGCTTCGCACGACCTCGTGACTCGATTTGCGGCGCAGATTATAGCGGCCCAGTAGAAACCTTGTCGGATCACCTTGGTGGCGAGGGCCCTAGGCCCCGAGTGAGAGCCGCAAGTGCCGCTGTGGACTTCGTGCAGGATCTGGAGGCCTTCGGTCTCTATGACACATTTGAGCATGGGTTGACTGATCCTTTTCTTGTATAGCTGGCCCTCAATAAGTGTGAAGTCCTGACTTCGGTGTTTGAGGCGCTTGGCCTCGTTGACATCACCTGGATGGCAATATCCTTGCAAGAACAGGGTTATGGGGCCCGCCAGTCTTCAGCCATGATGAGGTTGACAATGCGATGGCCCTCGGCGTTGGTGGTTTTTTGCAGACCCTCTGGGCTACAGACGACTGGTGTGCCTATGACGTGGTAGAACACGTCGGAGGGCAGGGCTTCGCCTCTGGCTGCTGCTTTGGCCAACGCGTCGGCTTCTTCGTTTCTAGCGCGGTCCACATGCTGCAGGGTGAAATCCTTGAATTGCTTCTCAAGACTGCGAATGGTCGTAAGATACTGCAGAAGCGCAGGGTCTTTTGCTGAATAGTCTTTTTCGATCTGGCAAGCAATGACTTTGGAGTCTGTCTTGATTATGCAGGTGGTTACGCCGAGTGCTTTTAGCTTGCGAAGGCCCAGGATAACGACTTCATATTCTGCTATGTTATTCGTGCACCTGTCGGATTCCAGAGCGAAGCTGAGGCATGTTGCGTATCTATGCTTGACGTCGGTGGGTGATGTGATGATTGCAGCCACGCCTGCCCCTGCATGGCACCATGCACCATGCGCCTGTCCGTGGTGACCCGCACCTTGAACGCTTCGAAGTAGTGGCGCAATTTGCGCGACGCCATGACGATTGCGTAGGCGATTTTTTCCAACTCCGTCATGTTGCATTTGGAAGTCGTGAGGACTTCAGAGACATAATAAACTGGACACTGCCGAGTTGTGCCCTCTCTGTCCTGCTCTTGGACCAACGCTGCGCTGACTGCGTGCGGCGAAGCTGCAATGTAGAGCAACAGAGGTAGCAAGGGGTCGGGGCTTGTAAGGGTTGCCAACTCTGACAGGTGCTGCTTGAGTGATGTGAAGGCTGCCGCTTGCTCTGGTCCCCATGCAAAGTATTTTGCGCCGCGTAGTGTCTTGAGGATAGGTAGGCTTCGCTCTGCGGATTTGGAAATGAATCTGTTGAGGGCGGCCAATCTGCCTGTCAGGCGTTGGACGTCTCTGGTTGATTGCGGATGCATCATGTTGATGATAGCCTGGATCTTGGTCGGGTTGGCCTCGATCCCGCGGTGCGACACCAGGTAGCCTAGTATCTTCCCCTGGCGAACTCTGAAGATGCACTTCTCGGGGTTTAGGCGAAGTCGTGCTTCCCGCATATTCGTGAATGTTTCTGCGAGGTCGACCAGATGATCCTCTTTGTTTTTGCTGGCGACGACGATGTCGTCCACATACGTGAAAATGTTCCGGCCTACTTGGCTCTCGAGCACCGTCTTGGTGAGGCAAGAGAAGGTGGACCCAGCGTTCTTTAGTCCCTCCGGCATTCTGACGAAACAATATGTGCCAAAGGGCGTGATGAAACTGGTACTGGCCTTGTCTTCCTCCTTCATATATATTTGTTGATAGCTAGAGAAGCATTCAAGGAGTGACATGACTTCGCATCCGGCCGCACTATCGACGATCTTGTCGATCTGAGGCAGCGGGAAATTATCCTTGGGGCAGGCCTTGTTGAGGCTAGTGAAATCGATGCACATCCGCCACTTGCCACTCTTCTTTTGCACCATGACTACGTTAGCGAGCCATGTAGGGTAGGCGACTAGTTCGATGAAATTGGCCTCAAGCAGGCGGTGTACCTCGACTTTGGAGGCTTCTGTTTTCTCATCAGACATTTTGCACAGCCTCTGCTTCTTTGGCCGCACCGAAGGGTCGATGCCCAGACTGTGTTCGATGATAGTGCGACTGACTCCGACCAGGTCGAGGGCAGACCAGGCGAAGACGTCCTTATTTCTGGGAAGACAGGAGATGAGTCTCTCCTCGTCTTGCGAAGTCAGGTCTTCGCTTATGATGACCGTTTGCTTGGGCATTGCCTGGTCAAGGGGAACTGTCTTCGTTCCATCGTTGCTCTGTAGCTGTGCCTTTTCATGCTCGTTGGCGGTTGGGCGGGTAGCCTCAGGGACTTCGCGCTGCGTCGTAAGGCAGTGTACGTTCCGTTGCCCCTGGAACGAAGTCTCTTTCAATGTTGCGCGCGGTCTACTGGTTGCCATAGACTGTGATCATGCCTTGTGGACCCGGGATTTTCATGCACAAGTAAAGTCCGTGAATGGCTGCTTCAAACTTGTTGATGGAGCCCTGACCCATTATGGCATTGTACGGGTATACCATGTCGATGATGTCGAAGGTGGCCTGCTCACTTCATGCGTTGGGTGCTACACTGAAGGACAAGGGTAGCTCAATTTTGCCCACAGGAAAGGTGCCCTTGCCGCCGAAGCCATATAGGGGGTTGTCCGAAGGCTTAAGTAAATTGTGGCTGATGCCCATGCAGTCGAAGGCATGGAGGAAAATGATGCCCGCCTGGCTGCCGTTGTCAACTAAAACTTTGTGCAGGTCCCAGCCTACCACACTGTAGTTGATTACCATGGCGTCAATGTGGGGTGCGCTGCGCAGGTCGACATCTCTGGCGTCGAAGGTCAGCGGCACGTGGGACCACTTCGTTTGCATGACTGGGCCGGTGATGGCGACGTGGTTGATGCTTCAGTAGTGGTCCCTCTTTTGTCGCTTCGTGTCGAAGTCGACGCTGGACCCCCCAGTGATCATGTGGATGACTCCGCGATACGGCTGAT
This sequence comes from Zea mays, assembly GCF_902167145.1. Lineage (NCBI taxonomy): Eukaryota > Viridiplantae > Streptophyta > Magnoliopsida > Poales > Poaceae > Zea > Zea mays. The sequence continues at coordinate 121,199,279 of NC_050100.1, read as the reverse complement.
CAGCGAAGTCTTCTTGTTTTGGTGCTTGGGGTGGTTTGGGTGGTGGATGTTTGGCTGATGCGGGTGCGGAGGCGGGAGTGGGGGTGGTACGACTTGTACCTCCTAGTGGTGTTGGTATGCATGGTTAGGTGGATGCTGGGCGGGGCCGTGGTTGTGTGGTTGTGGGAGGTGGTGTTGATATGTGTGTGCGACAACTCTTGGGTTGTCAGCTGGTTGCGCCCGAGACATCCTGTCCCTGGTGGCCTTCGTTTCTGGGCAATCCCTCGTTGGGTGCGCGCAGTCTTCGCCGTGAAACAGGTAGTAATATCTGCACGGCTGCTGCGCCCGTCCTCGGCCTCGACCACGTGTGCCATTGTCGTGGCCCTGGGGGGATAATCTTGACGGCGAGGGGCTTCACCGGCGGGGTGCTGGTTGGCAATGTTATGCACCTGCTGCTGACTGCGGCTGTCCCGACCAGAGTCTGACTGCGAAGGTCTTGTCCATGTTCGGCTAGACTGCGGAGGGTCCTTGGGTTTCCTCTGGGACTCGACCTTGCGCTGGTGGAGCTCTTCGGATCTGGCATATTTTCCAAACAGCTGATAGAGCTCTTGGAGGTTCTTGGGTGGGTCCCTGATGCAGTGACTGTAAAGGACGCCAGCCCGAAGGCCACTGATGGTGTAGTGAATGGCAATTTGGTCGTCCACCGAAGGCATTTGTGACTTGAGAGTCAGGAACTTGCGGTAGTACTCCCGCAAGGTTTCTTTCTCCAGCTGCTTGTAGAGTGACAGTTTGGCCAAGGCATCGGTGTCTGGGCGGTACCCTTGGAAGTTGAGCAAAAATTTGTCCTGGAGACTTCTCCAGGATTCGATGGACAACGGGGGCAACTTGGTGTACCAGGTTAGGGCTGGACCCTCGAGGGCGATGATGAAGGACTTGGCCATCGTGGCGTCATCCCCTCCGGATGATGCGACAGCGACTTGATAGCTCATGATGTACTGTGCTAGGTTGGTGCTGCCGTTGTACTTGGGGTAGGTCCCTGCCCTGAAGTTGGCGGGCCATGGTGACACTTGCAGTTGCGGCGCCAGGGGACTTCGCTCATCAAGGTAGTTGACGCCTTGGAATGCTACGGCATGCGGGATGACGGGTCCGCGCTAAGGAATGAATAAGACTCCAATTGGTGCGCGCTGTTGGAGGGGTGGGCCGTGCTGCAGATCATGTTGGCCTTCGCGCTGCATGAGTGCAATCTCTTGCTTGAGTTCTTGAGCCCTCTGCTCCTCGTCTCGTATCATCTGGCGCACTTTGGCCTGCGCGGAAACACGTTGGCGCTTGGCCTCGAGGATTTCTTTCTGCTTCTGGAGGTTGCGGTTCTTGATGCGGAGGGCCCGCAGTTGTAGCAGTTCTTCTGCTGAAACGCTGATGACTTCATCGTCCTCTGTGGCATCCTCGCCCTCTAGTGGAGCGAAGCCTGGGGGTGGTTGCTGTGGCTGTCCTCCGGAGCTGCAGGTGTGGAGGCTGCCCTCGGGAGTAGGTTGGTTGTTACGCTGTCTGTTGCTGACAGCGTCGTCTTCGCAGGTTTCTTGATGGGTAGTGTTTGCAAGGGCCTTGCCCTTTTTCTCATCTAGGACTGCCGCCTTTACTGCTTCGTCGACGGATGGGGCTGCCTTCGAGCTAGCTCTCTTGGGTGCCATCGCAGGTGTGTTGTTCGTAGCACGAACGGTGGGCGCCAAATGTTGGAACTTTCTCTCCTGGGCAAGATGATCCAATGGGGGAGTGAAAGCAATGCAAACAAGGTTTAAACTCAGGATGGTGTTTGCTCTGTTAATCCAGCCTCTCAAGGGCACTATACGGGGGTATTTATAGGTGCCTGAGTGCCCAACGTCTCGATGTAAGGACGCATGTACCCTCAAGCACCTGGACTATCCCCGGAATATTCCCATAAAGGAGGGTTACAGACTGTCATTACAGAAAAGCCATTACAAATCGGGCCCATAATACACTTCTCCGTGTGGGGCCTGTTACAATGGGTCGAATCCCACGTGGGCCTCCAAGTCGGGTGAGGACGTGGGACGGGGCGACATCGTCGTAGGCCTTCGTCTTGTAGTGTAGAGGACGAAGGGTGGACCCCGTCGGTTGTTTTTCCGCCGTTGGTGCGCGAGATTGACGAAGGCTAGAGCGAAGGGTAGCGTCTTCGTCTTCGCCCCAACACCTGCCCCTGAAGAAAATGAAGTTGTGATTTACCGAAGCTTCTTCAAGGCTGGACTTCGGTTCCCTTTGAGTAAGTTTGTAGTTGAAGTCCTGAAGAACTACCAAATCTTCCTTCATCAGATCAACCCCGAAGCCATAATAAGGATGGGGGTTTTTGCCTGGGCAGTAAGAAGTCAAGGGCTAGAGCCAAGTGCAAAGTGCTTCTGTAGTATGCACGAACTTCTATATGAGACGAAGGCCTGGGTAACGAAGGCCTGGGTAAAGAACAGTACCACAACAACTTCGGTTGTTATGGATTTATCGTCCGTCCCAACGCAAGCCACCCAGTGCCAACATTTCGGAAGAGATGGCCTGAAGCTTGGATGGAAGAATGGTTTTATGTAAAGAACGATTTGACAGCGAGAGAAGACATTAAGGAAGTTATCATGCGCCCCATATGGTCCCGCTTCGGCCTCTGAAAGCCGAAGGTCGAAATTGATGACGCCGCCGAAGCATGTCAGAAGGCCTTTAGTACTGTCTACTCCTTCATTGGTACAAGGGATTTAATTCAAGAACATATAGCATTCAGAGTATGGCCGCTTGTGGAAAACTGGGAAATGTCGAAGGAAACCATCACTAACTCTAACGAAGGTGATTTGGTCCGTGTTGGGGGCCTTCGGCTTCCGAAGGTCCTCAAAAACATGATTTGACAATATTTTCCAAGTGAAATATGTGAACAGGTATCTTCGGAATCGGGTTATGAGTATACAAGAGTATGGTCAGGACGAAGCCTGAGCGAGACGAAAGGCGATTATGACGAAGGATAAGATGATCACGAAGCTGTGCGTAGAAAAGCTTCGGCATGATAGCAGAGAAGGGGAACCGACTTAAAGATGAAAAGGCAAATTAGACCTCGAAGAATTACTATAGAGTTATTGATAAATGTTAAGGGCATTAATGTAATTCTACACGGGCTGCGTCCCTTGCCTATAAATATATGAACAGTACTCCCGTACTGTTCACGCTGACTTGGCATTCGCCTTTTGCATCACGCATGTACCTTTACTTTCCGTCAAACCGAAGGTACATTTATAATTTGTTATTCTGGATATGATAACACAAATAAAAATAAGTTGATGATAATATCTATATTATTCTTTGTATTTCGCATATGAATTCTTCCTTATCATCTATTGTGCTTATGAAGGGTTTTTTCCTTCATAACCTTCATCCAGAATTCATTATATCCGAAGGGACATAATGTCTTGAAGGACGAAGGACTTTAATATTTAACACTTTTTATGTTGCCTTGTTCTTAACTCTTAGCATCTGAGAACAAGTCACCAACATTGGCGCCCACCTCCGGTGAACTCACTTCCATTTTTTGAGTTTTGAATACCTTCGGCAAGCATCACCTTCGTCATGCCGCCGAAGAAAGCTTCAGCAACAGGGGCTGCCGCTCTGCAGCCGCTGGATCCCAATCAGGATGTCCTTTCTCTTAGGGAGGCCCGAAGCCAAAAGAGGAAGGCCACCAGCCCAACGCCTCCGGAGGACGACTTGGATCAAGAAATCCAAAACTTGGAGATGCTCCATCAACAGGTCCAACGGAAGAAGGAAAAGATGGCTCGTCTAGCTGACCTGCAAAGGCAGATAGACGAAGCATCTGAAGAAGTTCGTCATCTTGCTCAAGATGACCAGAACCGAAGGCCTCCGCACAGAGAGCTTCATCAGGAGGGCTTCTACAACGAGGACGACTGGTATGAAGATTTCCATCATGGAAATTTTGCTTTTGATGATACTTCTCCTCTATCAACAGAACTGCAGGCTACACCTTGGCCCCAGTCTTACAAGCCACCCCAGCTCCCCATGTACGACGGTCATTCAGACCCGAAGCAATTCTTGATGAGTTATGAAGCAACCATATCTTCGTATGGTGGCAATACTGCAGTCATGGCAAAATCTTTCGTCATGGTTGTCAAGAGTGTTGCACAAACCTGGTACTCCTCTCTTCGGCCAGGAACAATCACCTCATGGCAAAAGCTGAAGGACATGCTGATAACCAGCTTCCAAGGGTTTCAAACGAAGCCGGTCACAGCTCAAGCTTTATTCCAGTGTACCCAGGACCACGAAGAATACCTTCAGGCGTATGTCCGAAGGTTCCTGTGTCTAAGGGCACAGGCACCAACAGTGCCCAATGAAATTGTCATTTAGGCCATGATTAAGGGGCTTCGGTCGGGACCTTCAGCTCAATACTTTGCCAGGAAGCCTCCTCAAACTTTGGAGAAGCTGCTCCAGAAGATGGACGAGTATATTCGAGCTGACAATGACTTCCGCCAAAGAAGGGAGGAAGCATACAGGTTCTCTGAAATGACCAGGGGCTTCGGAGGAAGATTCCATCCGAGGCACGTCAGGTCAATTCACAACTCTACTCAGAGTGATGATAGAGGGAATCAACAGCAAAGGCCACAATACTCCTCGCAAGCTTCGGGGCAGCAGCAAAGCTCTTTCCGGCCGCCAGCTCCAAGGGGCAGAGGCGCTAGGGGCTTCGGAGGAAGATTTGGGGATCAGCCAAGGAAAATTTATTGTTTATTCTGTGGTGAGGACAAGGGCCATACCACCAGGATGTGCCATGTTACCATCCAGAAGGAAAAGGAGATAGCAGAAGCTGCAGCACAACAGAGTCAGCCGAAGCAAGTCATGCATACTGCTTCGTACCATTCGCCTTACATTCCAGAATATGTAGGCAACCACCCTGCAGCTTCTGTTGCTTCGGCAAGCCAACCTCAAGCATCTTGGCAACAGCCTCCACCTCCACCACCAACGCAACGAGGCCAGCAGCCAGAAGGGAGTCAGCACACTCACCTTCAACGGGACTTCAGAGAAGAGTCCATAGCTCGCACAGTCAATAGCACTGTGCCAGAGTCGAAGCATATTTACTGACAAATATCCTACCCCGACAGCAGTTTTTCGCATTCAGTATTATTTTCTTTTTAATAAGGAACAACTATGGGAGGCTTAAGTGCTTTTTGTCGTTTTTAATCTCTTGTAACAGTTTCGCTTTTCACCATAATGAAAATATATCTTCTCCATAGGCTTAAGTTGCCGAAGCATAAGAGTTTATGGTGGCAAGGAGGACCTTCGAATTATAAAAAATTTTGTTCTAAGGAACGCAGCGTAATTTCTTCGAAGCAGCAAAAAGTCGTTCCTTAGGGAGCGCAGTGTAAGTTTTCTGCTCAAAAGTCATTCCGAAGGGAATGCAGAGCTTACAGCGAAAAATAAACGCTGATTCCGCTGAAAGTAAAAGGCGACGAAGCTCCTAAGGGAGGCTTCAGCGAAAAATAAACGCTGATTCCGCTGAAAGTAAAAGGCGAAGAAGCTCCTAAGGGAGGCTTGTAATGAAAAAACGTCGATCTTCGGCAAATATCATTTTGCACGACATCACATCATTACATCATTTGCACAGCATAACATCATACATCATATTGCATCAACAACGCAAGAAGGGGGTCTCAGTATTGATATTCGAAGAGTGTTTCAAAGAAACAGTGACAGGGCACAAAAATAACTATCGAGGAATTATACCTTCGTCAAATTCTGAAATGATAAGATCTATTGATTATTGATTTTACGAGGATTGGTTACTGATATTATGAGAACACGGATATTATTTATGAAGCATGAAAAGAAGGGAAGGTGTTTTTTCGCCGAAGGCTCAAAAACGGTATGTATATGAAGTTTCATGCATCGTAAAGAATAGAACTTTAAACAACTAATATATTACATTCAAAGTTACAAAATATTACACATGTTTCTCAACAAATGTTACATTCTAAATCTTTTTACAATAACAGCTAATCTTCCCTTAGAACTATTTCTGCAGCTTCGTTTAGTAGCTGATCAACAACTTTAACCATGATGGCTTCGGCCATTTTCTTAATTTCGTCGTCCCCCTTCGCGTGGGGGTCCGCAGATGGCTCGGCGGGTTCTGTGGGAGGAGAAGATACGACTATATTACTATTACAAACCGTGAACAAGTTCGAAATCAAAAAATTATAACAAAGAGTCAAAAACCACTAGTCAATACCTATTTGCCCTTCGGGCTCTGCACTTTCCTCAGCGGCCTCTGCTACTTTTCTAGCGTCATGAATGCCTTTTTCGCTTTTTCATATAATTTCTTGGGCCATTTCCCCGCCACCATTGTCCCAGATGTCGGTGAAAATTTTTCCATTGACCAGGCTAGCTTCGGCCGAGGGGTCTTTTATATCTTCAGAGGATAAGGCGGCTTCGGATTGTGCCAAGAATTTCACATGGTCACAGCCTTTCCTCTCCAAAATGGTAGCAATCCCCCTGGCACCCGAAAAGGCACATATGTCTCCACGACTATTCAAAATTTCTTCAAAGGCTTTAGCTTCGTGGCTGATCCATTCAATTGGGCCTTCGGGGTCACCCCTTATGAATTTCTCTTCACTTGAGAAAGCCCCAACGCTGGCGAAGCTGGTTCTTACTTTCTTAGCACATTCTATAGATTTTTCAAAGCATCTTTTCTTAGATGCACGAAGCTCTTCAACGTTTTTTTCCAAATGATTTGCCCATTGTTCACTGATTTCTCGTTTTGTTTCTTCAAGTGTGCGTTCCTCTTTAACTCTGGCTAGTTGTTTTCGAAGATCTTCAATTTCACGCTTCTGAGCCTCAGCTTGAGCTTTAAAAGTAGCTTCGTCTTCTTTTATTCTATTTATCAATGAATGTAATATTTTATCTTTTTCGAGACCTTCGTTCCTTAGTTCAATTACTTCGGAACGAAGGTTGCTCAGGGCCATAACACACCCTTCGTCTTCAGCATCTTTTTGAGCCCTGAGGGCGTTGCTTAGTATAAGGCCCTGCAAAAAATAGTGTGTGCGTCAATAAGTTTAAGCAAATGAAAAATTTTAATTTCAAGAAATAATACAAAGACCTCATTTTTGCACCTTTAAGCTATTATACGCCAGGCTGTCGGCTAGCTCGTCTTTTGATAACACCGAGAGCCCGTTTTCTAATGTTGGGAATTCGAAGCTCTTGCTCATCTCCCGACAGACAGAAATCTCCTTATTATCGGGGAGACAATACAAGAAGTCTTCTTCTCCGCTGCCGTTGAATATCAATGCCCCCTTTGGATATTTCAGTTTTTGGGCATAAAACTGAGCCTCTCGCTTTCTTTTGCAGTCAATTCTTTCCCCGAAGCATGTCATAAAATATAATCGAAGGCTTCGAAAATGCTTCGGGGGCGGCAGTGCCAGTTTCTTCAGCCAAAATTTGTTCTGTTGTTTTTATTTCTTCGGCTTCCAAGGATTTTACCTTGGCGGACTCTGAAGGCCCAGCTTCAGTTTCAACTTGATGCTTTGAAGCTTCGGCACCCAAGGCTACGATTTGCACTTCGGAAGTCTTGCCAAATTTCTTCGGAGTAGTGCTTGAAGACTTTATTGTCTCCAATACATCCAGTGCATTAACCATTCTTTTTCTCTTTGGGTCGTCATTGGCATTGGCATTGGCACCTCAATTTTTGCTGAAGGACTTAGAATTTCCGATGTCTTAGTGTCTTCAGCCCTCGGTTCTTCTATTTTTTCCGTCGCCGGCACTTCGGCCAGCCCTTCAATATTCGGCAGGGGAGTTGGTTCTTTAGCTTTGGTGGTCGAAGCGGTCTCACCGACAAACTCAGGCACTGTGGCCGGTTCAATATAACGTGGCCGGTGTGTGAGAACCTTTACCCTTTTCCTCTTCGGCGCCGGCTCGCTAGGAGCGGCTGAAGCAACTTCCTTCGCAGAAGATGTATTCTTTCTTTTTTGACCCTGCATTGGATAACGGTAGTCGGGGTAGACAAACCCAATTGCATCAAATACTCAGTTGAGTCTCTTCTTCTTTCGGCCTCCGAAGGCCGCTGATAGTGCAGTGTCTTCGGCCTTCGAGTATAATCCAAGCAATTCATCACTTATGGCCTCAATACTTTTTAGCCAGTCATCATCTGGCTCGACGAATTTATCTCCATATTGGAATGTGTATTTTAGCCTAACTAATCCACCTTCGTCCGTTTCTCTAACGGTCTCCTTCGACATTTCCCACTTTTCTACAAGTGGCCATATTCTGAAGGCAATGTGTTCTTGGACCAAATCCCTTGTCCCAATAAAAGAGCAAACCACGCCGAAGGCTCTCTGGCATTCTTAGGCTGCTTCATTCATTTCCACCTTCGGCCTCCGGAGGCCGAAGCGTTGCCACATAGGGCGCATAATAATAGCTTTCATATCTTCCCATGTTTTCAAGTCACTCTTCACATAAAACCATTCCGTCATCCAGTCGCCGGGCCACCTCTTTCACAAGGTTGGCACGGGACAGCTTGACCCAAACCGGGCGCCGAAGCTGTAGCAGCCAAAATTGTTGTGATACTGCTCTTTACCCCAGGGTTTTGTCTCATACAATAGCTCATGTATGTTGCAGAAACTTTTTGCATTCGGTTCTAAACCTTGGCTCCTCACGGCCCAGACGAAGATGCCCATCCTTATGATTGCTTCGGGAGTAAGTTGATGAAGGCAGATTTCAAATATCTTCAGTACTTCCACGACAAAACTGCTCAAGGGAAACCGCAGTCCAGCCTTTAAGAAGCTTCGGAATATCACGACTTCATTCTCCTCGGGAGTCGGACAAATTTTCTCTCCTTCGTCAGCCCTTACAATAGACAAGTCCCGAAAATATCTACCCCTCATATTGACAAGATGGCTTTGTTTAATACTTGATTTACCAAAAACCGCATGGCTTGGTCGCCAAGGTTGATCTTCGGAATCTTCACCACCACTGTCCACATCATAACTGTCACTGTCACCAGTGTCTTCAGATAAACCCTCCAAAATCTCCCTAGTGATCTTCTCTGTATTGGTCTTTGCTATTGATTGAAGAAAGCCGAGATGCATCTCCTCAGAAAGGCTCAGCTTCGATTCAGCAACAGTTTTCTTATCTTCAGACATCTTCGCAAATGCTGAGAAAGTGCTCTCGAAACCGAAGCTTAAAAATTTAAAAAGCCAAGCAAGTGTTGTTGCGCACAAGTTAAAAGTCGAGTGAGCAAGAGCAGATGGCAAGAAAGCGTGCCAAATAAACTCATGGTGAGCTCTTATTTATACACCTAGTGCGTTGAAAACTATAGGGTCCCGCTTGTCAATGACTGTTGCTATTCTAGTAAAGGGAAGGTGTTTTTTCGGACCTTCGGCTTAAGGCCTTCTTCCATGTCGCAATATGAATTTATCATTCTAGCAAATTAATATTGCGAGGGGCTACTGTTGGGGGCCTTCGGCTTCCGAAGGTCCTCAAAAACATGATTTGACAATATTTTCCAAGTGAAATATGTGAACAGGTATCTTCGGAATCGGGTTATGAGTATACAAGAGTATGGTCAGGACGAAGCCTGAGCGAGACGAAAGGCGATTATGACGAAGGATAAGATGATCACGAAGCTGTGCGCAGAAAAGCTTCGGCATGATAGCAGAGAAGGGGAACCGACTTAAAGATGAAAAGGCAAATTAGACCTCGAAGAATTACTATAGAGTTATTGATAAATGTAAAGGGCATTAATGTAATTCTAAACGGGCTGCGTCCCTTGCCTATAAATATATGAACAGTACTCCCGCGCTGACTTGGCATTCGCTTTTTGCATCACGCCTGTACCTTTACTTTCCGTCAAACCGAAGGTACATTTATAATTTGTTATTCTGGATATGATAATACAAATAAAAATAAGTTGATGATAATATCTATATTATTCTTCGTATTTCGCATATAAATTCTTCCTTATCATCTATTGTGCTTATGAAGGTTTTTTCTTCATAACCTTCGTCCGGAATTCATTATATCCGAAGGGACATAATGTCTTGAAGGACGAAGGACTTTATTATTTAACACTTTTTATGTTGCCTTGTTCTTAACTCTAAGCATCTGAGAACAAGTCACCAACAGTCCGACTGAAGTATACATTTAGGTTTGGGGATAAGTTTGATGAACCAAATGATGAATGGCTGAAATGTATCGAAGCTACAAGTGATGAACTGCTTGGAGCATATTCCAAAGCAGAAGATAATGCACTATCCGCAGCCTTCGGAGGTCGGGGAAAGAAGAGATTGAATAGAGTTTTTGATGCCATTGGCTTCGTTTACCCCGACTACCGCTATCCGCAGCGTGGACATGGAAAAAGAGGAAAGCTGCTACTTCGTCCACCCCAGATGAGCCTGTGCCGAAGAGAAAAAAGTTGAAGGTTCTAACTCACCGGCCACGTTTCATTGAACCGACCGCGATACCTGAGTTTAGCGAAGGGGCCTCTTCGGCTACCAAAACAAAAGAAATTGTTCCTCCTGCGCAGAGGACTGAAGAGCCGGCTATAATGCCGAAGCTATCTTTAGTTGAACTAGTTGAAACAAAGGCCGACAAAGATAAAGCTGAAGGGTCAAAAATTGAAGAAATAACAGAAATGTCAGAGATTTTGAGCCCTTCAACAGAGGCAACAGTGCCGAAGACACAAAAGAATTCTGCCACAACTCCTAAGAGGAGAAGGATGGCAAATGTGCTAGATGTTGTGTTAGAAACAGCAAAATCCTTGAGTTCTACTCCAAGAAAAAATGCCGAAGCTTCGAAAACACAACCCGAAGTTGAAACAAAGCAGACAGAAGTCGAGGCTATAATAATTCAAGCTGAAACCGAAGCTGGGCCTTCAGAACCCGCTAGGACAGAGCCTGCCGTAACTGAAGAAAAAGCGGCAGAGCAAATTGCATCTGAAAAGGTTGAAGCTGCTGCTACCGAAGCTTCAAAAGAGAGCACTGATTACATCATTCGTCATGCTTCGGGGAAGAGACTTTCTCAAGAAGAAAAGCTAGAAGCACTACACTATGCCCAGAAATTAAAATACCCGAAGGGGGCATTAGTGTTTAACGGCAGTGGGGAAGAAGATTTTTTGTACTGTCTCCCAGATAACAAAGAAGTATCCGTGTGCCGGGAGATAGGTAGAAGCATTGGATTCCCAAAGCTACAAGATGGCCTTTCAATCTTATCGAAGGATGAGCTTGTTGACAGCTTGGTGTATAATAGCATAAAGTTATAAAAGTTGCATTTGAATAAAAAATGGGGTATTTTATTTGTCATACTTATTCTTTCCTTCACTTGCAGGGCCTAATTCTTAGCAATGCCCTTAGAGCACAGAAAAACATTGAAGATGAAGGATATACAATGGCTCTGAATAATCTTCGTTCAGAGGTAATCGAATTAAGGAACGAAGGTCTTAAAAAAGACAAAATCTTGATTTCATTGGTAAACAAAGTGAAAGAAGATGAAGCTAGTTTCAAGTTTCAAGCCGAAATTGAAAAGAATGAAATCAAAGATCTTCAGAAACAGTTGGTCGAAGCCAAAGAAAAATGCGGTCTCGTAGAAGCTAACCGAGATATCAGTGAATATTGGAAAAACTATTTAGAGAAAACAGTTGAAGAACTCCGCGCATCCAAAGAAAGATGTTTTGAAAAATCCTTGGGCTACGTGGAGAAAATAAAGGCTAGCTTCGCCAATGTGGGCACCTATTCCAACGAAGATAACTTCATACGAGGTGACCCTGAAGGTGTTATCGAATGGATAAGTGGAGAGGCCGAAGCTTTCGAAGAAATTTTAAGTGATCGCGGGGATGTCTGCGCGTTCTCCGGTGCAAGAGGAATTTCAGCCATCCTGGAGAAGGCGGGGTGCGACCATGTCAAGACCCTGGCCCAGGCCAAAGCTGCCTTCTCCGTGGATGACACAAAGGATCCCTCAGCTGAAGCAAGTTTAATGGGCGGAAAATTTTACAATGACATTTGGGTAAATGGTGGCCGAGAAATGGCTCACGAAATTATGAAGAAAAGTGAAAAAGATATTCATTACGCCCGAGTGGAAGCGAAACAAGCCGAGGAAGCTGCAGAGCGTGAAAGACGTATATGTATTGTTTCGTGGCCTTTAACTTCGGCATTTGTTTTTATGGCTTCGAACTTATTAACTTTTTCTACTGTAGCTGAATTATCTCCGCCACCGGAACTGTTTGATCCCTTGGCCGATCCAGAAAGGAAGGAAGCATTGCAGATTATTAATATAGCCGAATATGTTGTTGACAAAGTCGTTAACAAATTGCTAAATGAAGTTGCGGAGAAGGTCCTGAAGGAAGACTAGTACTTATTGTAAAAACATTTTTAGACGATCAATGTAACTTTGCTGCAACAAGACTGTAATATTCGATGTATATAATTTTGAATCTAATATGTAAATTATTTGTAATTCGCTTCTTTGCGATGCATGAAACTTTTCATGCTTCGTAAAGAAAAAGATCCATGCTTCGTGAAAACATCTGTGCTTCGTAAGAACATCCAAGCTTCGTAAAAACATCCAAGCTTCATAAACAAGGGGATCTCTTCTTTTGCAATAGAGCTGATGAAATTGTATTTCTCAGCTTACTTTGTGCCTTAGCACATTTGCATTTTTATAAAGCATTCTCCGAAGATCGACTTTGTATTCAATTCGTGTCATTGGTGCGATATGATGTATGTTGTGATGTTATGCGGGATGATGTGATGATATGATGCGAAGAATGATGCTAATGCCGAAGACACACACCCACACGCCCACACTGAAACACACAATCTCTGTGTCCCCTTAGGAACGATCGAAACCTCTTTGTCGTTTATTTTTCTGCTTCACCGCTTATTTTTCGGTGTAAGTTCTGCATCCCCCTAGGAACGTCTTTTGAACTTCTTCGCCTTCTATTTTGGCGGTATAAGTTCTGCATCCCATTAGGAACGTCTTTCGAACTTCTTCGCCTTATATTTCGACGGTATTTGGCTCTGCATTCCCTTGGAACGACTTTTGAGCAGAAAACTTACACTGCGCTCCCTTAGAAACGACTTTTTGTAGTTTCAGCAAAACTTACACTACACTCCCTTAGGAATGACTTTTTGTAGTTTCAGCAATTTTTAGCTCTACATTCCCTTAGGAACGACTTTTGAGCTTCGACAGTTTTTTAGCTTTGTAAGTCTGTGAAGAAGATATATTGCATTCTGATAGAAGCGAAACTGTTACAAGGAATTAAAACTAGATTTACATTGATTGTTCCTTATTGAAAAATAAAATGACATAGAACATAAAAGTATTTCGGGGGTAGGATATCGCTCAATAAATGTGCTTTGATTCTGGCACAATACTGTTGACTGTGCGAGCTTCGGATTCCTCCCTGAACTCCCGTTGTTGTTGGGTGTGTTGGCGCCCTTCTGGCTGCTGGCTTTGAGAATAGGTTGGTTGCAGTGGTGGTGGGGGTGGGAGTTGTGGCTAGGAAGCATGTGACTGGCTAGCCGAAGCAATAGAAGCTGCAGGATGATTGCCCACATATTCTGGTATATAGGGATAGTGGCACAAAACAGTGTGCAAGACCTTCTTCGGCTGATTCTGCCGAGCTTTGGCTTCCGCGATCTCCTTCTGCTTCTGAATGGTGATTTGGCACATTCTTGTAGTATGGCCTTTGTCCTCACCGTAGAATAAGCAATAAATCTTCTTAGGCTGATCCCCGTATCTTCCTCCGAAGCCCCTGGCGCCTCTGCCCCTTGGAGCTGGCCGCCTGAAAGAGCTTTGTTGTTGCCTCGAAGATTGCGAGGTGTACTGTGGCCTCTGAAGCTGACTTCCTTTGTCGTCATTCTGAGTGGAGTTATGGATTGACCTGACATGCCTCGGGTGGATTCTTTGGCGGAAATCGTTGTCAGCCTGGATATACTCATCCATCTTCTGAAGCAGCTTCTCCAGAGTTTGTGGGGGCTTCCTGGCAAATTATTGAGCCATAGGTCCTGGCCGAAGGCCCTTAATCATGGCCCCAATGACAATTTCATTGGGCACTGTGGGCGCTTGTGCCCTCAATCGCAAGAACCTTCGGAAATACACCTGGAGGTATTCCTCATGGTCTTGCGTGCATTGGAACAGGGCCTGAGCTATGACGGGCTTCGTCTGAAAGCCTTGGAAACTGGTCACTAGCATGTCCTTGAGCTTCTGCCATGACGGAATTGTCATTGGCCGAAGGGAAGAATACCATGTCTGGGCCACGTTCCGGACTGCCATGACGAAGGATTTAGCCATGACATCTGCATTACCTCCATATGAGGATATTGTTGCCTCATAGCTCATCAGAAATTGTTTTGGGTCTGAGTAACCATCATACATTGGTAGCTGAGGTGGCTTGTAAGATTGTGGCCATGGGATAGCCTACAGTTCTGCTGCCACGGGAGAAGCATCATCAAAAGTAAAGGTATCATGATTAAAATCATCATACCATCCATCTTCGTTGAATAGGCCTTCCTGACGAAGCTCCCTATGCTAGGGCCTTCGGTCTTGTTCATCTTGAGCAAGATGACGCACTTCTTCAGTAGCTTCGTCGATCTTCCTTTGAAGATCGGCGAGCCGAGCCATCTTCTCTTTCTTCCTTTGCACTTGTTGATGGATGATCTCCATGTCCCTGATCTCTTGGTCCAACTCCTCCTCCTGGAGTGTTGGACTAGTGGCTTTCCTCTTCTAGCTTCGAGCCTCTCGGAGAGAGAGAGTCTTCTGATTTGTGTCCAGTGGCTGCAGTGCAGCAGCCCCTAGCACAGTTATCTTCTTCGGCGGCATGACGAAGGTCAGTGCTTGCAGAAGGTGGTCGAATGAGTTCACCGGAGGTGGGCGCCAATGTTGGGGACTTGTTCTCAAATGCTATGAATTAAGAACAAGGCAACACAAAACATTAAAGGTTAAAGCCCTTCGTCCTTCGAAGCATTATTTCCCTTAGGATATAATGATCTTTAGACGAAGGTCATGAAGGACACACCTTCGTCATCGCGGTATATGTTAACAAAAGGAGAAGCATATGAAATATAAGAGATAATGTAAACAATCATATAACATTATTAATTCCTTCTCATTATATTATCATGGAAAGACAAACAATATTGAATTACAAATGTACCTTCGGCTTGATAGAAGGTAAAAGTACAAGCGTGACGTACAAGCGAATACCAATCAGCGTGAACAGTACGGGGGTACAGTTCATCTATTTATAGGCACAGGGCGTAGCCTATGTGAAATTACATCCATGCCCTTCATATTTACTATTTACTTTTAGATAACCCAATGGGGACTAAATAGCCTTTTCCCTTTTAAGTCGGTTCCTTTTTTCGCCATTGAGCCGAAGCTCCCTTGCGTGTAGCTTTGGAGCAACAGCAACCTTCGTCACGATCATGCTTTTCACATCGTGTATGCTTTTAACCCGAGTTCGAAGGTACCTGTTCATATGTCACACTTGGAAGACATTGTTAAATCATGTTTTTGAGGACCTTCGGAGGATGAAGGCCCCTAACACTGACATTGACGCCTTTCTCTTCTTCTCTGCCTGGTGAGCTATATAATACAGTCTTCCTGTGAGATGGCCAAGTTAACCAATTCATTGAAGCTATCAGTCCAAACAGTGTTGAGACACTCACGTAACTTTGTGTTGAGACCCCTGTGGAAACGATCTCTCTTCTTCTCATCAGAATCTGCATGATACCCTGCGTACTGGCACAGGTCGTTGAAGGCCTAAGCATACTGCAATACCGTGCGGGTTCCTTGATTGAGTGTCAGGAATTCATTCAGCTTGCGGTCAAGAATTCCACCTGGGATGTGGTGTCCTTTGAAGGCAGTCTTGAATTCCTCCCAAGAAACTTCATGACCAGCAGGTAGCATGGCGCAGAAATGGTCCCACCATGTCCGAGCAGGTCCGCGAAGCTGCTGCGCGGCGAAGCGAGCCTTGGTGTCATCAGGGCAGTCTCCCATGAGGATGGGAAACTTGGACTCCATGACGCGTAACCACACGTCAGCGTTCAATGGATCCTCTGCCTTGGTGAACAAGGGCGGCTGCGTACTCAGGAACTCCTGGTAGGTTGCCGAGGCCAGAGGTCGCTATGGCTCGCCTCCACCGTGCTGCTGAGGGTGGGGCTGGCGCTGCAAGAGCAGAATTTCGTTCTGCTGAGCCATCAGCTCCTGCACCGTGAGAGCTAGAGGAGGTGGCGGGGGAACTTGCTCATTCTGCCCATGATGTTGCCTAGCTGCCATCTGAAAACAGATATTGTCGCCATTGTTATCCCAATTCACAATTTCAAACATCATGCTTTTATCTCATACAGAAAGAAATTGTCATAATCATAACATTAATTTCAAATGAGGATAACAGGGTTACAAACATTTCACTGATCCCAAAAGTTCTCATGGGTCACATCAATTAGGGGAAGTACCCGTAAGCCTACTCCAAAATCTGCAGTCAACTAAGCTCGCGTGGGTTTCTATCCTCCTAAAGCGTCGAATGACTCAACAACCCTGAGTAGTGGAAGCGACACTGGATACGGGTGAAGGGGGCATCTCGGAGGCAGTCGCATTGGTACCAGGGGCTGGTCCTAACTCCTCGGGAGCCTCTTCTCCCTCGCTTCCGGCCTCATTGGCCTCCATTTCCAGGTGTTGCATGTCCAGGTAGTCATTAGCTTCCTCGAGCTCCTGCTGCACATCGTAGAGCTGGTTCTCTAGGACATCGATAGTGTTATCCCGGATCTCCACCTGCTACTCTAGGGTGGTGATGTGCTGGCTCAACCGTTCCACCTGTAGGTCCTTCTCCACCAACTCTGAGGATAAGTCGACCATGAAGTCTTCTTGGCTATCGAGGGTGAGCTTGGTGGTCTGAGCAAGGTTAGCAAGATGTGCCATAGCATTGCTCTGCAGGGCTTGAAGGCGGTACAGTGCGCTCATGCACTAAACAGTGATCCTCCCAACCATGTTAGGATACATGGCCCATACGTCCTTCACATGGCTCACACGGTTGCACCACATGGGGTCATCCCTCTTCTTAGCGGGGAACAGTCCTAAGGGGTGTATCACCATCTCCAGGGGATGGTAGCCATAGAAAGTCATCAGGGTCTTCAAAGCTATCGCTTCGGTGGTGTCGTCTGTCTTGAATCCAATAGTCTCGGAATCAAGAGAACGCCAACCCGGCTGAAGGGGATGTGCCTCCAGAGTCAGCCAGACTCGGCAACGTGGCACCTGATGCTCCTCATACAGTTGCACCATGTACAAAGGGGCGTAGGGTAACCGGCGGAGTTGAGCACTTCCCACAAGATGGAAGGAAAACCATCATGAGACAGGAAATCAGAACTGAAACGAGTGTCTCCTCCATTGGCTGGGGTAGGTGAAGTCATCTGTGGAAGAGGATCAGATATAAAGGTTATGTGGAAGGAAGAAAAATAAAAGAGCCTGGGTGGTTAAAAGGAAGCGGGTTAGATCAAATTTTTACTCCTATAATTTCTAATCCTTTTAGTTTTATAATGCATGCATGTTGAAAATAATGTCTCCTCTCCGAATCAGGAGGGTGCTTTTTAGGGCATCCTTTAAAAAATCTTAAGACTGGCCCATAGGGCCTACTTGATTAGCCACCTATTCCTCCCACTATTCCTATGGCCTTTCGTCCTAGGTCTAGCGTTCTAGTCCTGACGATTCAGTTACTGATTTCTAAGCAAGTTTTAGATTTTTGAAAGTTGGTATTCATGGTTTATTGCTTTCTCTGTGGTGGTATTTGCTCTGATACCAGCTGTGATAGAACCGCCCGAATTATTCCAGCTTAAGTGTCCAAGTCACGCCTTAAAGGCCGCAACACACTTAAATCGGAATAACATGTCAGTCCCTCAGATCTAGTCTGATAAAGCCACTTATCCAGGATCAAATACCACAAGCTCACTCGAAGGTGAGTCACATAGGAAATACAATAAAACATGAAACCTCAAATTAAAGTAGTAGAGTTATTACATAAATTGGAGTTTTTCAAGTAACTAAAGTAAGTTCATAATATAAATTGCAGCGGATGATCGATATCGTCGAAAGCGAGGAATAGGGCAAGGCCTAGCCCACTACTCCTCCTGCTCCTCTCCTGCTGGAGCAGCATCCCACTCGACCGTCCAACCCGGTGGCAGGGTGGTAGGCCAAGTCACACCATCAACTATATCCTGAAGCGTACCTGCAAATAATTTATGCCACAAGCAAGGCTGAGTATACTAATACTCAGCTAGACTTACCCGGTGTGAGGAATCTACTCCTCTACCTCTAGACCATGCAGATGTTTGGCTGAGGGGTTTGATTTGCCGAAAGCACTAGCTGAACATTCTCATGTGGTTTGTGCATGCACTATCGATTATCCAACTTGACCCGCCAGATGCATAAACCTACAAAACAAATTTAGGCCTTGTTCTTAGGTACCCAAACGGTCTTGGGTCCTTTCACATTAGAAACAAGCACCTTGGGTACCCAAACACAAGTCTTGGGACTCTTGTGTTTGCCCCCAACATATTTGGCAACTACTTTGCCTGATTTGTTAGTTAGCACTAAAGATGTATTAAAAGTCGTAATGAAATGCAATGTTCATTTGATGCATTAACAAGTTTTCTTTTTAGGCATTTTGATATGAGTTGAATGCTTAGAGCTAGAAGCCTCATTACTATACATAAAAGCATGATGAGAAACATAATGAGGTTTTCTAGCATGAATTTTCCTAATTTTGTGCTCAGGATAGTTCTCAGGATATAAAATGTAACCCTCTCTATCCTGAACCATGGGAGCCTTACCCTTAAAAAATTAGATGTTGCTTGGGCTCCCTTGTTGCAAGCCAATGCCATCCTTAATACCAGGGTGTTTCCCATTATAAAGCATGCTACGAGCAAATTTAAATTTTTCATTTTATAACTCATGCTCAGCAATTTTTGCAATTAATTTAGCTATGTGATCATTTTGTTCTTTAATCATAGCAAGGTGATCAATCATAGCATCAATACTAACATCTCTACATCTAGTGCAAATGGTGACATGCTCAACGGTAGATGTAGAAACATTGCAAGCATTCAATTCTTCTATCTTAGCATTTAAACTAGCATTTTCAGTTCTAAGATAGGAAATTGAATCATTGCAAATTTCAAGGTCTTTAGATAAATTTTCACATTGCTCTACCTCCAGATTATAAGCATTTTTCAACTTAACAATTTTTTTTATTTTCCTTAACGAGCAAGTCCTCTTGGCATTCCAAGAGATCATCCTTCTCGTTAATGGATTCTATCAATTCATTTATCTTTTTCTTTTGGTCCTTGGTGAGGTTTGTAAAAAGAGAAGTTAAATCATCTTCATTACCACTAGAGCTACCCTCATCATCAGAAGTAGTATATTTGGGGGTATCTCTAGAATGTACCTTCTTTTTTGTCATCCTTAGCCATGAGGCATTTGTGGACGACGTTGGGGAAGAGAAGCCCTTTGTTGATAGCGATGTGGGCAGCGTCCTCGTCAGAGGAGGAGTCTGTGGAGCTCTCGTCAAAGTCCCATTCCCGCCCTTGTGCGCCTCGCCACCCTTCTTATAGTAATATCTCTTCTACTCCATCTTCTTCTTCCCTTTCTTGCCATCGTCCCTGTCCCTGTCACTTGTATATGGACATTTAGCAATGGAGTGACCGGACTTACCACACCTATAACACACCCTCTTAGAATGGGGCTTGTAGTCCTTCCCCTTCTTTTGTTTGAGGATTTGTCAAAAACTATTAATGATAAGAGCCATCTCCTTGTTGTCGAGCTTGGAGGCGTCGATTGGGAGTCTACTTGGTGTAGACTCTTTCTTCTTCTCTTACGTTGCTTTGAATGCAACGGGTTGCACCTTGGGTGTGGAGGTGGCACCTTGCTCCAAGTTGATAATGTGTTTGGAGTCTTTGATCATTAGTTCAAAGTTCACAAACTTGCCAATCACTTCCTCGGGGGACATCTTTTTATATCTAGGATCTCCACGAATTAATTGAACTTGAGTAGGATTACGAAATATGAGAGATCTTAGAATAACCTTGACCATTTCATGGTCATCCCATTTGGTGCTCCCGAGGTTGCGCACTTGATTGACCATTGTTTCGAGCCGGTTGTACATCACTTGTGGCTCTTCTCCTTTGTTGAGGACGAATCGACCGAGCTCTCTCTCGATCGTCTCGCGCTTGGTGATCTTGGTCACCTCGTCCCCTTCGTGCGCCGTCTTGAGGACGTCCCAAATTTCTTTGGCATTTTTCAACCCTTGCACCTTATTATACTCCTCTCGACACAAGGAGGCGAGGAGTATAGAAGTTGCATGGGAATTAAAATGCCTTATTTGGGCGGCCTCATCAGAGTCATAATCCTCATCGCCCACTTGTGGTGCCTGCGCTCCAAATTCAACAATATCCCATATGCTTTTGTGGAGTGAGGTTAGATGGTGCCTCATTTTATCACTCCACATGCAATAATCTTCACCATGAAAATATGGTGGTTTGCCTACGGGTACGGAAAGTAGAGGAGCACGTTTAGGAATGCGAGGATAGCATAGAGGCATCTTACTATACTTCTTGTGCTCTTGGTGTTTCGAAGTAGTAGACTCGACGCCGAATGTGGAAGGTGATGAAGATTCAGTCTCGTAGTAGACCACCTTCTTCATTTTCTTTTTCTTCTTGTCACCCTTCCTATGTGACTTGATGGAGGAAGCGGATTCCTCCTTGTGCTTGTCGCCGGCCTCCTTTGACGGAGTCCGTTCGTCGTTCTTCCTTCCCGAGGCTTCGGGCTTGTTGTCGGTGACCATCTCCCTCTTGGAGTGTTCTCCCAACATCACTTCGAGTTGTTAGACTCTTAATGAAGCATCGGGCTCTGATACCAATTGAAAGTCGCCTAGAGGGGGTGAATAGGTGAAACCTGAAATTTACAAACTTTGAACACGCACTATGCCTGGGGTTAGTGTTAGGAATGAGTTCGGAGTGCGGAAGATAGTTCTCCTTGCTATGAGTTGCTTAATTAATGTCGATGACCTTGGGAGCAAACTCAAGTAAATATGAGCAAGGGAACTTTTAGAGAGAGGAAAGAAATGGAAACAAATCAAGTGGAGATCAATCCAAATGAACACGATGATTTGTTTACCGAGGTTCGGTTCCAAAGAACCTAGTCCTTGTTGAGGAGGCCACAAAGGCTGGGTATATTCCAACCCTTTCCTTCTCTCAATCGATCACTTAGACCGGCCGAGTGCTTCTTCTTAATCACATGGGTCACTAAGACCCCACAAGGATCACCACACAATTAGGTGTCTCTTGCTAGCTTTACAAAACACTTGAGAAGGTTTAGAAGATGAAGAAGAAAGCACGATTACAAAAAAACCAAGCAACAAGAGCGACAAGTAACACAAGGATCGTGCTCTCTCAAATCACTAAGCACTAGTGATCACTTGTCTAATTGTGAGACTTGGAGAGTTTGGAAGCTTTGAATGTGTCTTGGAATGGATTGCTAGCTCTTGTATTGAGTGCAAATGAGTAGAGTGATTGGATGTTATGAATGGAGGTGGTTGGGGTTGTATTTATAGACTCCAACCACTTCCTAGCCGTTGCTTCAATTCTGCCTACCACGGACGGTCCGCGCCCCTTGTTCGGACGGTCCGCCCTTGCACATCAATGGCTGAAATCGCAACGGTCAGCAGTAATGGCTATAGAGAATTTAATGTGTCATCAGATGTTAGATAAAGCAGTCGCGGATGGTCCAGCTATGTACCCCGGACAGTCCGTGAGGACGCTAAAAATGAATTTTACTGAACCCTTCACCTGCGGGTTTTTCTGGTTTTACAACGACCGAACGGTCCACGCTTGGTCTCGGACAGTGCTCGCTTCTCCATCAGACGGTCCGTAGTGTTATCTTGTGTTTTTGAAGTGTTCCTGTCCGAGGTTCACCCTGGTGTCACGGACGGTCCGACGCAAGGACCCGGACGGTCCGCACATAGGTGTTTTTCCAAAAAGCTTCTTCTGTCCGGAATAATTTACGGTATTCCAGACAGTCGACTTAGAGTACTTGTAGATGAACTTATGCATCTAAGAAATGATCAACTAGGCAAACTAGTTAGTCCATAAGGTTTGTGATGGTCGTCAAACACCAAAATCGATTATAGGAAGTGTTAAAGTCCATTTCCCTTTCACCACCAAAGTCAAGAAAAGGGGCTCAAAGGTTAGCAGGGAGGTTGACTTCTCTAAATAGATTCATTTCAACGTCTACTAAACGAAGCTTGCCATTCTTCAAGGTCTTGAAGTCAGCAGAGATTTTTCAATGGGGTCCTCCTTAGCAATAAGCCTTTGAGGAATTGAAAGACTACCTAATAAAGCTAACAACACTTTCTCCACCTTCGCTAGGGGTTCCTCTTTTACTCTATGTATCAGCTTCGTAGACAACCATAAGTGATGCCTTGGTCTAAGAGGTGGTAAGAGAAACTGTGAAAAGGCAAATGCATGTTTACTTCATATTCGAAGTATTAAGTTCATCCAAAAGAAATTACATAGAGATAGAGAAGGTCCTTTATGCAGTTCTAATGGCTTCAAGAAAACTTCGTCATTATTTCCAATCCCATAACATTATCGTGTCGTTATCACAACCACTCAAGGGTATTATAAGAAACAGAGAAGCTTCAGGTCGAATTGGAAAGTGGGCAGCAGAACTCAATGAGTTCATCATTGATTTTGTTCACAAGTTCTCCATTAAGTCTCAAGCATTAGCAGATTTTATTACTGATTGGACTCCAAGCCCACAGGACGAAGCAACCCATTTAGATGAAGTTGTATAGATAGTTTCCTGTGATAGCTCATGGGGGTCCATCGAGGCTGGTGATGTAGCCATTATTGTTTCAACATATAAAGTGAAGACATCGTATGCTACCAAGCTACAATTCCAATGTACAAATAATATAGCATAGTATGAAGCTTTGTTGTTGGGTCTAAGAAAGTTGAAAGCAATGGGAGTTCGAAGAGCGATCTTGAAATCTAATTCTCAAGTTATCACAGGCCAAGTGGATAAATCAAGCAAGGCAAATAAGTCAACTTTAGAAAAGTACCTTGATACGGTTCAAAAAATGGAGGCTTACTTCGAAGAATATCTCGAGACTGCATAATGAGCACGCTGACATGCTAGCCAAGTCTACCGCTCAGGGGCTCCCTCTACCACCTAAAGTATTCTTTGAAATGTTGAAGGCACCTTTCATGGAATTTATGGAAAGGGCTATCTTAACAGTATCCCCTATACACAGCGAAGACTGGAGGACAGAGATTTTAACCTTTCTTCAGGGGAAATAATCTGGTCGATGACAAAGTGTACATCAAAAGAATGCAAGCAAGGACAAGGCCGTACAAGATCTTAGAAGGGGAATTGTACAAGGAGGGAGTTTGTTCACCCTTGTTAAAATATATTTCCAGAGACAAAGGTCAAGAGCTGATAAGAGAAATTCATGCTAGAATATGTAGATCACATATTGGCCCCAGGGCCCTACTAGGGAAAATCTTCCGCCAAGGATTTTACTGGCCGAAGGAAGCTTCAGATACAACAGAGTTTGTATAGAAATGCGACAATTCTGAGAGGTGTGAAAGGGATCAAAATTAACCTTTGTCTATGAATAGTAAAAACCTTGCCGGTGAGGGACCTGGGGGCGCGTGGTGCCCACATGTCCCGCCATGTACATCAGCGAGCAACTGTCGTCCTTCTTGGATTAGGATGCATCTCTGCATAATCCCCGAGGCGACCTTTTTATAAAGTGTCCCATCGATGAGCACAAAGGTCTTTGCCTTGTGGGACAATCGCCTTGCTTCCATTGTGTCTCATGGGAGGGTCCCAATAGATAGCCTGTTGATGAAGGGTCAGCACCAATCTTGCTGCTAGGTTGTTGCGACCAGCCCCCGAGCTTGGGCCTCAGGGTCAACTTGGTCGCCCGTCGATTTGCTTGGCTTTTCCTCCTATTGCTTGAACTGGATGGAGGGTTCATAGAGATCGAAGGCAAAGACTCCGTCCGGAACAGGCTTCTGCCTCGACATGATGGTTGAGAGATCATCGACTTCGGCATGAAAAACGCTTATATCTATGGTGTAGCTCAAAGCCTTTCAACTTTTCTTCTAGCTTGTGTACCTCGTTGTAGTACGCACACATGCATGGGTCACAGGGCTCCATCGCCTTCATGACTTGATCGACGACCAACTTGGAGTCGCATGTCACCAGGAGTCGTCGCGCTCCTACTTGGGACGCGATCTAAAGCTCGTTGACGTGAGCCTCATACTCCACTACGTTATTGGTGGCATTGAAGTGGAGGCAAATGGCATAATGGAGCTTCTATCCTTGAGGTGAAGTAAGGACGATTCCCAAACCGCTGAGGTAATATGGCACACCCGGTTTTAGAAGGCAAACTGAATGCGAACCATGTACGTGCCAGGATCAGCAATTCACGTACACAGCAGTTACATAACTGGACATCATCACATAGTGCTCAAATAATAACATAAAAGGGGAATAATAGTCGATTACATCATATGTTTGAGACATCCACATAGTCTTTAACAATAATCAAAGTGCGAAAAATGAAACGTAGATACACGTGGCCTTCACAGGCAGCCGACTAGGGGATGCCGCTAACCCATGCCTAAAACTCATCATAATCTTGGAACTCCTGGAAGTCTTCATCCATGGCTTCATCTTCTCCTGAGCAGTGGTTGCAATGCGGACAACCTGGGAGGGGGAGGTTTGGTGTGTAGAGCAAGGGTGAGTACACATCAACATACTTAGCAAATGTCCTGCTTTGCTGTGGTGGACTAGCTTTCTGTGGGGGTAAGTCAAGCAGTTGCTTTTAGTTGGTCAGATTATTATTACTAGTAGAGAGAGCCAAGTTTTAGTATTAACCCATGTTGTTAACCCAAACGTACCCTTTCCGAACGGAAAGAATACCACTTACCATTACCAAAGTCAATACCAAAATAATCATTATCATTGCCACCTGTAATCCGAACATCTCTGATCAAGTATCACTAATCAATGGAGCTCCCTTGGCCGCTCATAACTGCGAGCACGCCTGATATATCAGTTTTCAAACACTCTGCAGAGGTTGCGCACTTTACCCACAAGTCGTGATTCCCTTTCTGCCCGGAGATCATGACTCTCCATTGATCACTACCAAGGTGACCCAGCAGGGTATCACTACGTAGCCTTTACAAAGATTCCCCGGGGCTGTAGCCGCCCGTTAGGTTTCCTAAATGCACCGCACTCCTCCCCAAGGGGCGAACCAACCTTGGCAGAGCGAGCCGCATACACCGAGCCCCATTAACGGCACGACAGCTAAGCGAACTACACCCCAATTCCTCTAATTATTCAGCTAAGGGCGTCCCATTCCACCCTCATGGTTGCATTGTTTTCTCGGGCGGTCATCCAACGAACAGGTCCTTACGGAGAGGCACTCGAGAAACCGCTCGAGTCCCCTTAATTCCCACAAGTATATCATCATAAATAAGAAGGAAAACAGCGTATCATAGATAAATCTCATCATGTTCATTGATTAATGTTAAGCACTACCATAAAGCTAAACCATAATAATCCAACCCAAATAGGTAAGAAAGGACATGGATAACAAAAGCTAGTCAATCCTTAGGTATAAACTGTGTAAATGCGGAAAGTGAATTAAGGAATGTATGGGACATAAGTAGGTCTGGGGACACTTGTCTCCACCAACCAGCTGCTGCTCAGGGGCTTCTCCTGCGAGTTCTTCGGACTCCTCAACCAGACCGTTATCTATGCGAGCGCAAACATACATCCATCCATCTGAATTAGGAAATAAACAGTACACCATACAAGAGAGCATATAAGTCAAGTATGCATAAAATATGACATACGATTTTGCATTCGCAATTGCTAGAAAGAGAAGAAAGAATGTTTCGCAGTGGTTAAAGCTATAATCGAAGCGTATTACGGGTAGGTGTATAATTAATCATTACTTCATCTAGTTCTACCTAGCCATACTAACAGGTATTAATCACATACACTAATAGAATTACAAATATTTCCAATTGGTCAACATTAAACCAAGTCAATGATTAACTACATGAGATAACTAACGTGATCAATTTCTGAGTAGAGTTCCATTTCATCAATATAAAAAATAACATGATCAACGCACATAAAATACATGGGGGGGTAGACAGGTGGCTAGGGGTACATGGGCACGTCTCGAACGCGACAGGGCGCTACGCGTCACGTCGTGAGCACGGCGAACCGCGCCAAGACGCCGCGCGCACCACGCGAGCCTGCGCGCGTGCAAGGCCGCGCTGACGCGCCGCGAACGAGTCGCGCACACGCCGGGGCCGAGCCGCGGGCAGGGGGCCGCGCCACGCAGGGGCACCGTGTCACACCCGTTTCCCAAGGGCAGAGTCGGGTGCATAGCATATGTGTGCCAGGATCTATTTCCACACATAAGTTGACGTCACAAGTGTAATATATCAAAAGAACAATGCATAAAAGCGTAAATAATGATTATATTAACATATTACACTTCGAACAGACATAATGTCTTAACCTTTATTCATCAAAGTACAATGAAACAAGGACATCCATCCACAGGAAGATGACAGGGGGTATCACTAGACTAGCATCCATGGAGTTCAGCATCATAATCTTCATCTGCAACTTCTGATCAAAATTAAGCAAGGGTGAGCTCACTTATGGTCGGGGCTCAGCAAGTGGGGGAAAAACTAATGCAAGTCTAACAAGGTGAGGCTGAGGTTGAGCAGTAAGCATTTTAGTTGGTCAACATTTTATTAACAACACCTGTCTTACTAATAAGTGTGAATCCCAAGTATTCCCATTAAGCAAAGATACAAGAGTATATCAAAAACACTTAAGTGAAACCACTTAAGCAAACCATTGGCAGATCATCGAATCTCGATTTATTTCCATCTTCAAGTTCAATTATCATGTGAGGAGTCCAGGCTGCTCATAACCGTGAGCACAGCTGATATATCAGTTTTACACTCTGCAGAGGTGGCACATCTTTACCCATGAGTCGCGATTCCCTTCTAGCCCGGGTTAGCTAGACCCGTATTCACTTCCGAGGTGAATGGCCAGGGTCTCACTACGAGGCTTCTCCCTAGAGTCCTCATTACGCAAATGTTGGAAATGGTCAAACTGCATAAGGCACACCTACCGTAACCAACTTATAGTCTAGACTACAGGGTAAAGCTTTGGGAACTATGCCCGTATCCAATCTACCTGAGCTAGAACTATAAGAGCTTGCCAGATGCCCCCGTTCCTGTCGACCACGACCAGCACCCAACATAAGACTTCCCTAGTTATTTAGCCAAGACCAGAACCATGATAGTTCTCATGGTAGCACTGTTTTCCCGGGTGGTCAC
Source organism: Zea mays (assembly GCF_902167145.1). NCBI lineage: Eukaryota > Viridiplantae > Streptophyta > Magnoliopsida > Poales > Poaceae > Zea > Zea mays. Next base: position 121,171,839 of record NC_050100.1, on the reverse strand, counting down.
TCCATGTTCCAATTAATATGCAATAATCTTGTTTAACCATCGGGTTAACAACAATAAAGTAAACTTACCATTTGGAACATCAATATCATAAGCGGGAGTGACTGCATAAATTTAGAGTTGTAGCAATAGCATAGCTACTTGCTTAGATCATAATCCCAGGTTAACAAGGAATAAGGTTGGAAAGGTTATCTAAATAGGTAACCCGTCAAATTATGCATATATATCCAAAAGAGTAAACTTTATTAAATGTATTGTTTGAGATCAAACAGAGTATGCAGAGGGAGAAGTCCACTTGCCTTGCTTATTGAAAATTTGAGACTCTTCCACGGATCTGAATAGATCTTGATTGTTAACTACTAGATCAACCACTGAATATCACACAAACAAATAAGAAGAACAAACAACACTCAATAACATACCACATTCACCATACATAAAGCGAAAAGAAAGCTTAATGAAAAGAGTGTTCGTTTTTTTCAAAAACGTCGCAAATAATGGTTATAATAAGAGGGTATTCTTTTCAAAAATGTGTGATATATACTTTATAAAACAAGACATGAGCTTAAGAATATCTTAATTAAAATATGCAAATATTAGGTTCACCAATTTAATCTTTTATAAAACGGCATATGCAATACGTCTAAGATAAAGAGTTCATAAGACGATAAAACACGTTATAACGATATTAAACGTTTTTTAACCTTTTAGAAAAGATATAGGTTATATATCAAAGGTTAATGAGTTATGAAACACATTATTAGACATTACTTTTATAAAAAGCTCATAAATAGATTAAACAACTTTTTATGTGAAAAGATCATAATTATATTATTAATGACCTATTTAAGATGAGTTAGGTTATGGGTCTTAAGTGGATTTTCATGCAAAAAGGATAATAAACAAATAACTATCTTTTAATTTCATTAAAACACATAACCTATATTATTATATTCGAAGTCAATATATATAAAGTAACATTTTAAGTTATAAAAGAACTTAAACTCTTATTACTTTATTTTATCCTTTAGGAAAAGCTAAGTGATTTGTATATAATGTGTACTAAAATCTATTAAATCATTAATCATGTCATAAACCTAGTTAAGAACAAATTGACTATAGGTTTGATTAATAAATTATGATAAAGGATAATTAATCTATTAATTATCTTTAATTCTATTGTAGAAACAAATGATGTAGTTAATTAAAATGAATACTATATTTATTGGTATATTATTAACTATCATTTTAGTTATGACGGTGTGGGTACTTAATTAAGCCATTATATCATTATTAGAAAAGTTATATGACATATTACTATTGTAAAGCATATAATTATGGATACTTAAATATAAGACTAAATGAGTTTTATGTGAAGGGATAATAAATTATTATCATTCTATTAGAAAAAACACTAAATCTATATTTATTGAGAAAACTACATTTAAACCGATAGGTCATCAATTTAAAGATATGAACACCAATTTTAGTATCTTTAGAAAACTCTATTCTTTCTGTTTCTCCTTTCTTTTCTAAATAGAAATTATATGTATAACTAAAATTGTTTATAATTCTTCTAACATTAATATTCTAAGAATTAATTGTAAATTACTAAATGAGACTTTTAATAACATATAAAACATATTCATGGTTATTACTACATACATAAATATTTTAATAATTCTACGTAATTTAGTGCCATACTTATGAATACATTTATCATGACTAGTGAAATATATTTTTATCTGACTAACATACATGACCTCGGTGAAATGACTTAACCAATTCATAAAAATAAACTAATTATTACCTAATTATTTATACTATGAATAGTGATCTCCTTTTAGTTTTATCTTTCTTTCTGAAAGAAAAATGTGTTATAATAATCAGAGATCAAAACATCTAGTTAAACCAATGTTTATACTATAATATTTGTATTGCTATGAATTCTATACCACTTACTAAATATATGTTACGAGGAGCTTTTATTATCTATTTAGTGGGTTTAAATGGACTTATGTATATAACTTTTTTTTAGAAAAAATAACTAAGATATTATTTATCTAGTGTTTACATCACTAACACATGGTCTACTAAATTCCGTCATTCCTCTTTTAAATCTTAAATTCTAAAACAATTGGAAACAAATAACATGAATAAGGTTAATATACTAATTCATCGCACGGATACTAAAAATCAATCGTTCGCATACATGAATTCCAAGTCACAACAAATAATTACCAAAATAATGAATTAATTCAAACTGTGATTTTGGAGTTAATAAAAACATTTGGGTTGTCTTTGACCTTGTGGTGAATGGAAGGATTCGATCGTGGTGAGACGAGGCGTTCGGACGGCGAGGCGCGAACTCCAGCGAGGCTCCACGAATGGCGAACGGCGTATGGATGCGGACGGTCCGGCGATGAGCTTCACGATGGCGAGCTGAGCACAGCGCGAGTAGGGGCTCGACGATGGGCACGTGATGTTGCTGCGGGTGTCGGGGTGCTCTGCGGACTAGCTTCGGTGACAGCGATCGACGGTGCGGTATTCAGCGAGCAAGACGTGGTGTGGTGTTCTCTGGGCGAGCTGCACGGTCGACGGCAGACTGTTCTGGCGAGGCGGCGTTGCGAGAGAGAAAAAGGGAAGAGGCTTGGGTTGCTCGGCAGAGGAGGAAGCTTCGGCTCGATCGAGATTTTATAGAGGGAGGAGAAGAAAGTAGAGGGGCGCTAGGAGTTGGATAGTCGCGGTCGACGGTCATTAATGGTGAGATAATGGGAGAGGGAGAAACGGACGTGTTAAATCTTCATAACGACGAAGACAAACGGTCGCGGACGTCTCGGCATCGGTTCCTGGGCGCGGACGTCGGGGTGCAGGGAGCTCGGGCGCGAGCAGTTGTGGTGTCGCGGGTCTGGGCGCCGGCTTGCTCGGCTGCGCGCAGGGGCGTCGAGCGGGGTCACGCAGGGCGCTGTCGCGGCGTCGTGGCGGGGTCGGCTGGCCGCGGCGCAGGGCGCTAGGCGCTGGCGCGTCGGGCGGGGCCTAGTCGGGGTCCTAGGCGCGCGCTTGGTGAAGAAGCAGGGAGGAGAGAAAAGGGAGTGGTGGGTGGCGGCGGCAGCTAAGCAAAGGAGCAGGTCGCGCGCGCGGCTGGAACCAGGGAGAGGGGAGCGGCGGCCACTACACGGGCCTAATGGGCCGAGGGTTAGGTTAGGGTTAGTTTTTTTATTTTCTTTTCAAATTTCGAAATACCTATTCAAATAATTCTAAAAATTCATAATAATCAAACCAAAATTATTTATAAATAAAATATTAATTCTTAGACTAATATTTATTATATTATTTATGTGAATTTTAATATTCAATATTCAAAATCAATCACGAGCATTCAAAAATCATTCCAAAGGCAAGTAAATAACGAATACTTAAGAGAAAATTAATTACCATAAATATCAGTATTAACTAAATGTATTATTTTTATTTAATGATTTTCATAGTGTCACAAATCTACCCCTCTTAAAAAGAATCTCGTCCTCGAGATTAGGGAAAGCTAGCAAGAAAACAATGGTGATATATGGTTACTCGTAGATTCTTGGTTCACATTGAACTCTTCTAAACTTAAGGAACTTATTGTTTCTTCGCTCCGCAATGACTACAAATCAAGCGATCTTCATCATCGTACTTATAACTGGTTGGTCTTCTGGATTATTGTTTGGGTCTTGCTTTGCAGACTTCTTCTTTAGTTGGTCTAGACGCTTCTTTGAGCATTCGCGAATAAGATGTCCTTCATTTTTGCAGTAGTAGCAAGCACCTCTTACTTTGAGTTCTTTGCGAGTCAACTTTGCTTGACCAATAGGGGGTGAGGGTTGATTGGGTGTCTGTATCTCATATAGCTGAGCCTGACTCGATTCTTCTGTTTGGGTATTAATGTGTTTTGGGGCTTTTGCTTGTGGTTTAGGTGGACTACTCATGTATCCAAACATTTTCCTATTCCTTTTGTTGTTCTTCACGATGTTGATAGAAGTTTCTGTACATTTTTGTTCATATTCCATGTGTGGAGACTGAGATAGCTTTATCTCGGAGGTATCCGGTAGTGAACGCTTCTCAGGACAGTTACGGAAGTAATGACCTTCACGTCCACATTGATAGCAAGCTTTTCTTGAAGTTATTTCTTGACTTTTTCCATGTTTCCCTTTTTGTTTCTTGGACCTGATGCGACGACGAGGCTGAAACTGTGTGCAAGTAATAGTCCATCCATCAATGTAACACTCATGTGTTTCTTCTTGGGGCTGGGCATCCTTATGATGTTTCCTTTTTGGAATACTTTGCAATTCATCAACTGGCAGTGCATTAGGTATGAGAGAATCTGCTATTAGTTGTTCTTGGGGAGACATCTGTCTGTTTATGCCAGAAAATAAAATTTGGTTCTTCTGTTTTGTAGTTTCACTTTTGTTTGTATTGATCTGGCGACAAGGAATTCCATAGTACTCACAACAACAACATGTTCCAAGATCACTTGTCTGTTGGTTTGGTTGTGCATCCTTTTGTGTCTTGAAGGTCTGTTCATCAGCTGTTTTATTTATAGTGTTGTTTTGACTTGTCAACACACCACATTCTTTGCATTTAGTGACATCAGTTGTAGTTTAAATTCCAAGGTCTGACATCTGTATGGGTATGGAAGAATGGAAGGGACGATAGGGTTGAGCAAAGATAGATTATAGAGAGCAGAGAAAACCAATTTATCTAACGGGGCGTTTGGATCCCTTCATTTTAAAGGAATTGGAATTCACTCAATAAAGTAACTTATTTAGTTTGGAATTTGGCATTCCACCACTTTCCAAAGTTCAGATATAAGCCTATCTAATTGATGTTATTGTGGACAAAAGTCACACAATACACCAACAATCATTTCAAAGAAGCAAATCAAACATGAACACAAAGGACAATGAACTCAAGCATACCAGCACAACACAATCCAATTCTACTCATTCAACCAAATCAAACGGTGAGACAAGGTTTGGAATAAGAAAGATATTATAATATCAAAGAGTTGGGTAAGAATTATCAAGGAGTTAGACAAGACATATTTGTTGGTGGCCAAGAGAGAAATAAGATAACCGTGAACTATTAAAGTGAGGATAAATGATACAACCAAGGATGTGAAGTGAGTTAGGGAGAAAGCATTATCAAGAAGTAGAGAGCCAAAGGTTTCATACATCAAGGTAGATATTGCGCAAGGGTGGCAATACAATGGCACGAAAGCAAAAGTATAAGAATTCAATAGGGAGAAAGCATTATCAAGGAGAAAAGTAGAGAGGCAAAAGTTTAATATATCAAGGTAGATATTGCACAAGGGTGGCAATACAATGGCAAGAAAACAAAAGTATAAGAAGTCAAGGGTTATATAGCAATATTAGGGATTAGAAAACCACTTATAATATAATATAATATAATATCGCCATTACCGTTCTAGTCGAAAATTTTAATACTAAAGAACAATCCTATCAACCTTACCAAGAAGTCAAATAATAGATCTAGGAGATCCATAACAAAACTTCTTGCGGAGTGGGGATAAGACAAAGAATAGGGCATTGTCGATATCTTCGAAAGGGTTTCTTCTGGCAAACTTCACTTCAAGTTCCATAATCCTAACTTGATCATCTTGTAGTGCTTCTGAGTAGAGTCTTCTGATAGACCAAAATCAGACTAGAAGAGTTGAAAATAAAAGAGACGAGTTTTTATATAAAGTAAGTTTTTATGGAGGAAAATATATCAAGCTTTGAAAAAGTGACTGGGCTTTCCATTTCTAACTAATCTAGCGACCTACGGTCACATTGCTTTGATACCACTTCTGTCACACCCGTTTCCCAAGGGCAGAGCCGGGTGCATAGCATATGTGTGCCAGGATCTATTTCCACACATATGTTGACGTCACAAGTGTAATATATCAAAAGAACAATGCATAAAAGCGTAAAAAACGATTATATTAACATATTACACTTCGAACAGACATAATGTCTTAACCTTTATTCATCAAAGTACAACGAAACAAGGACATCCATCCACAGGAACATGACCGGGGGTATCACTAGACTAGCATCCATGGAGTTCAGCATCATAATCTTCATCTGCAACTTCTGATCAAATTTAAGCAAGGGTGAGCTCACTTATGGTCGGGGCTCAGCAAGTGGGGAAAAAACTAATGCAAGTCTAACAGGGTGAGGCTGAGGTTGAGCAGTAAGCATTTTAGTTGGTCAACATTTTATTAACAACACATGTCTTACTAATAAGTGTGAATCCCAAGTATTCCCATTAAGCAAAGATTGAGAGCACCTAGAGGGGGGTGAATAGGTGATCTTATAAAACTTGAAACTTAAGCCACAAAAACTTGGTTAAGTGTTAGCACAATAATCGTCAAGTGGCTAGAGAGGAGTCTCAACAAAACACAATAACCACAAAGATATCAATCACAGAGATGGCACGGTGGTTATCCCGTGGTTCGGCCAAGACCAACGCTTGCCTACTCCACGTTGTGGCGTCCCAATGGACGAGGGTTGCAATCAACTCCTCTCAAGCGGTCCTAAGACCCACTTGAATACCACGGTGTTTTGCTTTGCTTTTCTTAATCCCTTCCGCGAGGAATCTCCACAACTTGGAGTCTCTCGCCCTTACACTTAAAGTTCACAAAGAAGCACGGAGTAAGGGAGGGATGATCAACGCACACAAGACACGAAGTCAGAATGTCAACACGCACACAAGTAATTACCAAAATAATGAATTAATTCAAACTGTGATTTTGGAGTTAATAAAAACATTTGGGTTGTCTTTGACCTTGTGGTGAATGGAAGGATTCGATCGTGGTGAGACGAGGCGTTCGGACGGCGAGGCGCGAACTCCAGCGAGGCTCCACGAATGGCGAACGGCGTACGGATGCGGACGGTCCGGCGATGAGCTTCACAATGGCGAGCTGAGCACAGCGCGAGTAGGGGATCGACGACGGGCACGTGATGTTGCTGCGGGTGCCGGGGTGCTCTGCGGACTAGCTTCGGTGACAGCGATCGACGGTGCGGTATTCAGCGAGCAAGACGTGGTGTGGTGTTCTCTGGGCGAGCTGCGCGGTCGACGGCAAACTGTTCTGGCGAGGCGGCGTTGCGAGAGAGAAAAAGGGAAGAGGCTTGGGTTGCTCGGCAGAGGAGGAAGCTTCGGCTCGATCGAGATTTTATAGAGGGAGGAGAGGAAAGCAGAGGGGCGCTAGGAGTCGGATAGTCGCGGTCGACGGTCATTAATGGTGAGATAATGGGAGAGGGAGAAACGGACGTGTTAAAGCTTCATAACGAGAAGACAAACGGTCGCGGACGGCTCGGCATCGGTTCCTGGGCGCGGACGTCGGGGTGCCGGGAGCTCGGGCGCGAGCGGCTGTGGTGTCGCGGGTCTGAGCGCCAGCTTGCTCGGCTGCGCGCAGGGGTGTCGGGCGGGGTCGCGCAGGGCGCTGTCGCGGCGTCCTGGCGGGGTCGGCTGGCCGCGGCGCAGGGCGCTGGGCGCTGGCGCGTCGGGCGAGGCCTGGTCGGGGTCCTGGGCGCGCGCTTGGTGAAGAAGCAGGGAGGAGAGAAAAGGGAGTGGTGGGTGGCGGCGGCGGCTAAGCAAAGGAGCAGGGCGCGCGCGCGGCTGGAACCAGGGAGAGGGGAGCGGCGGCCACTACACGGGCCTAATGGGCCGAGGGTTATGTTAGGGTTAGTTTTTTTTATTTTCTTTTCAAATTTCGAAATACCTATTCAAATAATCCTAAAAATTCATAATAATCAAATCAAAATTATTTATAAATAATATATTAATTCTTAGACTAATATTTATTATATTATTTATGTGAATTTTAATATTCAATATTCAAAATCAATCACGAGCATTCAAAAATCATTCCAAAGGCAAGTAAATAACGAATACTTAAGAGAAAATTAATTACCATAAATATCAGTATTAACTAAATGTATTGTTTTTATTTAATGATTTTCATAGTGTCACACACCGCGGCCGCGCGAGCCGAAGTCGCGCTGTGCCGGGGCTGCGCTGCGCAGGGGCCACGCCGGGGTGGGGAACGGGGCCGGGCGGGGGAGGCCACGCTGGGCGGGCGAGCTGCGCCGAGCGAGGGCGCGCGCCGGGGCGGGGGCTGCGCCGGGCGGGGGAAGCCGCGCCGGGGCGAGGGGGCTGCGCCAGGCGGGGGCTGCGCTGGGCGGGGGTGCGCGCCGAGGCGGGGGGAAGCCGCGCCGGGGCAAGGGGTGGGACGCCAGGGCGGGGGAGCCGGGCGGGCTCACCACCATACCGAGGGGCGCCGAGGCCGGGGCGGGGGGGGGGGGACGAGCTGGGCACGCCACAGTGAGGGAGGGAGCCGGGGCACCGAGGGGCACCGGTGCTGGGCCACGCCAAGGCCGGTCGTGCCGAGGCCGGGATGGGGGCCGAGGCCAGGTGGGGGAAGCCTCGCCGGGGCAGGGGCGGGACGCTGGGTGGGCGCGCCAGGGTGGGGACAGGACACTGGGTGGGGGAAGCCGTGCCAGGGCGACATGGCCGGGCCGCGCGCCATGGCCATGAGCGCCGAGGCGGACAGGGCCGCCGCCGGGACGGGCGCGAGGGAGAGGGAGCCGGGCCCGACCGGACGGTGCCATGGCCGGGGAAGGGAAGGAAGGGGGAAGGAAGAGAGGAGGGAGGGAGCTTATCGCGCGGTGAGGACGAACGGCGTCGAGGGAGAGAGAGGCATGCGCAGGGTAGAGGAGAGAGAGAGAAAAGGGGGCAGTTTGGGGAGGAGGTGGGGCTGACGGGCGGGCCCCACCAGGGGGTGGCGGCGGCGGTTGCGCCCACGCGCGCGGCGTGCAGGACACGGGGAGGGGGTTGGGGCGGTTGGGCCGCCACCGCGCCAATCCGGCCCAAGGCGGGGGTGGGCCACGCAGGGGAAGGAAAGGAGGAGGGGGTGGGCCGCACGCTTGTATGGACCGCGCGGGGCCCACGACGGGGAGGGGAGGGGCAAGGCTGTCACACCCGTTTCCAAAGGGCAGAGCCGGGTGCATCGCATATGTGTGCCAGGATCTATTTCCACACATATGTTGACGTCACAAGTGTAATATATCAAAAGAACAATGCATAAAAGCATAAATAACGATTATATTAACATATTACACTTCGAACAGACATAATGTCTTAACCTTTATTCATCAAAGTACAATGAAACATGGACATCCATCCACAGGAAGATGACCGGGGGTATCACTAGACTAGCATCCATGAAGTTCAGCATCATATCTTCATCTGCAAACTTCTGATCAAAATTAAGCAAGGGTGAGCTCACTTATGGTCGAGGCTCAACAAGTGGGGGAAAAACTAATGCAGGTTTAACAAGGTGAGGCTAAGGTTGAGCAGTAAGCATTTTAGTTGGTCAACATTTTATTAACAACACCTGTCTTACTAATAAGTGTGAATCCCAAGTATTCCCATTAAACAAAGGTATAAGAGTATATTAAAAAAACACTTAAGTGAAACCACTTAAGCAAACCATTGGCAGATCATCGGATCTCGATTTATTTCCATCTTCAAGTTCAATTATCATGTGAGGAGTCCAGGCTGCTCATAACCGTGAGCATGGCTGATATATCAGTTTTACACTCTGCAGAGGTGGCGCTTCTTTACCCATGAGTCGCGATTCCCTTCTAGCCCGGGTTAGCTAGACCCGTATTCACTTCCAAGGTGAATGGCCAGGGTCTCACTACGAGGCTTCTCCCTAGAGTCCTTATTACGTAAATGTTGGAAATGGTCAAACTGCATAAGGCACACCTACCGTAACCAACTTATAGTCTGGACCACAGGGTAAAGCTTTGGGAACTATGCTCGTATCCAATCTGCCTTAGTTCTTTGTAACCAATTCTTTCCAAGAATCACATCCTTTCCCATTGATTCTATCACTATAAGATCAGCTGGAAAATCTATCCCTTTGATTTTAACACTTACGTTTGGACATATGTAGTTTACTAACATTTTTCCTTCGGGTGCACTGATGGTCTTCCTTGATCTCAAGGGTCACTTGAAGATACCATACTTTGTTGCAAACTGGGCACTGATAAAAGAATGTTTTGTATGAGGATCATACAACACGGTGGCGATGGTTTTGTGAATGACTAGTGTTCCAAAAATCACTGCATTATCATATGGAATAGTTCCTGTCACTGCATAACTTATCCTTCCTGTGGACTCTTTCCGTTGTTTATTCTTTGTTGATGCATGGGTTTGAGTGTGTTGTCTTTTCTTTTGGACCTTATTGATCTCCACATCCTTCTTAGGATAACCATTAACAAGATGGCCGGTATTACCACAGCCAAAGCAAGCACGAATTAATAAGTTACATGGTGGAGTTGTCTTTACGTTGTTGGTAGAGGTTCTTGTGCATTTTTGTTCATATTCCATGTCTGAAGACTGAGATAGCTTTATCTCGGAGGTGATATGTAGTGAACTCTTCTCAGGACAGTTACAGAAGTAATGACCTTCACGTCCACATTGATAGCAAGATTTTCATGAAGTTATTTCTTGACTTTTTCCATGATTCCCTTTTTGTTTCTTGGACCTGATGCGATGACGAGGCTGAAACTGTGTGTAAGTAATAGTCCATCCATCAATGTAACACTCCTATGTTTCTTCTTGGGGCTGAGCATCCTTGTGATGTTTCCTTTTTGGAATACTTTGTAATTCATCAACTGACAGTATATTAGGTATGAGAGAATCTGCTTTTAGTTGTTCTTGGGGAGACATTTGTCTTTTTATGCCAGAAAATAAAATCTGGTTCTTCTGTTTGTAGTTTCACTTTCGTTTGTATTGATCTGGCGACAAGGAATTCCATAGTACTCACAACAACAGCACATTCCAAGTTCACTTGTCTGTTGGCTTGGTTGTGTATCCTTTTGTGTCTTGAATGTCTGTGCATCAGCTGTTTTATTTATAGTGTTGTTTTGACTTGCCAACACACCGGATTCTTTGCACTTAGTGACATCACTTGTAGTTGACATTCCAAGGTCTGACATCTATATGGGTATGGAAGAATGGGAGGGACGAAAGGGTTGAGCAAAGACAGATTATAGAGAGCAGAGAAAACCCATCTATCTAAGACTTTACCTAGCTAACTGATGTCATTGTGGACAAAAGTCACACAATACACCAACAATCATTTCAAATAAGCAAATCAAACATGAACACAAAGGACAATGAATTCAAGCATACCAGCACAACACAATCCAATTCTACTCATTCAACCAAAACAAAAGGTGAGACAATGTTTGGAATAAGAAAGATATTATAAAGTCAAGGAGTCAGGTAAGAATTATCAAGGAGTTAGACAAGACCAAAACATTATTGTTAATGACTAATAATGAAATAAGATAACCACTGACTGGTGAAGCGAGGATAAATTATACAACCAAGGATATGAGAAAGTTTTTTCCCTTTTTTAAGGATACAAAATACAAGGGCATTATCAAGTAGAGAGACAAAGGGTTCAATATCTCGAGGTAGATATTGTCCAAGGATGACAATACAATGGCAAGAAAACAAAAGTATAAGAATTCAATAGGGAGAAAGCATTATCAAGGAGAAAAGTAGAGAGGCAAAAGTTTAATATATCAAGGTAGATATTGCCTAAGGATGGCAATACAATGGCAAGGAAACAAAAGTATAAGAAGTCAAGGGTTTTATAGCAATATTATGGATTAGAAAACTACTATAATATAATGTCCTCTTTACCGATCTAGTCGAAAATCTTAATACTAAAGAACAATCCTATCAACCTAGCCAAGAAGTCAAATAATAGATCCAGGGGATCCATAACAAAACTTCTTGCAGAGTGGGGATAAGATAGAGAATAGGGCATCGTTGATAGCTTCAAGAGGGTTTCTTCTAGCAAACTTCGCTTCAAGTTCCGCAATCCTAGCTTGATCATCTTGCAATGCTTCTCATTAGAACCTTCTGATAGACCAAAAAATCAGACAAGAAGGGTTGAAGATAAAAGAGACGAGTTTTTGTATAAAGTAAGTTTTTATGGAGGAAAATATATCTGGCTTTGAATGACTGACTGGGCTTTCCATTTCTAACTAATCTAGCGACCTACGGTCACATTGCTTTGATACCACTTCTGTCACACCCGTTTCCAAAGGGCAGAGCCGGGTGCATCGCATATGTGTGCCAGGATCTATTTCCACACATATGTTGACGTCACAAGTGTAATATATCAAAAGAATAATGCATAAAAGCGTAAATAACGATTATATTAATATATTACACTTGTGACGTCAACATATCTGTGGAAATAGATCCTGGCACACATATGCTATGCACCCAGCTCTGCCGCTTTGGAAACGGGTGTGACAATAAGAGTTTAAGTTCTTTTATAACTTAAAATGTTTCTTTATATATTGACTTCGAATATAATAATATAGGCTATGTGTTTCTAATGAAAGTAAAAGATAGTTATTTGTTTATTATCTTTTGCATTAAAATCCACTTAATGCTCATAACCTAACTCGTCTTAAATAGGTGATTAATAATATAATTACGATCTTTTCACATAAAAAGTTGTTTATGAGCTTGTTATAAAAGTAATGTTTAATAATGTGTTTTATAACTCATTAACCTTAGATATATAACATATATCTTTTCTAAAAGGTTAAAAAGGTTTAATATTATTATAACGTGTTTTATCGTCTTATAAACCCTTAATCTTAGACATATCACGTATGACGTTTTATAAAGGATTAATTTGGTGAATCTAATATTTGTATATTTTAATTAAGATATTTTTAAGCTCATGTCTTGTTTTATAAAGTATAGATCACACATTTTTGAAAAGAATACCCTCTTAATACAACCATTACTTGCGACGTTTTTGATAAGCGAACGCTCTTTTCGTTAGGCTTTCTTTTAGCTTTACGTATGGTGAATGTTGTATGTTATTGAGTGATGTTTGTTTCTTCTTGTTTGTTTGTGTGATATTCAGTGGTTTTTGTTTCTTCTTGTTTGTTTGTGTGATATTCAGTGGTTGATCTAGTAGTTAAGAATCAAGATCCATTCCTATCCGTGGAAGAACCTCAAGTTTTCAATAAGCAAGGCAAGTGGACTTCTCCCTCTGCATACTCTGTTTGATCCTAAACAATACATTTAATAAAGTTTATTCTTTTGGATATATATGCATAATTTGACGGGTTACCTATTTAGATAACCTTTCCAACCTTATTCCTTGATCAAACCTGGGTATTATACTTTACCTTCGTAGCTATGCTATTGCTACAACTTAACTTTATGCAGTCACTCCCGCTTATGATATTAATGTTCCAAATGGTAAGTTTACTTTATTGTTGTTAACCCGATGGTTAAACAAGATTATTGCATATTAATTGGAACATGGAGTGACCACCCGGGAAAACAGTGCTACCATGAGAATTATCATGGCTCTCGTCTTGGCTAAATAACTAGGGAAGTCTTATGTTGGGTGTTGGTCATGGTCAACCAGGAACGGGGGCACCTGGCAAGCGCTTATAGTACCGGCTCAGGCAGATTGGATACGGGCATAGTTCCCAAAGCTTTACCCTGTGGACTGGACTATAAGTTGGTTACGGTAGGTGTACCTTATGCAGTTGACCATTTCCAACATTTGTGTAATGAGGACTCTAGGGAGAAGCCTCGTAGTGAGACCCTGGCCATTCACCTCGGAAGTGAATACGGGTCTAGCTAACCCGGGCTAGAAGGGAATCGCGACTCATGGGTAAAGATGCGCCACCTCTGCAAAGTGTAAAACTGATATATCAGTCGTGCTCACGGTTATGAGCAGCCTGGACTCCTCACATGATAATTGAACTTAAAGATGGAAATAAATCGAGATCCGATGATCTACGAATGGTTTGCTTAAGTGGTTTCACTTAAGTGTTGTTGATATATTCTTATACCTTTGTTTAATGGGAATACTTGGGATTCACACTTATTAGTGTCACACCCGGTTTTAGAAGGCAAACCGAATGCGAACCATGTACGTGCCAGGATCAGTTATTCACGTACACAGCAGTTACATAATATGGACATCATCACACAGTGCTCAAAATAGTATTAATAAGGGAAATAGTCGATTACATCATACGTCTGAGACGTCCATATAGTCCTTACAATAAATCAAAGTGCGGAAAAGAAACGTAGATAACGCGGCCTTCACAGGCAGCCGACTGGGGGTTTGCCGCTAACCCACACCTAGAACTCGTCGTAGTCTTGGAACTCCTGGAAGTCTCCTTCCACAGCTTCATCTTCGACTGAGCAGTGGTTGCAATGCTGACAACCTGGGGGGGGTTTGGTGTGTAGAGCAAGGGTGAGTACACATCAACATACTCAGCAAGTATCCTGTTTGGCTATAGTGGACTAGCTTTATGTGGGGATAAGTCAAGCAGTTGCTTTTAGTTGGTCAGGTTATTACTTACTAGTAGAAAGCCAGGTTTTAACATTAACCCAAGTTATTAGCCCAATGTATCCTTTCCAAACGGAAAGAATACCACTTACCAATACCATAATCGTAATCAGAACCATCAATCTCATTGTCACCTGTACCAAAGTATCTCTGATCAAGTATCACTAATCTCTGGAGCTCCCTTGGCCGCTCATAACCGCGAGCACGGCTGATATATCAGTTTTCAAACACTCTGCAGAGGTTGTGCACTTTACCCACAAGCCGTGATTCCCTCTCTGGCCCGGGCTTGCAAGACCCTTATTCACTCCCGAGGTGAATGGCCAGGGATTCACTACGAAGCCTTTACAAAGATTCCCCGGGGCTGTAGCCACCCGTTAGGTTTCCTAAATGTACCGCACTCCTCCCCAAGGGACAAATCAACCTTGGCAGAGCGAGCCGCATACACCGAGCCCCATTGACGGCACGACGGCGAAGCGAACTACACCCCGGATCCTCTAATTATTCAGCTAAGGGCACCCCATTCCACCCTCATGGTTGCACTGTTTTCCCGGGCGGTCATCCATAGAACAGGTCCTTACGGAGAGGCACTCGAGAAACCGCTCGAGTCCCCTTAAATGCCACAAGTATAATCATAAATAAGAACGGGAAAACAGCGTATCATAGATAACCACATCATGTTCATTGATTAAAGTTGAGCAATAGCAGCAAACTAAGCAGTAATAATCCGACCCAAATAGGTAAACAAGGACATGGATAACAAAAAGCTAGTCAATCCTTAGGTATAAATGTGTAATGCGGGAGGTGAATTAAAGAATGATTAGGACAGAGATAGGTCAAAGGACACTTGCCTCCACCAACCGACTGCTGCTCAGGGGCTTCTCCTGCGAATTCCTCGGGCTCTTCGACCGGATCGTTCTCTATGCGATTGCAAACATACATACATCCATCCACATATTTAATACAAAAGAACAGTACACCATACAAGATGACAAATAAAGTGAATATGCATCAAGTATGACATTCGATATCACATTTGTTATGGTTAGAAAGAAACAGGAAAGGGTCTCGCAGGGGGTTAAATCTTATGCACTAACGATCAATTACAATTGGTTCTTAACAAAAGACTTCTGTTATATGCACTAATGGAAACCTATTCATTTTAAGTTGATCAACATTGCACGAGATAAACAATTAACTACATGAATCAACTAGTATAACGGAATTTTAAATTAAACTTCCTATTTCAATGGCATGAACAATGATTAGCCTACCTAAAATAAAATAGCTATGATCACAGAAAGTAAATAAAATAAAATAAAAAAAATAAAATAAAAAAAACAGGGGGGGCGGTTGAACCGGCCCTAGGGCGGTTGAACCGGCCGGGGCTGGGCGGCTGGGCCGGCCGAGCAGGGGCGGCCGAGCTGGGCGGCCAGGGCGGCTGAGCCGGCCGAGCGGCCAGGGGGCGCGGCCAGGGCCAGGCGGGCGCGGCCAAGCGGGCGGACGGCTGGGCGGCCAGGGGGCGCGCCGGGGGCGGCCAGCGGCCGGCTGGGGCGCGCGGCCAGGGGCCGGCTGGGGCGGCCGGGGTCGGCCCACGGCGCGGGAGAGAGAGAAAAAGAGGAGAGAGAAAGAGAGAGAAAAAGAAAGAAAAGATCTTCTCCTCATTTTCGAAATCCGATCTTTCTACATGAATGCATTTGCACTTTCAAAGCAATCAAAAGAAATGCAAGGTTCGGCATGGTGCATCAAACAACATAAATATTTAGGGTTTTTCTTACACGAGAAATTCAAACCGAATCCCGCTAGAACTTTGGAAAAGGTCAAGGTTTAGCGAGGGAAAAAAGAAAAAGAAAAGGTAACGCCCGAATTTTGGCGAGTAAAGAAAAGAAAAAATTCAACTGCAAAATTTGGGGCGTTACAATTAGTAAGACAGGTGTTGTTAATAAAATGTTGACCAACTAAAATGCTTACTGCTCAACCTTAGCCTCACCTTGTTACCTTGCATTAGTTTTTCCCCCACTTGCTGAGCCCCGACCATAAGTGAGCTCACCCTTGCTTAATTTTGATCAGAAGTTTGCAGATGAAGTTATGATGCTGAGCTCCATGGATGCTAGTCTAGTGATACCCTGGTCATCTTCATGTGGATGGATGTCCATGTTCGTTGTACTTTGATGAATAAAGGTTAAGACATTATGTCTGTTCGAAGTGTAATATGTTAATATAATCGTAATTTACGCTATTATGCATTGTTCTTTTGATATATTATACTTGTGACGTCAACATATGTGTGGAAATAGATCCTAGCACACATGTGCTATGCACCCGGCTGTGCCCCTTTGGAAACGGGTGTGACAAAGGCGCCGGCTGGGCCGCGGCCGGAAGTTGGCCCAAAAAAGCGGGAGAGAGAGAGAGAGAAATTCCCCTTTTTTATTCTATTTTCTAAATGCATGATTTCACCAATTCACTCAACAACCAAAATAAATGCATGGTCCGGCATGGTGCAACAACCAAAAGATCTAACCCTAGGGTTTTACTTACACAAGATGTCGAGCTAATTCTCGCTAGAACTTTGAAAATGAACAAGGCTTAGCGAGAAGAAAAAGAAAGAGATAAGGTAACGCCCAAATTTGGTGAGTGCTGGAGAAAGAAAAATTTAACTCTCAAATTCGGGGCATTACAAACCTATCCCCCTTAAAAGAATCTCGCCCTCGAGATTCAAGGTTGGCTAGCAAAGAGTTCGGGGTATTTAGCCATCAGATCATCTTCACGCTCCCAAGTTGCCTCTTCTTCAGAGTGATGACCCCAGCTGACTTTGCACATTCTGATAGTTTTCCTTCGGGTGACTCTGTCTGCAGTCTCAATGATTTGTGTTGGCTTCTCAATATAGGTCAAGTCTTCTTGGACTTCAAGATCCTCCACTTGCAACTGCTCTTCTGGCACACGCAGACATTTCTTTAACTGAGACACATGAAAGACATCATGCACGACAGACAAATTTTCTGGTAGGCTGAGCTGATAGGCCATTTCTCCATGCCTTGCGAGAATCTGATACGGACCAATGTAGCGGGGTGCTAGTTGCCTTTGACTCTGAATCTTCTGACTCCTCTGATAGGCGATACTTTCAAATAGACAAAATCTCCAACTTCGAAAGAGAGAGAGAAATTCCCCTTTTTTATTCTATTTTCTAAATGCATGATTTCACCAATTCACTCAACAACCAAAATAAATGCATGGTCTGGCATGGTGCAACAACCAAAAGATCTAACCCTAGGGTTTTACTTACACAAGGTGTCGAGCTAATTCTCGCTAGAACTTTGAAAATGAACAAGGCTTAGCGAAAAGAAAAAGAAAGAGATAAGGTAACGCCCAAATTTGGTGAGTGCTGGAGAAAGAAAAATTTAACTCTCAAATTCGGGGCATTACAAACCTATCCCCCTTAAAAGAATCTCGCCCTCGAGATTCAAGGTTGGCTAGCAAAGAGTTCGGGGTATTTAGCCATCAGATCATCTTCACGCTCCCATGTTGCCTCGTCTTCAGAGTGATGACCCCATCTGACTTTGCACATTCTGATAGTTTTCCTTCGGGTGACTCTGTCTGCAGTCTCAATGATTTGCGTTGGCTTCTCAATATAGGTCAAGTCTTCTTGGACTTCAGGACCCTCCACTAGCAGCTGCTCTTCTGGCACACGCAGACATTTCTTTAACTAAGACACATGAAAGACATCATGCACGACAGACAAATTTTCTGGTAGGCTGAGCTGATAGGCCACTTCTCCACGCCTTGCGAGAATTTGATACGGACCAATGTAGCGGGGTGCTAGCTTGCCTTTGACTCTGAATCTTCTGACTCCTCTGATAGGCGATACTTTTAAATAGACAAAATCTCCAACTTCGAAACTCAGCTCTCTTCTTGTGTCTGCATAACTTTGTTGCCTTGATTGCGCTATCTTCAAATTCTCTCGAACCATCTTGATGTTCTCTTCAGCTTCAAGCAAAATGTCTGGCCCAAACACTTGCTTTTCTCCAGGCTAATCCCATTGCAACGGAGTTCTACAACTCCTTCCATAAAGCGCCTAAAAAGGTGACATCTTCAAGCTGGCCTGGTAGCTGTTGTTATAGGAGAACTCTGCATAAGGTAGCCTCTTGTCTCATCCGGACTGATCTAGCAACGCACAAGCTCTCAACATGTCTTCAAGAATTTGATTAGTTCTTTTAGTCTGACCGTCTGTCTGCGGATGGTAAGCTGAACTGAAATTCAGATGTGTACCCAAGGCTTCATGCAACTGCTGCCAGAAATGAGAGGTGAACTGTGTTCCTCTGTCTGACACTATCTTCTTTGGTACACCATAAAGACAAATGATTCGGGACATGTACAACTCTACCAATATTGCACTGCTGTAGTTGGTCTTGACAGGTATGAAGTGGGCTGACTTGGTTAAGCGGTCCACCACTACCCAAATGGAATCGTAGCTGGCATGAGTGCGAGGCAATCCGACTATGAAATCCATACTGATTTCATCCCATTTCCACTAAGGAATTCGCAACGGTTGCAACAATCCAGCTGGTCTCTGATGCTCTGCCTTGATCCGTCGACAACTATCACACATAGCTACGTGTTCTGCGATTTCCCTCTTCATTTCGTACCACCAGAACTTCTTCTTTAGATCCTGATATATTTTCTCACTTCTAGGGTGTATAGAATAAGCTGTCTCATGAGCTTCCTTGAGGATCAACTCCCGAATAGACTGGACATTGGGAACACACAAGCGTTCCTTGAACCATATCACACCTTCTGCATGTTCTCGAAAGTCTTTGCCTCTGCCTTCTACAATCAATTGCCGAACTTCATAGATCTTCTCATCATTCTTCTGCGCTTCTTTGATTTCCCGCTCTAGGGTGGTCTCTAACTCAACTGTTACTCCTCGCATATTGTTCAGAAATCCGAGACTCAACCTGTCAAACTCTTTGGACAACTCATAAGGCATCGGATGAGCGACCATCATATTGACTTGACTCTTCCTGCTCAAAGCATCTGCCACTATGTTCACTTTGCCTAGGTGGTAATGAATCTCCAATTCATAGTCTTTGATCAACTCTAACCATCTTCGTTGCCTCATATTCAGCTCTGACTGAGTGAATATGTACTTCAGACTCTTGTGGTCTGTGTAAACATCACATTTCTGCCCATACAGATAGTGCCTCCATGTCTTCAGTGCGTGAACCACTGCTGCCAACTCTAGGTCATGGATTGGGTAATTCTTCTCATGAACCTTCAGTTGTTGGGACGAGTAAGCCACAACTCTTCCCTCTTGCATCAACACGCATCCCAAACCAGTGTAACAAGCATCGCAATACACCGAGAAGGGTTTGTGCACATCATTCAAGACTAAGACAGGTGCTGTAGTCAACTTATCTTTCAGCGCTTCAAAGGCTTCTTGGCATTTCTAGGTCCACTTGAACTCAACCTTGTTGCCTAGCAAAGCTGTCATCGGTTTCACAATCTTCGAGAATCCTTCGATGAATCGTCGATAGTATCCGGCCATTTCCAATTCAGAATGTCTACCACTTTCTTCAGATCCACAACCAATCCTTCTTTGTTAATTATGTGACCCAAGAATAGGACTTCATCAATCCAGAACTCGCACTTGCTCAACTTTGCATACAGCTGGTGCTCTCGCAATCTCTGCAATACCATCCTCAAATGACCCGCATGCTCTTCTTCGCTTTGAGAATATATAAGGATATCATCAATAAATACCACCACAAACTTGTCGAGATAATCCATAAATACATTGTTCATCAGATTCATGAAGAAGGCTGATGCATTTGTTAGGCCAAAAGACATAACAGTGAACTCATACAACCCATACTTGGTAATGAATGTCATCTTCGGAATGTTTGAAGGTCGAATCCTGAGCTGATGATAACTTGACCTCAGATCTATCTTTGAGAACACGCTAGCTCCTCTCAGCTGGTCAAATAGATCTTCTATTCTAGGCAAGGGGTACTTGTTGTTGATTGTGACCTCATTCAAAGCTCGATAATCGTTGCACATCCTTCTAGTGCCATCTTTCTTTTCCACGAATAGGACAGGGGCGGCCCAAGGCGAGGTGCTTGGTCGGATGTAACCTTTCTCTAACAGCTCATTGATATGCTTCTTGAGCTCAACCAACTCTGGCCTAGATACTCTTAAGCTCTCTTAAAGATGGGGGCGGTGCCAGGAAGAAGCTCTATAGCAAACTCAACTTTCCGCTCTGGTGGCATACCTGGTAAGTCCTTTGGAAACACATCTAGGAACTCGGACACAACCTTGATAATCTCAAGTGGATCTGCTTCACTGCTATCAACAGCCATCTGATAACAACTTCCTTTCTTTGGCTCAGGCGGGACTAACTCGGTCACCACTTCCTCTCCTAGTGGGGACATCAACTTGATTGTCCTCTTATCACAACTGATAACTGCCTGATACTTATCTAGCCAGTTCATCCCTAGGATGACATCTATTCCCTGAGTACCCATTACTATGAGGTTAGCGGGAAACGCTATCCCCCTTATTTCCACCCTTACATTCAAGCAAATGCTATCGGCTCGAATTCTACCACCGGCTGAATCAATTTCAATGGGTGTTGACATGGTAGTTATTGGAAGATTATGTGCTTTTACCCATGATGCAGTAATGAATGAATGCATTGCTCCAGTATCAAATAACACTTCTGCAATATGGGAGTCGACTGAAAACATACCTACTATCATGTCAGGGGTTTCCGGAACTGCTCCAGCCTCCAAGTGATTCAGTCTCACATGGTTGTAGCGTGGCTGAGAGCGGTTGCCTACTACAGGCTGAGACACATTCTGCTTTGTTGGGGCACTAGGGCCTGACTGCTGCTAGGCTGCCTTCTTTGGACATTGCATCACCCAATGGCCTTGCTCTCCACAATGGAAACATGCTCTGCTTCCACCTTGAACTAGTGCTGCTTGACTATTCTGTTGGGTTGCTGGGGCAGGAAGACGAGGTGCCTGCCGATTCTGCCTCTGGAACTGACCTCCTCTTGACTGATTGTTCTGGCGATTCTGCTGCTAGTGCTGAGGATACTGCGTTTGAAACTGCTGCTGTTGAGGTGGGCGCTGGTTCTGCCTGAACTGCTGAGGTGGGTTGCATGAGAAACGAGGGCGATTGCTGCTTCTAGGCTAGGGTCCACTAATCTTACGCTTGCGATCCTCCATCTTTTTGCGCTTTCTCCCTGTCATGATCGCTCTGTCAATAAGGTGCTGAAATGTGGGGAACGTATGATTCATCAGTTGACACTGTAGAGAGTCGACCAAGCCTCTCAAGAAATGATACTACCGCTTGGCATCGGTGTTGACATCTTCAGGAGCGTAGCAGGACAGCTGTAGAAACCTGTCTCGGTACTCACTGACTGACATTGACCCTTGTTTGAGTGCTAGGAACTCCTCCTTCTTCACTGTCATCAGACCTGCTGGAACATGGTACTGACGGAAGCTATCTCTGAATTCTTCCTAGGTGATGGCGTCGGAGTTGTCATGGGTGGCAAGATAAGACTCCCACCAAGACTGAGCTGCTCCTCTCAACATACGGGGACCATACAGAACTTTCTCCCTGTCATCACACTAAGAGGTGTGCAACTCCCGCTCCACAGTGTGCAGCCAACCTTAAGCATCCATGGGGTCAGAAGAGTGAGCGAACACTGGGGGATGACCTCTCATGAATTCAGCACGCTTGTCCCTAGGCATCTGAGGCATCTGAGGGTGAGGTGGTGGTTGCTGCTGCTGAATGGCGGCCAGAGTCTGACCAATGGCTTGAACTGCCTGAGTCTGCATTAGGAACATCTGTTTGACGGACATTGGGGGGTGGCAGCTGCTGACGGGGTGCCTCGTCCTGTGGGGCTGCCTGCTCCTGCTGAGCACGCCTTCCTCCTCTGCGCATGTTTTCTGACATCTGCAGAATGCAATCACATATCAGAACTGATCTTGCAAGCTTGCAGCATAAGAAAAGTGTAGAGAATCCTTCCACAATACTGAACAAATGAACATCTTCGCTGACTTCCAACATAGGCAAACACAGCTTCTCAGATAAAGAGGAGAGTGGAATAAAAGGCTTCCCCAACAAGATAACTAACTTCATTAACATTTAACAGGTAAACCAAAGTGCAGGGGATACCCACACTCTGGTGACAGTCATTACAAAGATCCAAATCCAACATAGTTCATCATGACAAACATAGAAGCACAGGATAAGCAGACTACCCTGTCTAACTAAGACTAACTAAAAGTAAGACTGAGACTAAGACTAAGACTAAGACTAAAACTTCTATAGTAAGCATTTATTACAGGACCCAACACTGACGATCTATGGTTCTAAATTTATCTTGGTCCTGCAGTCGGGGTTGCCTTAAGCCTGGTGTCCACGCCGAGGGGAGCGGTACGAGTGCTGAGTCCCAACAGGAGCGGGGGAGCCATCCTCCAGGTGACGATGCTCCACGCGCTCAGCCCGTAGCTGGGCAATCTCAGCACGAGCCCTACTCAGCTCGTCTAATGCATGGTCCAGCTCTGTGTTTAGCACGACGGCTAGGTTGACTATGCTGCTCAACCTAGGATTGTCCTCACCAACAGGTGAGACAATCACGCCTCCTGTGCTGCCAGATGGACGGCGGGGGTAATACTTCAGTTTGAGACCATTGGCTACCCCGCTGAGCACTGAGCAGTAGTGCGAAAGCGCACGCCGTGCGGCATCTTGCATGGCCGCCTCAGCTGAGTCCCGCTCAGAGATAGAGTAGTGCTCTGAGCAGATCTCCGCACCCCAGAGACTGTTCTCCGAACGGCGCACCAAGCAGGTCGCCTCCCCAGCGGTCCGGGTAAACCTCACGACTGTGCTGGAAGACCACACAGGGATACTCGATGGACCAAGTACGCCGGTCGAGTGCCTGGCGTAGCAGGGTGTCGAGCGCGTCATGGAAGTGACACCCGCGAGCAGCGTCACGAGTGATGGGTCGAGCAACCCATCCTTTCGGCTCCTGGTCGGCTGAAAGGTTGGTGTTGTGGCTCGAGCTGTTGTTGCCACCTCCGCCGTCTGGGTCTCCTCCAGCAGCTACTCCAGCGGCTGGGGCGCTTAGTGGTGGTGCAGGGGGCGCCTCCAGTGGGAGCATAGGGGAGCAGCTCCTCACAGACTCTATCTCCTGCTGAAGCGAGAAAGAAGAGCCCTGCTGCTCTAGCTCTTGTCATCGACGCTCCTGCTCCTCGTGCAGTCGGTGGTGGAGCCTCTCCAAGTGGCTAGACTGACCAGTCACTGGACGGTGAAGCGGACGCTCAGCGAGACGAGAGGGCAAGAAGGGGATGACAGACTTTCGTGCAGTGTGTCTAAGACGAGCCATCTACAAAAGACACCGTAAGGATAAGAGTGAGAACAGAACTAATATGACCAGCAAGTAAACCATAAATAAATAAATAAGGAATGAGAATAAACAAAAATTTTAGCAAGGTATAATATACATAGTAGAACATAGGTTTGGTCGATATAACCAACTTTTGAAGGGTTATCAAAGTTAAGGTGATAATAGGGGTTTATAATCCTTAGAACGACCATTCTACTCTAGGTTAGCGGTCCTACAGTCAGCATGGCTTTGATGTCACCTATGGCACACCCGGTTTTAGAAGGCAAACCGAATGCGAACCATGTACGTGCCAGGATCAGCAATTCACGTACACAGCAGTTACATAATTGGACATCATCACATAGTGCTCAAAGAATAACATAGACGGGGAATAATAGTCGATTACATCATATGTCTGAGACATCCACATAGTCTTTAACAGTAATCAAAGTGCGAAAAACGAAACGTAGATACACGCGGCCTTCACAGGCAGTAGACTGGGGGTTGCCGCTAACCCACGCCTAAAACTCATCATAATCTTGGAACTCCTGGAAGTCTTCCTCCCCGGCTTCATCTTCTCCTAAGCAGTGGTTGCAACACGGACAACCTAGGGAGGGGGGAGGTTTGGTGTGTAGAGCAAGGGTGAGTACACATCAACATACTCAGCAAATGTCCTGTTTGGCTGTGGTGGACTAGCTTTATGTGGGGGTAAGTCAAGCAGTTGCTTTTAGTTGGTCAGATTATTATTACTAGTAGAGAGAGCCAAGTTTTAGTATTAACCCAGGTTGTTAACCCAAACGTACCATTTCCTAACGGAAAGAATACCACTTACCATTACCAAAGTCAATACCAAAACCATCATTCTCATCGCCACCTGTAATCCGAACATCTCTGATCAAGTATCACTAATCAATGGAGCTCCCTTGGCCGCTCATAACCGTGAGCACGGCTGATATATCAGTTTTCAAACACTCTGCAGAGGTTGCGCACTTTACCCACAAGCTGTGATTCCCTTTCTGCCCGGAGATCATGACTCTCCATTGATCACTACCAAGGTGACCCAGCAGAGTATCACTACGTAGCCTTTACAAAGATTCCCTGGGGCTGTAGCCGCACGTTAGGTTTCCTAAATGCACCGCACTCCTCCCCAAGGGGTGAACCAACCTTGGCAGAGCAAGCCGCATACACCGAGCCCCATTAACGGCACGACGGCTAAGCAAACTACACCCCGGTTCCTCTAATTATTCAGCTAAGGGCGTCCCATTCCACCCTCATGGTTGCATTGTTTTCCCAGGCGATCATCCAACGAACAGGTC
Source organism: Zea mays (assembly GCF_902167145.1). Classification (NCBI taxonomy): domain Eukaryota; kingdom Viridiplantae; phylum Streptophyta; class Magnoliopsida; order Poales; family Poaceae; genus Zea; species Zea mays. The sequence continues at coordinate 121,146,680 of NC_050100.1, read as the reverse complement.
CTTACGGAGAGGCACTCGAGAAACCGCTTGAGTCCCCTTAATTGCCACAAGTATATCATCATAAATAAGAAGGAAAACAGCGTATCATAGATAAATCTCATCATGTTCATTGATTAATGTTAAGCACTAGCATAAAGCTAAACCATAACAATGCAACCCAAATAGGTAAGCAAGGACATGGATAACAAAAGCTAGTCAATCCTTAGGTATAAACTGTGTAAATGCGGAAAGTGAATCAAGGAATGTATGGGACATAAGTAGGTCAGGGGACACTTGCCTCCACCAACCAGCTACTGCTCAGGGGCTTCTCCTGCGAGTTCTTCGGACTCCTCAACCAGACCATTATCTATGCGAGCGCAAACATACATCCATCCATTTGAATTAGGAAATAAACAGTACACCATAAAAGAGAGCAGATAAGTCAAATATGCATAAGATATGACATACGATTTTGCATTCGCAATTGCTAGAAAGAGAAGAAAGAAGGTCTCGCAGTTGTTAAAGCTATAATCGAAGCGTATTATGGGTAGGTGTATAATTAATCATTACTTCATCTAGTCAAATATGGGTAGTTATGCCGCTCCAAGGCCGTCCGCACCGAGGCCGGGACAGGGGCCGAGGCCGGGCGGGGGAAGCCACACTGGGGCAGGGGCGAGATGCCGGGCAGGCGCGCCAGGGCGGGGACAGGACGCCGGGCCGCGCGCCGAGGCGGACGGGGCCGCCGCTGGGACGAGCGCGAGAGAGGGAGCCGGGCCCGGCCGGACAGCGCCATGGCCGGAGAAGGGAAGGAAGGGGGAAGGAAGAGAGGAGGGAGGGAGCTTACCGCGAGGTGAGGACTAATGGCGTCGAAGGAGAGAGGCGTGCGCGGGGTAGAGGAGAGAGAGAGAAGAAAAGGGGGCAGTTTGGGGAGGAGGTGGGGCTGACAGGCGGGCCCCACTAGGGGGTGGCGGCGGCGGCGGTTGCACCCACACGCGTGGCGCGCGCAGGACACAGGGAGGGGGTTGGGGCGGTTGGGCTGCTGCGGCGCCAATCCGGCCCAAGGCGGGGGTGGGCCACGCGGGGGAAGGAAAGGAGGAGTGGGGGTGGGCCGTGTGCCTGGCTGGGCTGCGCAGGCCCCACGATGGGGAGGGGAGGGGAGAGGCGCCGGCTAGGCCGCGGCCGGAAGCCGTCCCAAAAAAAGGGGGAGAGAGAGAAATTCCTCTTTTTTATTCTATTTTCTAAATGCATGATTTCACCAATTCACTCAACAACCAAAATAAATGCATGGTCCGGCATGGTGCAACAACCAAAAGATCTAACTCTAGGGTTTTACTTACACAAGATGTCGAGCTAATTCTCGCTAGAACTTTGAAAATGAACAAGGCTTAGCGAGAAGAAAAAGAAAGAGAAAAGGTAACACCCGAATTTGGTGAGTGCTGGAGAAAGAAAAATTTAACTCTCAAATTCGGGGCGTTACTGGTAAGATCCGTTGAAGTACATGGTCTAGTATTCTGGTCCTCGATGGGAGGCAATGCTTGTGCTTCTATCCATTCCATGACAAAGCCGGTCAGGGCCTAAGACTTGATCACGATCCTAGGGTGTAGCTAATGTCGAGCCCATTGAGCTCAAGGGATCACTTCGCGATGCGCCCGGACACGTCGTTATTGTGGACGATCTCGCTAAGTGGTGCCATAGAGACCATCGACACAGGATGTCGATCAAAGAAGTGTATCAATTTTCTATTGGCGATAAGTACATGTTATAATAGGTGCAAGTGTGTGAATGAGGGAGTGCAACTCTAGCTGAATGCTCTGACCTTTGACTATTGGGCCCACTCCCTTTTATAGTTCAAGTGGGGCTCTTACACAGGGACTTATCGTTCGAGGGCACAACCTATTGTCTATGGTGGTCCTTCTGACATGGCTGTCCCAACGTTGTCTTCTGGTGGTTGTGCACCCGATATGGCGGAGCGCTCCATCTACCCAGTATGCAGGTCACTGTAGCAACTCTAGTGTCGAGTTTCCCTATAGTGACATATGACAGGACCCATAAGTCATAGTATGAAGGCACCGATGGTGATACACGACGATGCCTCGTCCTGTTGTCAAGGACTCCTGTCGTCCGCCATCATGTCATGGCATCATCCAAGACAATATGTCTGTGGCGATGTGTCCTGTTGTGGCCGGTGTGGGGCGATAATGCCTACCCTGTCTCCACGCCGGTCGGGTATAGATGTGCTCCTGGCGCATGTGTATCAGGAGGGCAGGGTGTCGGGGCCCACAAATGTATTGGCTCCCATTCGCAAGCCTTGTGCTTCTCCACCTCGTAGAATTGCTCGATGGGACTTGCTCGGTTCGTCCGCCTCGTGGAGTTGCTTAACGAGACCTGGTCGGTCAGTCTGCCTCACATAGTTTCTTGATAGGACCTGGTTAGCCCGTTTGCCTCGCAGAGTTGCTCGGTGGGACCTAGTCGGCCCATCCGCCTCATGGAGTTGATCGGTGTGACCTAGTTGGTTTAGATGGACTGTCAGGAGTCATGGGCTCACTTTGGGTACCTCATTCCTGGGTACCCATCAGGAATCGTTCGCTTTCTGACTAAAAGTTGACCAGTGCAACTAGGTGCAATCCTTCTATTGCCAAGTTCCATGGAGCACTGTAAAGCCCGAGGTCGACTTGACACCACCGCCGAAGATGAACAACCTCATAACTACGATGAAGAAGTTTGTGGTCACAAAGGTGGCCATCAAATAAACGGAGAAGGTGACACGTCGTAAGGTAAAAACATAGAAGAAGCGAGTCAGCAAAGCTTCTTTTGCCTCGAGAGTATGAGCCAAAGCTCCTAATAAAGTCGGCGCCAAGTCCAAGATCACACCTAATGATTGGCATAGCTCCATGACTACAACACAAATGTTCGCATCTCTAACATCCTAAGCCCGTTAAAACAGAACTCAGGTATGGGAATATCGAACTGACATGCCCTACTAGTCATGAAAATCATGAGTAGAAGTACATGGTCTCAACGCAATGGTAAGGGGACAACAACGAGTAGAAGTGAGTCCCCTACCGAGAAGAAGAACATGGTGAAGGAGCTCTACAAGGTCAATGAGAAGATAAATCAATCAAAATTGTACGAGCACTTCACTAAGTTATTGGATCAGAACATTGCTAAAATGGATGATGACATAAAAAGGACCCATAGGTTGATTAAAAAATTGACTAAACAATTAAAACTAGAATAGAAAGAAAATAAGGAAAAAATGGAGGAGGATGACGATGTCGAGTAGTTTTATTTTTTATACAAACTATATTTTTTGTAACTTCATATTTTGTTTACTTTTTTGAATTATGAAAATTTTCCTTAAGATTGTATATTCGAAATTTTTATGAAGCAAAACATACTGTTTGTTTTAAAGAAGAGTTTGTAAAAGAAAAACTTATGTATCATTGATGTGATTGTGGTAGGTAAGAACTAATGATGATAAGGTAACACAATTGTTGATATGATCGATAACTAACGTGACGAATGGTACCAACACTTAGGTGTCAAACCCGGTTTTGGAAGGCAAACCGAATGCGAACCATGTACGCGCCAGGATCAAAAACTCACGTACACAGTGATTACATAGTTGGACATCATCACAAATTGCTCAAAATAAATAGCAGAAAAGGTACTTTATTACATCAAGATGTCCAAGACATCCACAGTGTTGGGGACTTGTTCTCAAATGCTTCGAATTAAGAACAAGGCAACATAGAAAATGTTAAATAATAATGCCCTTCGTTCGCTGAAGCATTATATCCCCATGGATTTAATGAACTTCGAACGAAGGAACCGGACAAGATCCTACGAAGGTTATACCTTCGTGGTAAAACATGCATTAATGTGAAATAAAATATGAAATACTAGACATTATAGGAAATAGAAACTACCTTATTTATATATTTCATAATATAAATTTAAATGTCGAAACATAATATTTGGGTACATTTATACCTTCGTCTCTGATAGGAAATGATTCCAGTGTAATGCGTTAGCGATTACAGGATAGCATGAACAGTGCCGGGGTACTGTTCACCTATTTATAGGCACAGAGTGCAACCTATGTAAAATTACATTTAAGTCCTTTACAATTGACTACAATGATGACGCAAACATCATGGGTCTTTAAGTCAATCCATCTTTAAGTCGGTTCGGCCCTTCGTCTTAAGATCTATCATTGTGCCGAAGCTCTCTAAGTAATAGCTTCGGCGCTTGCTCCTGAGAGAGTCCGCCGAAGGTGTTATCTTTATTTAGGATCTTCGGCTATGAAGCATACCCCCAACAGTAGCCCCTTCACGGTGCTAGATCGTTTTTCGTAACGAGCTTGATCTGTGAAAAAGTCTTCTAGGCTTCGGGATGCCGAAGATCCGAAAAACACCTTCCCTGAGCTCGTTGGCGAGAAACGATTAAAATAATCCACGCTCGAGGTGGCTTCATCTTGCAGCAGTTACGCGCCCCTGGCGATTCACCCTCTCGAACCCTGTGGCCCACCGTTCAGCGAGTGCGGGTGACTGTTTGTTCGGTGCGGGAGACCTTGACGATTCACCTTCTCTCCTGCGGCACTATATAAACAGACGGGTAGGTGTGAAGTTACCACAGCATTCATTGCTATTGCACTGTTTTGCTGCCGAAATTTTAGTCATAGCCGAAGCTTAATCATCATGCTCAGACGAAATCCCGCTTTTGATTCTGCTTTGTCACAAAAGGAAGAGCTTCGAGAAAATCAGAAAAGTCAACAACGAAAAATTTCAAGAAAGTCAGAATCAAATGGCTAGAGTTCGCTCCACTGCTAGGGTTGATCGTGAGGGAGATGAGACCGAAGCTGTTGAGACTGTTCCGATTTCCGAAGCCATGAAGCGGTCTGGGCTGGTAACATCGGAGGACGTCCCTGCCGCTGGAGCAGAGCAAGTTGATGTTGAGGAGACCGATTCTGAGGATGATTATAGCAGCGCGGTGCCGAGCAAACCCAGCCATCTGGATTTTGAAAAATCCACAGTCTCCAAAGGTGATCTACCTAAAATGTTGAAATTGGGCTATTTCAATGAAGAAAAGAAAGAGCTGGTTCGCTTTGGTGGAGAGGAAACTACTCCGAAGCCAGGAAAAGATGAAATAGTAGTTTTAAGAGTTTCTTCAAAGCTGGTTTGAGATTCCCTTTTGAATAAGATGATTGCTGATGTGCTGAAGAAGTTTGGGATCTACTTTCATCAGCTAACTCCTAACGCTATCGTTAGGCTTAGCGTTTACATTTGGGCTCTCCGAAGCCAAGGGGTGGAACCGTTTGCCGAAGGTTTCTGCCGAGTACATGAGCTGCATTACCAAACCAAGGCCAGAAAAGATTGGTTACATGAAAACTTCGGCTCCTACAATTTTGCCTACCGGAAGACTACAAAATTTCCTGTGATCAGCTACCGAAGCAAGTGGCCGGCAGGCTGGAAATCGGAATGGTCCTACGTCAAAGTTGACGAAGATAAGGAGAAGTTGGTCCGGAGCCCGTTAGAGCTGATCTTCAGAGAGACCAGACCCTAATGTAATATGACACCAAAGGGTCCAACCCAAACTGCACTGGCTGAATTCAGGATTATCGCAGAGCATATTGGCACTAGGGACTTAGTGCAGGAATTTTTGGCTTTCAAAGTATTTCCAACTATGAAAGAGTGGGTCATGCCGAAGCTTGAAGGAAAAAAGGAGGGAGAACTTATCCGGCTGCCCTACCACTACAAATTCAAGAGACATTTCAAAGTACCCTGCCAAGAATGGCTGGATACAATCGAAGTAATGTGCAACGAAATTCTTGGAAATTATTCTAAAAAAGAAGATCAATTGATGACAGTGGCCTTCGGCACCCGTCCAAAACGAAGGCTAAACCGAGTGATGGATGCTATAGGCTTTGAATACCCTGACTATGAGCGACTGGACAAGGGTGCCGAAGGACAAAAAAGAAAAAGAGTGGCTAGTGCTTTGAATAAGGACGACGAAGATCAATCAAAGAAGAAAAAACAAGAGTCTGAGGCGAAAACAGTTGCTTCAAAGAAAAGAAAGGCCTCGACTCCGAAGCAAAAATCAATTGATGAAAAAGAAAAGACTTCTGCGACATCCTCTGCTACTGAAATAGAGGAAATCCTAAAGGTAATGACTGAAAATTTGCCTATCAAACTAAGTCCACTCGGGCTACATCTGACGAAGCTTTTTCAGAAGGAAAAGGAGCCCACAAAAATGAAAGCACCTAGGCCGAAGAGGCAAAGAATCGTTACTGTGACAGAAGTCATTGAAGCAACACCACCAAGGGCTTCAGCTCCGAAGGTGTCGGCTATTGAAAGCACAACCGCTACTGGAGCTGTACCTTCGGAGGCTGCCGCAGAAGAGGCCAGAGCCGAAGATGCCAAATCTGAAGATATTAATTTAGAGAGCATAGCTGCTGATATAGACAAAATGCTACTAAACATGGCCGCGGAAGAAGCTGCCACAGCCACCGAAGAGACTACGGCCGCAAAACCCGAGAAGGAAGAGATGACCGAAGATACTTCGGAAGATGAAACCTTTGATTTTCAAAACTTAGTTGGCCAAGAGCTGACAAAAGATGAGAAAGAGGAATTAAAAGAATATGCTATATCCTGCGGGTATCGGCCGGGAGCGCTTCTCTTCGGTGGCATTGATGACGAAAGGTTAGGCTGCATACGAGATCAAACTGGCGCGAAGGTTATCGGTACTCTATCAAAGAGTATCGGTTTCCCGAAGCTTGAAGCAGATATCAGCCGCTACCGACGACATCATATTGTCGGTAGTTTATTCTATTCCAATTTTAAGGTAAACATCTTGTGTCTAACCCTTACTATTTGTAATATCGTAAATATTTTCTAACGAAGGTTATTTGTCCATAGAGTATGCTTTTGAGCAAGGCTTTAAAAATGCAGCAGGACTTAGAGGATAAAAGGCACGAAGTTATAATTGAAAACTTAGAAAACAAGATAAAAGAGCAATCAGCTGCCATTGAAAAGAAAGACTTCGAGCTTCAAACAGCCGAAGGCTTATTAGCGGATGCTGAAGCCAAAATAACAGAACTAAATTCGAAGCTTCTTTCCTAATCAGAAAATTTCGAACAAGAAAAGATGAAACTTGATAAAGCTTGAGGCCGAAGTTCAAAAAAGTTCAGAGCTGAAAGAATCCTTGACAAATCTTCAGAATAAGTGCCTGGAGTTCAGCAATCGATGCATTCAACAGTTAAAGCAGGTGTTCCATTTTGTTGGGGCCAGTAGCGAGAAGTTCACTCCTTCAGCTAAAGACCTGCCTGGTGCCTTCGAGCATATTGAAGGTGAAATTAATGATCTTGACGAAGTTATAGCTGGGCATGGCGACTTCTGTGCCCTGACAGCTTCTCGGGGCACAGATGTTGCCTTTTTGAAGTCTGGCTGTGCACACGGAAAGATTGTTAATAGACCCAACTTCAGCCTGTCACTAGCAGACTTAGATAACATTCCTAGCCTGGCCCGAAGTATTGCGAATAGATTTATAAAATTAGTATGGACAAAAGGGTGGACGGAGCAAAGCTGGTGACAAAACTCGAAGCCACCTTAAGCTGGTAACAAAATCATACCTTATGCTTACCTTTTCCTTTTAATTTTGAACTTAGCTTATAATACTTACATACAGGTTGACCAAGCCGAAGCTGCAGAGTAAAAAGACGAAGCTCCATGGATTCTGTCGAAGCTCGAATAGTCTGTAAAAATAGCTCAAAAACTCCTGTGATAACTTGTATAAAGTATGATGTAATTAAATTTCACTTTGTAATATAATCTTACTTTTCCGTCAATGTATGAAATGCTTTGGTGTGGACGAAATTAATACTTTTGAGCCGAAGGCGAAAAACACCTTCCCTTCTTTGCGTACACAGCGAAGCATAAAATTGCCTCTTTTTCCCTTTTTTCTGAAACCTTCTCTTTCAAAACCGAAGCAAGTTTATATGTTATGATGATGATGATCCTATGTATGTCTAAGTGAATGTTTATGAATGCAAATGTATGATGTAATGTATCGTGCAAATGAATGTTCAAAGACACATACAAAACCATAATCACAACTCTTATTCCCTTAGTAATAACAAATCTTTGTCGTTTATTTTTCGGCTTCACCGCTTATTTTTCGATGTATCAGCGCTGACTTTTCGCTGTAAGCCTCCCTTAGGAGCTTCTTCGCCTTTTATTTCGGCGGTATTCGTGTTGACTTTTCGTGCTTCGCCTTTATTTCAGCGGAATCAGCGTTGACTTTTCGTTGTAAGCTCTGCATTCCCTTAGGAACGACTTTTGAGCAGAAAACTTACGCTGCGCTCCCTTAGGAACGGCTTTTCGTAGTGTGATACCCGGTTTGCAAAGAAGAGAAGTTGGGGGTTGTTCTTTTTGTTTTTTTCCTCATCCGGTTGTTGTTTTGGGGGATTTGGAATTTTGTGGAAAACATTCACAACTAGGGCAGTAGAATTTATTTGGTTTGACGCTTGCGTTGCGGTCGGGAGCTGTCGCGTGAGTTAGTTGGGCCGCAATTGGTGTTTCGGCCCATTAACCCTCCCAAACCCTAGCCGCCTCCCTCCTAACCCCCTCCCCCCTTGTGCAGCCGCCCCCCCCCCCCCCCCCCACTTCTCCCCCCTTGGCCGCCGCCCCCCTGCCCATCTCCTCCTCTCTCAATTCTTGCAGCCACCAAACCCTAGCCGCCCCCCCCCCCCCCTCAATCCCCTCCTCCCAAGGTGCCAATCCTTGCCGCTCGGATCATCGTCACGTGGTGCGAGTCTTCAATCGTTTTGGTGGAGGGAAGAAGGGAGGAAGGAAAGGGGGAGAATCCAAGGTGATTTTTGTGTTCATCCCTTGTTCATTTGCGCTGCAATTTAATTGATTAGAGGTTGCGTTTGCGATTGGGTAGAGGGGGCTGTCCAGAATTTTAGGTGGTGGATGAACAGCAGTAGTTCTAGCAGTTTCTGTGTTTTTTTCGTGAGAAATTAAGGGAAATCAGTTTGGGGATCATGTAGAACTTTCTCTTACCTTTTCAACGAGTATTTATGCGCTCAATTTGGAGTTATAAATTGAAAGTTAGCACCGTTTGAATCCGGGTATGTGGCTGTCCAAAAAAACAGATTTTCAGGGGGATGAACAGCAGCAGTATTAGCAGTTTCTGGGGATTTTTCGGGAGTAATTAGGGTTAATCAGTATAAGAATCATGAAGGGCTCTTTCTTATCTTTCCAACAAGTACTTATGCGCTTGATTCGGAATTATATTTTAAAAGTTATCGTTGTTTGAATCCGAGTATGTCGCTGCCCAAAACAGAAAAAAAAAACAGATTGCAGGGTTTATTTTGTGGACCGTTTAGGAGTAATTATATGTTAGAATTTAATCATAAATTGTATACAAAACTTATGGGGAATTTTATGTAGTTGCCTCTGGAGTTTTTGTTTGTCACCACTGCTGTCTTAATTTTAAAGTTATGGAATTGTTAAGCAGCGCCGCTGCAGTTTGGTTGGTGTGGGGAGAATTGTTACCCGCGGCGGGGTTTGAGATTGCGCGTAGGTGCGGCGTTGTTTTGAGTTTTTTTTATGTGAATTTGGTGCACTAAGTTGGGTGTCAAAAACAGGTGGTGGACTCCCAGATCGTTCTTAGGGATTTGCCCAAACTTCCGGTGAAGGCAAGTAAAACTGTGATGGTTATTCCGTCTGTCAGATGAGGAGTCTTATACTTGTTTATGTTGTGCTATTATGTTCAAGTTCATATTTTCTTTTGAGTACCATCATTTGAAAATGTTCATGTTTCATGGATTTCATATGTTGAGTTTGAGGTTTGATTATGTTACTCAAGTGGTTATTATGTGGAATGGGTGGAAGTAAATGCCTAGCACATTTTTATTTGGGAAGAACTCATGATGTTGTCATGCATAATGCACTCATCATCCATTGCATTGAAGTTTCGTCGCGATCTTATGGTCCGACCGTACCGGTACATTGAGCATCATATGTTGCCCGAGAAGGGGTATGGTGCAGCTTCATATCCTTAGAGATATGGAGGCAGAAGTCATTATTGCATTTGTAACCATGTGCATTCATGGGAGAGGTGTTGAATCTATTATGTGGATGTGGATAATTTGGACTTGTGCATGGTGATTCTACTTGGCGTTGAGTTTTTAGTTACTTGTTTACTTGCTGCAATTTACTGTTCAAAAGAAAAGAAGGAAGTCCTGAACACGTGGTTGTGTAAGCACAGTTGATTTACAATGTCCTATTTGTTGTTGTTATGTTTACTTGTTGAGATGTGTTATCTCACATCTTGCATTGTTTGATGCAGGCACCTAATTTCTCCTTTTGGGAATAGAGGGATGTAGCAGCACGGCCACTACACCTTTAATAAAGGAACCACCATTTAATAATGTTGTTAATCAGAGTTGGACAAGTCTAGTGAATTGCTTTGTTCGTGGTTGAGCGTTTATTTTGGGGTGGGCTGAGATTCTTATCCCATTTGTTTTGCTTCAGTTGGGTCATAATTAAGTTTTACCACTTTTGCATTTCAGTTTCTACTATGTGAATTATATGTCTTAATATCTTGTATGAGCTTCATGTTTCCCCTCCTTGTTATGCTAGTTTTCAAAGGAGGTGCTGCCGGATTTTTGCTATATATTCATTCTTTATTACTTCTCTTGTGTTGAGTAAGTTTGGTGGGTGGGGTTTGTGGTATTATCCATTGTGTGTGACCAGTGGGGTGTTACACGTAGCTTCGTCGTGCTCTGCATCCCCTTAGGGACGTCTTTCGAGCTTCTCCCTGTTTTTCCTTTTTCTCTTTGCACTTGATGGTGCATGCCCAGTTTTTACATTTACATCTTCAGGGGATATTGCTCTTGTAGAGCTGATATAAGAAAAAGAGAAATTACATGCTATGGCCCCATTAAAAACCTTTCTCCCCCTTTGGAAAGGAAAAGGGTGCCATAGGAAAGAATAAAAAAGATTACATCAGGTTACACATAATACCGCCGAAGCTCATGCACATTCCAAGATCTAGGAATGTCGCTGCTGTCCATATCCTTCAACCTGTAGGAACCGGGTCTTGACGAAGATACTACTAGGAAAGGCCCTTCCCACTTCAACTGTAGCTTGCCTACTGTGTCTGGGTTGGCAACTCTCCGAAGTACCAAGTGTCCTGGCTTAATATTTTTTAACCGAACCTTTCTGTCACGCCATTTTATTGTTTCAGCTTGATATTTATTGCTATTCTCCACAGCCTGAAGCCTGATCCCTTCTATAGCATCCTTTGCCACAGAATAATCAGCTTCGTCTTCTGCCGAAGCCATTGTTCTTATTGATCCCGTTTTAGCTTCTTCTAGGGTTATTGCTTCGTCACCAAACAGCAATTTGAATGGTGTAAAACCTGTTGACCTTGACATTGTTGTGTTGTGGCCTCACACCACTTTGATTAATTTGTCTGGCCACTTCCCTCTAGGCTGGTTGAAGATTAACTTCATTATTCCTGTCATTATAATGCCATTAGCTCTCTCGACAAGTCCATTTGACTCTGGATGCCGAACCGATGCAAAATGGATCTTCGTGCCAATTTGTTCACAAAACTCTCTAAAAGCTTCGGCATCAAACTACGTTCCATTGTCCACGGTGATGGCCTTCGGTACTCCGAAGCGACACACAATATTTTGCCAGAAAAACTTTTGAACAGTTACCAAAGTTATTGTGGCCAAAGGCTTCGCCTCAATCCACTTAGAAAAATATTCTACTGCCACTACAACATATCTTAAATTCCCTTGTGCTGGTGGAAGTGGGCCTAGCAAATCAAGGCCCCACCTTTGCAATGGCCAAGTGGGCTGTATTAATTGAGTTAGAGACGAAGGTTGTTTTTGATCTCTTGCACATTTTTGACAACCTTCGCACTTTTGGACTAATTCTGCTGCATCCGAAGCTGCCTTCGGCCAATAAAACTGAGAGCACCTAGAAGGGGGGGGTGAATAGGTGATCCTGAGAAACTTAAACTTAAAGCCACAAAAAGTTGATTAATGTTAGCACAATAATTGCCAAGTGGCTAGAGAGTAGTCTCAACAAAACACAATAACCACAAGATATCAATCACAGAGATGGCACGGTGGTTTATCCCGTGGTTCGGCCAAGACCAACGGTTGCCTACTCCACGTTGTGGCGTCCCAACGGACGAGGGTTGCAATCAACCCCTCTCAAGCGGTCCAAAGACCCACTTGAGTACCACGGTGTTTTGCTTGCTTTACTATATCCCGTTTGCGAGGAATCTCCACACTTTGGAGCCTCTCGCCCTTACACTTAAAGTTCACAAAGAAGCACGGAGTAAGGGAGGGATGAGCAACACACTCAAGACAAGAAATCACAGCAACACCACGCACACAAGTCGCAACAAGAGCTCACAACACAACTCAATGAGTTCACAACTCAACTAGAGCTCTAATTGCTATCGCAAAGAAACAAAGGCGCGGAATCGATGTCTTAGTGCTTAGGAATGCTTAGAGAATGTTTGGTGTACTCCTCCATGCTCCTAGGGGTCCCTTTTATAGCCCCAAAGCAGCTAGGAGCCGTTGAGAGCAATCTGAGAAGGCAATCCTTGCCTTCTGTCGCGTGGCGCACCGGACGTCCTGTGCACACCGGACACTGTCCGGTGCCCGATTTCTTTCTTTAACTGGCGCAGCCGACCGTTAGCAGCCGGAGAGCCGTTGGCGCACAGGACATGTCCGGTGCACACCGGACAGTCCGGTGCCCCCTTCTAGCCGTTGGCTCGGCCACGTGTCCCGCGTAGATCGCGCGGCCGACCGTTGGCCCGGCCGACCGTTGGCTCACCAGACAGCCCGGTGCACACCGGACAGTCCGGTGAATTATAGCCGTACGTCGCCGGTGAATTCCCAAGAGCGGCCAGTTCGCTCGAGCCAGCCTGGCGCACCGGACACTGTCCGGTGCACCACCGGACAGTCCGGTGCTCCCAGACTGAGCAGAGTCTTGGCTGCTCGAGCCAAGACAGTTCCAATTCAATTTTTCCTATTTCCAGCACTTAGACACAATACATTAGTCTCTAAAATAGTGTACTAAGTCTGAGAAACATACCTTTATCCTTGATTTGTACTTTGTCCACCATTTTTCACTTAGGCACTTGTGTTGGACACTAAATCACCGAAATACTTAGAAATGGCCCAAGGGCACATTTCCCTTTCAATCTCCCCCCTTTTTGGTGATTTATGCCAACACAATATAAAGCAAGTAGAACCAATACAAAATCAATTCAAATAAGAACTCAAATTGTTTTGATTCAAATTTGACATATATGGATCACTCTTTGCCACCACTTGGTTTGTTTTTGCAAGTCGAACTCAAATTTCTATCTTTAAGTCAAACACACATGTTAAGACATAAAGAGAGTCATTCCAAGAGAAATTGATTCAAGAGTTCAAAAACTCCCCTTTTTCCCATAATCAACACTTCTCCCCACAAGAAGCCAACTTTTGACAAGAGAGACAATAAAAGAGTTTTGACAAACCAAAAGCTCTATTCTACTATTTTCAAAATCTCTCAAGTGGTAGCTGATCCATTTATCACTTTGGCCTTTATTTTCTCCCCCTTTGGCATCAAGCACCAAAACGGGATTAAACTTGGCCCAAGAACCCCATTGTCTCACCAAAATCTTCAATAAGAATACAAAGGCAATAAGAGGACATGAGATGAACTTGGAATAAGTTACCCTCTCATCGGAGTGCAGTGGAAGTCTTTCATGGTCCAAGTCCACCTTTTCCCTTTCAAACCTCCTTTGAGACTAAATCAAGCAAACTCAGGCAAACGGTTAGTCTCAAAGGGTCAAGTTGTAGCACGGCTCCCCCTAAATATGTGCATCACTTGCACAAGGACTTGTGAGGTCCGGGGAGAGATTGTACAACTTGAGCACCATAGTAAGCAACAAAATGCATAAGGAACATGATCAAAGGCATAAATACATGTATGCTATGAATCAATCCAAGTTCCGCGAATCTAGGACATTTAGCTCACTACGCAACCTGCAAAAGGTATTTTCATCTAAAGGCTTAGTGCAGATATCGGCTAGCTGGTTCTCGGTGCTAACATGAAACACTTCGATATCTCCCTTTTGCTGGTGGTCTCTCAAAAAGTGATGCCGGATGTCAATGTGCTTTGTGCGGCTGTGCTCAACAGGATTTTCCGCTATTCGGATAGCACTCTCATTGTCACATAGGAGTGGGACTTTGCTCAGATTGTAGCCAAAGTCCCTGAGGATTTGCCTCATCCAAAGTAGTTGCGCGCAACACTGTCCTGCGGCAACATACTCGGCCTCAGCGGTGGATAGGGCAACAGAAGTTTGTTTCTTAGAGTTCCACGACACCAGGGACCTTCCTAAGAATTGGCACGTCCCCGATGTACTCTTCCTATCGAACTTACATCCAGCATAGTCGGAGTCTGAATATCCAATCAAGTCAAAGTTAGACCCCTTTGGATACCAGATCCCGAAGCAAGGCGTAGCGACTAAATATCTCAAAATTCGCTTCACAGCCACTAAGTGACACTCCCTTAGATCGAATTGAAATCTAGCACACATGCATACGCTAAGCATAATATCCGGTCTACTAGCACACAAATAAAGTAAAGACCCTATCATAGACCGATATGCCTTTTGATCAATGGACTTACCTCCTTTGTTGAGGTCGGTGTGTCCGTCAGTTCCCATCGGCGTCTTTGCGGGCTTGGCGTCCTTCATCCCAAACCGCTTTAGCAAGTCTTGCGTGTACTTCGTTTGGGAGATGAAAGTGCCGTCCTTGAGTTGCTTCACTTGGAACCCAAGGAAGTAGTTCAACTCGCCCATCATCGACATCTCGAATTTCTGCGTCATAACCCTGCTAAACTCTTCACAAGACTTTTGGTTAGTAGAACCAAATATTATGTCATCGACATAAATTTGGCATACAAAAAGATCACCATCGCAAGTCTTAGTGAAAAGAGTTGGATCGGCTTTCCCAACCTTGAAAGCATTAGCAATTAAAAAGTCTCTAAGGCATTCATACCATGCTCTTGGGGCTTGCTTAAGTCCATAGAGTGCCTTAGAGAGCTTACACACGTGGTCGGGGTACCGTTCATCCTCGAAGCCAGGGGGTTGCTCCACGTACACCTCCTCTTTGATCGGCCCGTTGAGGAAAGCGCTCTTCACATCCATTTGGTACAACCTGAAAGAATGGTGAGCGACATATGCTAGCAAAATACGAATTGATTCTAGCCTAGCCACAGGAGCGAATGTCTCCTCAAAGTCCAAACCTACGACTTGGGCATAACCTTTTGCCACAAGTCGAGCCTTGTTCCTTGTCACCACCCCGTGCTCGTCCTGTTTGTTGCGGAACACCCACTTGGTTCCCACAACATTTTGCTTGGGGCGAGGTACCAGTGTCCAAACTTCATTGCGCTTGAAGTTGTTGAGTTCCTCCTGCATGGCCAACACCCAGTCCGGATCCAGCAAGGCCTCTTCTACCCTGAAAGGCTCAATAGAAGAGATAAAGGAGTAATGCTCACAAAAATTAACTAATCTTGAACGAGTAGTTACTCCCTTGCTAATATCACCCAAAATTTGGTCGACGGGATGATCCCTTTGGATCGTCGCTCGAACTTGGGTTGGAGGTGCCTGAGGTGCTTCTTCCTCTTCAATTTGAACATCCTGTTCTCCTCCTTGATCATGCGCCTCCACTTGAGGTACCTGTTCGTCATCTTGGGTTGGGGGATGCACCATAGTTGAGGAAGACAGTTGATCTTGCTCCAATTGTTCCTAAGGCCGTACATCTCCAATTGCCATGGTGCGTATCACGGCCGTTGGAACGTCTTCTTCATCTACATCATCAAGATCAACAACTTGCTCTCTTGGAGAGCCATTAGTCTCATCAAATACAACGTCGCTAGAGACTTCAACCAAACCCGATGATTTGTTGAAGACCCTATACGCCTTTGTATTTGAATCATAACCTAATAAAAACCCTTCTACAGCTTTGGGAGCAAATTTAGAAGTTCTACCTTTCTTCACAAGAATATAACACTTGCTCCCAAATACACGAAAATAAGACACATTGGGTTTGTTACCAGTTAGCAGCTCATATGAAGTCTTTTTGAGGAGGCGGTGAAGGTAGACCCTGTTGATGGCGTGGCAAGCCGTGTTCACGGCTTCCGACCAAAAACGCTCGGGGGTCTTGAACTCTCCAAGCATAGTCCTCGCCATATCAATGAGCGTCCTGTTCTTCCTCTCTACCACACCATTTTGCTGAGGTGTGTAGGGAGCGGAGAACTCGTGCTTGATCCCCTCCTCCTCAAGGAACTCCTCCGCTTGAAGATTCTTGAATTCGGACCCGTTGTCGCTTCTTATCTTCTTCACCTTGAGCTCAAACTCATTTTGAGCTCTCCTTAGGAAGCGCTTGAGGGTCCCTTGGGTTTCAGACTTACCCTGCAAAAAGAACACCCAAGTGAAGCGGGAAAAGTCATCAACAATAACTAGGCCATACTTACTTCCTCCTATGCTCAGATAGGCGACGGGTCCGAAGAGGTCCATATGCAGCAGCTCCAGAGGTCTTGAAGTGGTCATCACATTCTTGCTGTGATGTGCTCCTCCCACTTGTTTACCTATTTGACAAGCTGCACAAGGTCTATCTTTTTCGAATTGCACGTTAGTCAAACCTATCAAGTGTTCTCCCTTTAGAAGCTTGTGAAGGTTCTTCATCCCCACATGTGCTAAGCGGCGATGCCACAGCCAGCCCATGCTAGTCTTAGCAATTAAGAATGCATCTAGACTGGCCTCCTCTTTTGCAAAATCAACTAAATAAAGTTTGTCGTCTAGTGCACCCTTAAAAGCTAGTGAACCATCACATCTTCTAAAGACAGACACATCTACATTTGTAAATAGACAATTATATCCCATATTACATAATTGACTGACAGATAGTAAATTATATCCAAGAGACTCAACTAAAAACACATTAGAGATAGAGTGCTCATTTGATATTGCAATCTTGCCTAAACCTTTCACCTTGCCTTGGTTCCCATCACCGAATATGATTGAATCTTGGGAATCCTTATTCTTGACGTAGGAGGTGAACATCTTCTTTTCCCCCGTCATATGGTTCGTGCATCCGCTGTCGATAATCCAGCTTGAACCCCCGGATGCATAAACCTGCAAGACAAATTTAGGCTTGGGTCTTAGGTACCCAACTCTTGTTGGGTCCTACAAGGTTAGTCACAATTGTCTTAGGGACCCAAATGCAAGTTTTATTACCCTTGCATTTTGCCCCTAATTTCCTAGCAATTATCTTCCTATCCTTTCTACAAATAGCAAAGGAAGCATTTAAAGCATGATAAGTTGTAGAGGGTCCATTCATAACTTTCCTAGGAACATGATGAATATTTTTCCTAGGCATATCTCTACCATGCGTATATGAAGAACTGGGAGCAAACATAGCATAAGAATCATAGGCATGTGAATCAAAAGCATTACAACTCCTATGAGACTGTCTTCTATCATTGTACATAAAAGCATGGTTCTTTTTAGTACTACTTGCCATAGGGGCCTTCCCTTTCTCCTTGGCGGAGATGGGAGCCTTATGGCTTGTTAAGTTCTTGGCTTCCCTCTTGAAACCAAGCCCATCCTTAATTGAGGGGTGTCTACCAATCGTGTAGGCATCCCTAGCAAATTTTAGTTTATCAAAATCACTTTTGCTAGCCTTAAGTTGGGCATTAAAGACTAGCCATTTCATCATTTAACTTTGCAATAGAAGCTATGTGTTCACTGCAAGCATCAATATCAAAATCTTTACATCTATTGCAAATAACAACATTTTCCACACAAGTTGTTGATTTACTAGCTATTTCTAACTTAGCATTCAAATCATCATTAATGCTCCTTAAGCTAGAAATCGTTTCATGGCAGGAAGATAATTCACAAGAAAGCATTTCATTTCTCTTAATTTCTAAGGCATGAGATTTTTGTGCTTCTACAAATTTGTCATGTTCTTCATACAACAAGTCCTCTTGTTTTTCTAAAAGCCTATTCTTATCATTCAAGGCATCAATCAATTCATTAATTTTATCTACCTTGGTTCTATCTAGGCCCTTAAATAAACATGAATAATCTATTTCATCCTCATCACTAGATTCGTCTTCACTTGAAGAAGCATAAGTAGAGTTTTGAGTACATACCTTCTTCTCCCTTGCCATAAGGCATGTGTGACGCTCGTTGGGGAAGAGGGATGATTTGTTGAAGGCGGTGGCGGCGAGTCCTTCATTGTCGGAGTCGGACGAGGAGCAATCTGAATCCCACTCCTTGCCAAGATGTGCCTCGCCCTTTGCCTTCTTATAGTTCTTCTTCTTCTCCCTCTTGTTTCCTTGATCCTGATCACTATCATTATCGGGACAGTTAGCAATAAAATGACCAAGCTTACCACATTTGAAGCATGAGCGCTTCCCCTTTGTCTTGGTCTTGCTTGGCTGCCCCTTGCGACCCTTTAGCGCCGTCTTGAATCTTTTGATGATGAGGGTCATCTCTTCATCATTAAGTCCGGCCGCCTCAATTTGTGCCACCTTGCTAGGTAGAGCCTCCTTGCCTCTTGTTGCCTTGAGAGCTAGGGGTTGAGGCTCGTTGATTGGACCATTCAATGCGTCGTCCATGTATCTTGCCTCCTTGATCATCATTCGCCCGCTTACGAATTTTCCAAGGACTTCTTCGGGTGACATTTTTGTGTACCTGGGATTTTCACGAATATTATTCACCAAGTGAGGATCAAGAACGGTAAAGGACCTTAGCATCAGTCGGACGACGTCGTGGTCCGTCCATCGTGTGCTTCCGTAGCTCCTTATTTTGTTGATAAGGGTCTTGAGCCGGTTGTATGTTTGGGTTGGCTCCTCGCCCCTTATCATCGCAAATCGTCCAAGTTCTCCCTCCACAAACTCCATCTTGGTGAGCAAGGTGACATCGTTCCCCTCATGAGAAATCTTGAGGGTGTCCCAGATCTGCTTGGCGTTATCCAAGCCGCTCACTTTGTGGTATTCATCCCTGCACAATGAAGCTAGAAGAACAGTAGTAGCTTGTGCATTCTTATGAATTTGCTCATTAATGAACATGGGACTATCCGTACTATCAAAGTGCATTCCACTCTCTACAATCTCCCATATACTAGGATGGAGAGAGAACAAGTGACTACGCATTTTGTGGCTCCAAAATCCGTAGTCCTCTCCATCAAAATGAGGAGGTTTACCAAGAGGAATAGATAATAAATGAGCATTTGTACTTTGAGGAATACGAGAGTAATCAAAAGAAAAGTTCGAATTAACCGTCTTTCGTTTGTCGTAGTCATTGTCGTCGTTGTCCTTATGAGAAGAAGTGGATTCATCACTGTCGTCGTAGTAGACGATCTCCTTGATGCGTCTCGACATCTTCTTCCTTCCATCTTTGCGTCTATGGCCCGAGCCCGAGTCGGTAGGCTTATCATCCTTGGGCTCGTTGACGAAGGACTCCTTCTCTTTGTCGTTGATCACGATTCCCTTCCCCTTAGGATCCATCTCTTCGGGCGATTAGTCCCTTTGTGAAGAGAACGGCTCCGATACCAATTGAGAGCACCTAGAGGGGGGGTGAATAGGTGATCCTGAGAAACTTAAACTAAAAGCCACAAAAAGTTGATTAACGTTAGCACAATAATTGCCAAGTGGCTAGAGAGTAGTCTCAACAAAACACAATAACCACAAGATATCAATCACAGAGATGGCACAGTGGTTTATCCCATGGTTCGGCCAAGACCAACGCTTGCCTACTCCATGTTGTGGCGTCCCAACAGACGAGGGTTGCAATCAACCCCTCTCAAGCGGTCCAAAGACCCACTTGAGTACCACGGTGTTTTGCTTGCTTTACTATATCCCGTTTGCGAGGAATCTCCACACTTTGGAGCCTCTCGCCCTTACACTTAAAGTTCACAAAGAAGCACGGAGTAAGGGAGGGATGAGCAACACACTCAAGACAAGAAATCATAGCAACACCACGCACACAAGTCGCAACAAGAGCTCACAACACAACTCAATGAGTTCACAACTCAACTAGAGCTCTAATTGCTATCGCAAAGAATCAAAGGCGCGGAATCGATGTCTTAGTGCTTAGGAATGCTTAGAGAATGCTTGGTGTACTCCTCCATGCTCCTAGGGGTCCCTTTTATAGCCCCAAAGCAGCTAGGAGCCGTTGAGAGCAATCTGAGAAGGCAATCCTTGTCTTCTGTCGCGTGGCGCACCGGACAGTCCGGTGCACACCGGACACTGTCCGGTGCCCGATTTCTTTCTTTAACTGGCGCAGCCGACCGTTGGCAGCCGGAGAGCCGTTGGCGCACCGGACATGTCCGGTGCACACCAGACAGTCCGGTGCCCCATTCTAGCCGTTGGCTCGGCCACGTGTCCCGCGCAGATCGCGCGGCCGACCGTTGGCCTGGCCGACCGTTGGCTCACCGGACAGTCCGGTGCACACCGGACAGTCCGATGAATTATAGCCGTATGTCGCCGGTGAATTCCCGAGAGCGGCCAGTTCGCTCGAGCCAGCCTGGCGCACCGGACACTGTCCGGTGCACCACCGGACAGTCCGGTGCTCCCAGACTGAGCAGAGTCTTGGCTGCTCGAGCCAAGACAGTTCCAATTCGATTTTTCCTATTTCCAGCACTTAGACACAATACATTAGTCTCTAAAATAGTGTACTAAGTCTAAGAAACATACCTTTATCCTTGATTTGTACTTTGTCCACCATTTTTCACTTAGGCACTTGTGTTGGACACTAAATCACCGAAATACTTAGAAATGGCCCAAGGGCACATTTCCCTTTCAAAAACCCTTGACGAAAAACTTTACCCAACAAAGGCCTAGATCCAATGTGAGATCCACACAGGTCTGCATGTATTTCTTTCATTAGCTCTATACCTTCAGCTCTGGATAAACATTTGAGTAATGGAGAACAGACTCCATGCTTATATAACTCCCCTTCTATTATTACATATGGACGGGCTCTTGCCGCTATTCTCTTATGATAAGCTTCGTCATCTGAAAGGAAATTGCCCTGAAGAAAAGACATGATCTCAGTTCTCCAATCTTCGCTATAGATGGGAGATATATTGAGTACTGCTCTTTCAAGAAGGTCAACCGAAGGTGCTTTTATTGTTTCAAAGAATACTTCCGAAGGTAAGGGCAGCCCTTGTGCCGCTGACTTGGCTAGTAGATCAGCGTGCTCATTTTCTCCTCATGCAATATTCTTGACAGAAAACCCTTCGAAGGAAGCTTCAAATCTTCAAACTGTATCCAAATATTTCTCAAGCTTCGGATCTCTTGCTTTGCAACTTTTGTCAACATGGCCAGAAATAACTTGGGAATCAGTTTTGAGAACCGCCCTTCTTATCCCCATTGCCTTCAACTTCCAAAGACCCAAAAGCAAAGCTTCATATTCAGCAATATTATTTGTACAACTGAAATCAAGTTTCACTGCGTAGCATGTTCTGACTTTGGAAGGTGCAATTAAAACGGCAGCTGCACCTACCCCGAAGGTTCCCTAGGAACCATCGCAGAATATTGTCCATGCTTCGGCATCTTTACTTGCTTCTTCTTCCTGAGCCCCTGGCGTCCAGTCAGCGATGAAATCTGCTAGCGCCTGGGACTGAATCGAAGATCTATGCACATAATCAATGCAGAACTCATTGAGTTCCGCAGCCCACTTTCCAATCCTTCCAGTAGCTTCTCTGTTTCTCATAATATCCTTCAAAGGCTGTGATAAAGGAACAATTATATGGTATGCTTGAAAATAATGTCGAAGCTTCCTGGAGGCTATTAAAACAGCATACAACACCTTCTCCAATTATGTATAGTTTTTCTTTGATAAACTGAGGACTTCGGAAACAAAGTATACTGGAGCCTGCTTTTTCAATTGCCCTTCAAGCTTCTCCTGAACAAGCGCCGCACTTACTGCAGAGTGCGAAGCTGCCACATACAGCAGCAGAGGAGCCCCTGGCGCTGGTGGAGTTAGGGTTGTTAAATCTATCAAATACTGTTTCAGTTCTTCGAAGGCTTTTTGCTGAGCGGATCCCCATTGAAAAACTTCGGTTGACTTTAGCACTTCAAAGAATGGTAAATTTCTCTCTGCCGATCTGGATATATATTGATTCAAAGATGCCAGTCTTCCTGTCAGTCGTTGAGCCTCTTTCTTTGTACTTGGCGGCTCCATCCGAAGGATAGCTTTGATTTTATTTGGATTAGCTTCGATCCCTTTTGTTGAAACCAAACAATCAAGAAATTTCCCCTTCTTTACCCCGAAGACACATTTTTCTGGATTCAGCTTCAGACCAGCTTGCCTAAAATTAGCGAATGTCTCCTGCAGATCAGCAATGTGAATTTCTTGCTTTGTGCTTTTTACTATGATATCATCGACATATGTTAGCACGTTTCTGCCTATCTGAGAATAAAGGACCTTTGCTGTCATTCTGCTGAAGCTTCCTCCAGCATTCTTGAGCCCCTCAGGCATCCGAAGGTAACAATATGTACCACTATGGGTGATGAAGCTGGTTTTTGGCTTGTCTTATTTCTTCATCCAGATTTGATGGTAGCCTGAATAACAATCTAGTAAACTCATGAGCTCTGACAAAGCTGCTGCGTCTACCAGAGAATCTATCCTTGGTAATGGAAATTCATCCTTTGGACAAGCCTTGTTGAGATCAGTAAAATCAATGCACATTCCCTTTTTACCATTGGCTTTCTTCACCATAACAGTGTTAGCTAGCCATTCTGGGTATTTTACTTCTCTGATGACTCCAGCGCTGAGGAGTCTTTTCACTTCATTCTGAGCACCTTCGGCTTTGTCATTAGACATCTTCCGAAGCCTCTGCTTTCTGGGTCTGAAGGATGGGTCAACATTGAGCGAGTGTTCAATAACATCCCTGTTGACACCACAGACATCATTAGCTGACCATGCGAAGACATCTTTGTTGTTGAACAGGAACCTTATTAGGGTTTTCTCCTGCTCTTCAGACAATTGAGATCCCAATAGCACCTTCTGTTCTGCTATATCATCACATAAGAGCATGGGCTTCGGCTGATCAGCCGAAGCAGCCTTCTTCCTTCTGCACTTGTATTGCTCACAAGCTTCGGCTCCATCTATGTTATGAATTACTTTTGAATCTGTCCAATTTCCTTCGGCCTTTCTGGCAGCTTCCTGACTTCCATGAATAGCAATAGGCCCTTGATCCGAAGGTATCTTCATGCAAAGATATGTTGGGTGAAGAATTGCTTCGAACGCATTGAGTGTTCCACGACCAATGATTGCGTTGTAAGGGTATTCCATGTCAACAATATCAATCACAACTTGTTCAGTCCTTGTATTGTTGATAAATCCAAAAGTTACTAGCATCGTGATCTTGCCGAGTGCTACAATCTGCCTTCCTTCGAAGCCACAAAGGGGATGTGTAGCATCATGGATCTTATCTTCGGGCTCTTGCATCTATCTGAAGGCCTTAGCAAATATAATATCCGCTGCACTGCTTGTGTCAACCAAAACATTGTGGACCAGAAATCCTTTGATAACACAAGAAATAACCATAGCATCGTTGTGAGGGTAATCCTTGAGCTGAAGGTCCTCTTGGGAGAAGGTAATTGGGATGTGGGACCATCTTGACTTGATGAAGGGTCCTTGCACCCCGACATGCTGTACCCTTCTCTGTGCCTCCTTCTTCTGCTTCTTGTTGGCTGGCTCTGAGCATGAACCACCAGTTATCGGGAGTACCAGCTTCGGAGCCGAAGCAGCTCCGGCTTGGTTGTTGTACGAAGCCATCAGCTCAAAAAAGTGGAAGTGAGTTCACCGACGGTGGGCGCCAATGTTGGGGACTTGTTCTCAAATGCTTCGAATTAAGAACAAGGCAACATATAAAATGTTAAATAATAATGCCCTTTGTTCGCTGAAGCATTATATCCCCATGGATTTAATGAACTTCGGATGAAGGCCACGGACAAGATACTACGAAGGTTATACCTTCGTGGTTAAACATGCATTAATGTGAAATAAAATATGAAATACTAGACATTATAAGAAATACAAACTACCTTATTTATATATTTCATAATATAAATTTAAATGTCGAAACATAATATTTGGGTACATTTATACCTTCGTCTTTGATAGGAAATGATTCCAGTGTAATGCGTTAGCGATTACAGGATAGCATGAACAGTGCCAGGGTACTATTCACCTATTTATAGGCACAGAGTGCAACCTGCGTAAAATTACATTTAAGTCCTTTACAATTGACTACAATGATGACACAAACATCATGGGTCTATAAGTCAATCCATCTTTAAGTCGGTTCGGCCCTTCGTCTTAAGATCTATCATTGTGTCGAAGCTCTTTAAGTAATAGCTTTGGCGCTTGCTCCTGAGAGAGTCCGCCGAAGGTGTTATCTTTCTTTAGGATCTTCGGCTACGAAGCATACCCCCAACACACAGAGTCATCAACATAACATAGTCATAAACGTGATCAAAGTACGGAATACAAAAAATAGAAGATAAGGCCTTCACAGGCAGCTGACTGGGGGTTTGCCACTAACACAACTAGAACTCATCGTAGTCCTGAAACTCCTCAAAGTCCTCCATGTTGCCTTCATCTCCTCCTGAGCACTGATTGCAATGGTACAACCTGGGGTGGGGTGGTTTTTAAAGCAAGAGTGAGTACACATCAACGTACTCAGCAAATGTCATGTTTGGCTAAAGTGGACTAGATGTTTGTGGAGTTAAGGTTAAGAAGTTGCTTTTAGTTGGTCGGTTCTTATTACTAGTAGTAAGCCAAGTTTTAGTAATAAACCCAGTTATTACCCAAAAGTACTCCCTCCAAGAGGAAATACCAGAAACCATAGTTATAATCATCACCATTAATCATCATCATAAAAGTATCCAGAGTTATTCTAATCAAAGAGGATCATAAGGCCGCTCTTAACCGTGAGCATGGCTGATATACCAGTTTCTAACACTCTGCAGAGGTTGCACACTTTACCCATGAGTCGTGATCCCTTTTTTCCTCGGGTCAATCAAACCCTCAAACGATACCAAGGTGAGTAGGTAAGGTTTCACTATGTAGCATTTACAATGATTCCCCAGAGGTCATAGTCGCCCGTTAGGTTTCTCCAGTTTGATAAACATAGTACTTCTCCCAACAGGAAGGGTGACTAACAAAACCAAATCGAAAGAACCTCAGCAACCAACATCGGCAGAGCAAGTATTGTGCCCGGACCCCATTAACGGCCCTACGGCGAAGCTGACTACACCTCAGGTTCCTCTAATTATTCAGCTAAGGGCGTCCCATTCCAACCTCATGGTTGTACTGTTATCCCGGGTGGTCTCTCAACGAACAGGTCCTTATGGAGAGGTACTCAGAAAACAGCCTGAGTCCCCTGAAGTATCATAGTTCATCATCATATCCAGAATAACATCATCGTATCATAAATATTCGCATCATGTTCATTGATTAGAGCAAAGCAATAGCATGAAGCAAACCATAATAACCTAAAAGGCTAAACAAGGACAAGGTAAATACAAACTAGTCAGTCCTTAGGTTTCAATTAAGTAATGTGGGACAATGAATTATAAAGTAAATAGGACATAAGGAGTCAGAGGACACTTGCCTTCACTAGGTTGTTGCTCAGGGATGTCTTCGGCAACACACTTAGTAACCACGGACTACTCGTTGTCTATGCAAAGCGATCATGCATTCAACACATTTGGATAATGACAAAGAAATAGTACACCAAAAATATACAATCAAGTGAACACAAGCTCGAAAGAACAGTGAAAACACAAGAGTGAAATCTAGGTTCTGGGGTGGGCCATTACACCCAGAGGTTTGTGGTTCTCTAAGTACTGCCTATCTCAGGGATCACATAATTTAACTTCATTTATCTTAATAAATTACTAAAATTATACTAGGGATGGGTTTGAAAGTCGCCTAGAGGGGGGTGAATAGGCGAAACCTGAAATTAATAAACTTAAACACACACTAAGGTCGGGGTTAGTGTTAGAATTAAATCCAAGGCAGAAGATTGTTTCTCTTGCTATGAGTTGCTCAAATAATTCGGATGACGTTTGGGAGCAAACTCAAATCAATATTAGCAAGGAAACTTTAGAGAGAGGAAAGAGGGAAAAACAAATCAAATGGAAATCAACACAAGTGGACGCGGTGATTTATTTTACCGAGGTTCGGTTCCAAAGAACCTAGTCCCCGTTGAGGAGGCCACAAAGGCCGGGTCTATTTCAACCCTTTCCCTCTCTCTAATGGTCACTTAGACCGAGTGAGCCTTCTCCTTAATCAATCGGGTCACTAAGACCCTGCAAGGACCACCACACACTTAGGTGTCTCTTGCTAGCTTTACAAAGCACTTAAGAATAAGAATGGGAAGGAGAGAAGGCAATCCAAGCAACAAGAGCGCAAATGAACACAAATGATCCTCTCTCAAGTTTCTAAGCACTAGAGTTGATTTTGGAAACATGGAGTGGATTGAATGCTTTGAATGTGTCTTTGAGTGGTTGGCTTTGCTCTTGTATTGAATGAGAAGTTCAGAATGCTTGGATTCCTTTGAATGAGGTGGTTGGGGGGTATTTATAGCCCCCAACCACTTCCTGGCCGTTAGCTATTTCTGCTGGCGATTGGCGCACCGGACAGTCCGGTGGTGCACCGGACAGTCATTGTTCATTGTCTGGTGCGCACCACATCAGCGCGCCTGTTAGGGTTTGGAGCTGTTGATCGTTGGTGCCCTTTGTCTTTTTGCTGCACGGACAGTCTGGTGCCACACCGAACGGTCTGGTGACCTCTGACTTCTTCACGACACTGTTTGCCACTATACACTTTTGCAGTCAACCATTGGTGCGCAGGGAGTCCTTACTCCGCTGACTCACCGGACAGTCCGGTGCACACCGGACAGTCCGGTGAATTATAGCTAAGGGTGCCCAAGACATTCCCAAGAGTGGCCTGTTCGTGGGCTGTCTGGCCTGGTGCACCGGACACTATCCAGTGCGCCAAAGACAGCACACTCTCATGTTTTGCTCCAAATTTTGATTGTGTCCCCAACTAAATTTCTTTCTTGGTTTGTGTTGAACCTTATGCACCTGAGATAAATGATATCTAGACAAACTAGTTAGTCCATGTGGTTTGTGTTGGACGTCAACCACCAAAATCGATTATAGAAAATGATTAAGCCCATTTCCCTTTCAATCTCCCCCTTTTTGGTGATTGATGCCAACACTTAACCAAAGCAAATATGAAGTGTATAAATGTAACTAGTTTGCAATTGAGATAGATGTGCATAGGTTACTTAGAAATAAACCAATGAAAGGCTTTATACATATGTTTGGATTGCTTTTCTCTTATTTAACATTTTGGACCACATTTGCACCACTTGTTTGTTTTTGCAATTCTTTTGGAAAAATCTTTTCAAGATATTTTGAAAATAGTCAAAGGTATAAATATGTGATTGCAAGAAGCATTTTTTAAGATTTGAAATTCCTCCCCCTATTTCAAATGCTTTTCCTTTGACTAAATAGAGGCTCCCCCTGAAGAAATTCTCCCCTTAGCTTTCAAGAGGGTTTTTGAAATGATTTTCCCTTTTTGAAATGGATACCAAATGAACTTATATCAATTGAAATTTTCCATACTAATTGAAATTTTGAAACCAATGAGATACCAATTGAAAATCAACTTAAATACCAATTGAAATAAACATTAGTGAAATTTTGAAATGGTGGTGGTGCGGTCCTTTTGCTTTGGGTTTAATACTTTCTCCCCTTTGGCATTAATTGCCAAAAACAGAGAGCTTGAGAGCCCTCTTATACTTTCTCCCCCTTTAGGGCCTAATACTTTCTCTCAAATGGCAAAATAAATATGAGTGAAGGCTCATACCAATTGAGAGTTATATGAGTAACGGCAAAGTGTAAATGATACCGTCAGAGTTGGAGTGGAAGTGATGAGGACATCACTACCATGGATACAAACAACACTCCCCTAGTTGATGTTCAAGGTCTGATTACTCGCGCACGCGCAAGACAATTGAATTTGCAGGTGAGCTCGTTCCTATGTACTTATTCTTGTGTATTTGAGAATAGTGTGCTACCTAATGAATTAATTGTACTTAGGAATGAAAGAAAGGACCAGCAAGGGCATGGTGAAGGACTTGGAGGCGTGGAAGGCCAGCAAGGACGTTCGGATCAAGGTGGAGGACGAAACCGACGTCCGTAATCTGTCTCGGTGCTGCGACACCGTAATTGGCCTTTGGGCCGTGTATCTTTGTTGGGTCCATTAGGGCGCGTCCAGGGAGGGAGTCACACTCCTAACCCTTATATAATCAGTAGCCGCCACCACATTAGGGCTCAGGTTTTGCTTAAGTTAGATTTGTCAAGAACAGTCACCGTAGATCGGTTTGTGAGACCCCAACTTGTGAGCTTAATCATTCATCCGCAATATTCTAGATTGTGTTCTTTCTTGTTCTTGCTTGTGTCTTCGATTCTCAGGCAGGAATTAGCCCTCGTGGCGAGGTCAATCGCGCAGTGCACAGTTGATAACCAGAGGAGAAGTGGTGTTGCGATTGCGGGGTTCTAGTCGTGTTGATTGGAAGCCGGATCGTCTGTGTGACATCTCCACCAAATCGATAGTTACCTTCACCTAACGGAAGATCGGGCACCCCCATTCCTATCAAGTGGTATTCAAAGACTCAGGTATTACAGTCTGATAATTGCCATACAAAAAAATCGCTGTCCTAGAACCCTTGTTTAGCCTTTGCAATTTCGTTTTCAGTTTGGCTTTGTTCAGTTCGTGTCCGTGGTCGAGTCGTCTTGCTGGTTTAGGGTGTATCTTCGTCGTAGATCAACTGCACCTTCGCCGCTATCCCATCCACCATTACCCAGATCACAAGTCGATCCACCCCATTAATCGACTTGCCCTCGCTCGCTAGCCGCCACCGCTGCGCCAGCCCTAGATAGATTGCAGACAGAGAAATTTTGCCCTAACCGCGTCGCCTTCTAGTCGTGCCTCCCAAAAACATAACTTGAGGTGCCTTCATTAAACCGGGCATAACTTTTCGCTCGGTTGTTCCAAAAATCTGAAAATTTTACAAGAGCTTGGTGACGCCATTCTGAGGCCAACCGAACTCGCCTACGTCCTATTTGGTTTCGATAAAATTGTCAAAAAAATTAGGAAAATAGAGAAAAAAATTGTCAAAGTTCTTGCACGCTTTTCAGAGAACTTGCTCATTTTCTGTAGACCACATTTGATCTGTGATTTAGGTGAAACTTGGTGTAGCTCCTATTTTGTTTCTTCTTGTGTTGAGAAAAATATCAAAAAAATCATACAAAAAAGAAAAACAAAAACACTAGTGAATCCTACTAGTGCCTTTTTGGCCTCGCTAGTACAATATTTACGGTACTGCCATTCTGCTAGTTCAATTGTTCTTTATTCCAACTTGTTGTGCTACGCCTCGGATACATCTCTTAGCCAACAATTGTGACTTGTGCTTTGGATATTTATTGAACTTCGCTTATCTGCACTCGATTTTGTTCCACATTCACATACATATTGTGCCTGTCCTACAGTTCCACATACTATATCTTCTGATCAATACAGATTTGACCTTGCAATCGCGGTTTCACTACCTCTTGGTAAGTATCACGAACCAGCCTCCGATTGTACCATCCTTTGCTTGTATTTCGTCAGACATTTGTAAGAGCTTGGTAAGATACATTAGAGCATGTTCCTGTGTTCCACCTAAGAGGAGCGTGTAGTGAAATTATTAGGGATAACCGTCACCGTTTGTTTCCTGTTTTTGTGTTTCGATGGCAGGCGACAAAGAAGAAGCAAGGATCCCTACAGACTTCAATGAATGTGTTAGCCGCCAAGATCTTGAGGCAAACAACAAGCTCCTGAAGGAGAAAATGGAGGAGACGGTCCACAAGTCAGTGCATGATGCCTTCATTGACATGAACCTTGGCAAGACTTACAAGAGTGTTGGAACTTGCTCTCAGCAGCAAGGAGGCCAACAGGGGTAAACAGTGGTGACAACAGGGTTACGTGCTCGGGGGCAATAGCTCTGTTAATCTAGCCTCTCACGGGCACTGTGCGGGGGTATTTATAGGTATCCGAGTGCCCAGCGCCTTGTGCTAAGGACGCATGTGCCCTCAGACACCTAGTTTATCCCCAGAATATTCCCATAAAGCAGGGTTACAAGCTGTAATTACAAGCATGCCTTTACAGATTAGGCCCGTAACACAAAGGCGGCCACGCAGGGCCCGTTACAATGGGCCAGATCACACGTGGGCCTCGGAGCTGAACGAGGCCGTGCTGCGGGATGGCGTCGCCGCAGGCCTTCGTCTGGTGCCGAATGGAGCGAAGGGTGTCCCCGCCCGTTTTGTCTCTGTCAGACCAGCGACTGCAGCGAAGGCCTCGAGCGAAGGGTGGCGTCTTTGCCTTCGCCCCAACATTTGCCCTCCGAGGGACCAGTTCGACAAAGTCACCTGGTGCCGAAGACGTCGCTAGATGGCGGAGACGCTGCCCTCGCTCGAAGTGGTTCCGCGGGGGTTTTTGATGTGACCGTTGATGGACGGCGTACTGTTGGATTGCGGGTTTCCCAAAGCATCGCGCCCTGTCGGATTGCGGGTTTCCCGAAGAGCCGCGCCCTGCCTATAAAAGGGGGCGGGGGTTGGCGCTGTTTGAACTTTGCCTTCCGCGCTCCGTGAAAACCCTAGCCGCCCGCCGTCTTGCTGCTCCTCTTCTTCCGCTGCCCTCTTGCTCGCCGGAGTTCTGGCGCGAGCGAAGCAGACCGCCCGCCGCCGCCGATGGTACGTAGCAATGCCGTCCTCTTCTTCTTCCGCTGCCGCTACGCCGCCGGCCGCCGCCTCGTCTGAGGAGACGTTGAGTAGCTTGATGGTGGAGGAGTTGCGCGCCTGCGACTCTGTTGATTTTGGTGTGTCGCGGATGACGTCAGCCCGCGTTGAAGATATGCAGCGGTTGGGCTACTTTGGCGGCGGAGTTGGTCGTGCTCCGGGGGCGGAGGAAGTCCCCGAGCCGGAGGGTGAGTTGGTCGTTTTCGAGGCGTTCTTCGCCGCCGGTCTCCGCTTGCCTGCGCACCGGTTTGTTGGCGAAGTCCTGCGTAGATTCAACGTTCAAATACATCAGCTGACACCGAATGTCGTGGTGGCACTATCGAAGTATGTCTGGGCGACGACTTCGTACGGCGGACAGCCGTCGGTTGAAGTTTTTGCGAAGTATTATTGTTTGCATTGGCAGAAGAGGATGATTGGGGAAGAAGTTGCCCAGTTCGGGTCATGCACATTCACGCCGAAGACCGGCAAGACCACAATGCAAGTAGTGGAGTTGGTTCCGTGCGCCCGCAACAAGTGGGGCAATTGGAATGAATTTTGGTTTTACGTTGCTGAGGCTACTGTCGAAGGCCATGAGGGACTCCCCGTGTCTGAGATGTGCTCTCATTATTACTCTGCGTATCCGCCCTTTGAAGTGGCAGAGGAGGATGCAGATGAAGGGGCCCTTCGGTGCGCCGCCGGTCAGAGCAGTGGGCGTGACTTAGTTGAAGAGTTCGTGGCGTACGGGGTGTGGCCCTTGGCGCATGGCTGGGCGTTGGGCGAAGTGTGCCCTCGCCAGATGCCCTTTCACGGAGGAAGGGAGGTGCAAAGTCCTACCTTCGCACTGAATCTGCGAAACCGCGACCCGGCCGCCTTTGTGCGCGATGCGGAGGACGGGGCGGTGCGGCTCGTGGGGCGTTATGTGCCGAGGACGGAAGGCCAGCGCAGCTTTGATATCCGCGGGTCAAATGACCGTTTGAACAGGGTCTTTGAATTAAATCAATTGCCGTACGACGGCTATCCTGGTCAAGACGAAGCGGACCGCCGTGGGAAGAAACCGGCGGTGGAGACTGGAGACGACCCTGCGCCGGCGGTCGCCCCTTCCTCAAAAAAGAGAAAATTAGGTACTGGGATGGGAGGACTTGGGGTGTCTGATAGTTTTGCTAGAGAGTTAATGAGGACGTGTGCGGCCCCGGGGGAAAGGATGTCTTCGCCCGAGCTCCGGGAGTTTTCGGCTCGGATGCTGAGGGTTACCGGGGGTTGCTGGCCTAGGAATGTTCCTATCCCCTGCGCGGCTGACGAGGACTGTTTTACATCTCGTATGGTTCGTCAGTGGAGAGTTTTTCCTTACGGGCGGAATATCGGTGTTGTTGTGTGGGCAGTGATGGACAAGGATCGCCAAGGGGCGGCGCAAAAACGCCAGGCAACTGTCAGACTGCATGAAGCTAGGCCGAAGCGGCAACGGGGGGCTACGAAGGCTGCGGCCCCCGGCGGAGGCAAGCCGCTGCTGGCAGCGAAGGCGGGCGCCTCTGCACCTAGCAAGGCGCCGGAGGCAACGGCGGGTGCCGGAGGCTCCAAGTCAACGAAGGTGGTGCCGCCGGCCAGCGGAGTGGCGGAGGCTTCGAAGGCGGCCCGAGCATTGCCGTTGTCGGGCAAACGTGTTGCCGACTTCGGCACCGATATTACTGTAGACGACTATCTTGGTGGTAAGTCGTTGGCCTATTATTATTATTATTATATTTTTTTCTTTTAAATTCGAAGATGCGTTGCAGGGTCGGACGAGGGCCAGCTTGCTATGGTTGCGCCTGGCGCGGAGATCGCGACGGCGGCCATAGTGCCGAAGGCGAGGGGCGAGGCCCTTGACGCTGGAGGCGAGGTGTCGGCCCTCGCAGTGGTCAGGGACGAGGCGGGCGCAGCGACCCGCCGGCTGAAGGGAGTGACGGATGCGCTGAGTCAGGCGACGGAGGCGCTGAGTCAGGTCCGCTGAGTTATACTCTCTCCCCCACCTCTTTCTTTTGGGGCAACGGCCTTACGTGTGCTCTGCAGGTGGCTGACTTCGCCAGCCGTACGGCGTCGGGGGCCCTCACGGCAGCTGTGTCTGCCGAAGTCGAGAGACTTCGGACACAACATGCTGACGTTGTCCGTGAGAAATCGGCCTCCGACAGCAAGTGCCGTAAGCTGACGGACAGGGTGGCCGCCCTGGAGAGGGAGAAGGCTGACCTTCGGCGCCAACTGGCGTCGGAGAGGAGGGAGGCAAACGAGGCCATCGCCAAGGAGCAGGCTGCGCAGGCGGAGGCCAAACTGGCGCGGGCGGAGGGCAATCTTGCCAAGGAGCTCGCCGAACATCTGCAAGAGCGGCTTACCGCCCTGGAGAGCTGCACGAAGGGGGCCGAGGCCGCGATTCGTGCGGAGGCTGAACGGACGCGCGCTCAGCTTATGGATACATATCGCGAGCTAGGCGCGCGGACCGGCGACTTCGAGGTGCCGGACCGAGAGCCCGGGCTTCGTTGTCTGCAATGGGTGCAGGAGGAGCTGCAGGAACTCCCCACTGTTGTGGGGGGTTTTATGTCGTACGCCTCCCTGGTCACCTGCGAGGGGGCGATGAACGCACTCTCCCGCGAAGGGTGCCGGCACTTCGAGGTCTTCGACCAAGCAGATGAAGATTTTGAGCGAGATGTCTATAAGGTTGAAGACCCCGTTGTGAAGGAATCTGCCGGGGCCCTCTACGACTGGATGTGGGGTCCGCATGGTCGTGAGGTGGTCAGGGAGCGGGCCGAGACTGCGAGGGCTCAGGTAACGTTGTTGTTTGTTTGGCGTTTGCTGTGTGCGGGCTGTGCGTGTGTTTGCTGAATTTGTGTGTCTTGTCCTAGGCGGCGCGCGGCGAGCGGGTGGACGACTTCGGGGCTCTGAACAGCGCGCTGCCAGACCCGGAGCCGACCCTTGCGGAGGCTGTGACTGGGGTCGCCCTGGAGCCAACCCCGGAGACCGCAGCGATCGCGACGGCTGCCCCCACATCCGCTGCGGCCGGCGAAGACCTGCCCCCGAAGGTGGCCGAAGGCGCCCCTGATGCCCCCGCAGCTGTTGTGCCGAGTGCTGAAGATCCCGCGGCGGTGGCGGCGGAAACAACGGCGGAGCCAACGGCGGAGCCAACGGCGGAGGCTCCCGCAGCGTCAGGGCCTTCGCAGGTGGCGTAGTGGGTGTTTAGGGTTGGGGAATTTATGGATGTTGTGCTGAACTTTGGTTGCTGCGCAGGTTCAGGATTTTGGGCCTGCGCACGCAACCTCTACTACTGAGTTTTTGGCGGCTTCGACCGCGGAAGGTGGGAATGAATATGGTGGGTCTGTATCTGAGTTTTTTTATTTTACTGACTCTGGGAGCTCGGTTGAGTGGACTGAGGAGTCATCGGAGGAGGACTTGGATTATTTTGCGGCCTTCGACGTGGCTGCGGCGGAGGCTTCGCCACGCGCCACGGACGCGCCAGACGTGCCAGGTCCTAGCACCGGGCGCCGACGACGAAGGGCGGTTGCAAAGCGTAGGGTTAGTGCGGAGGAAGGGGCTCGGCTTCGCGTGAGTAGGGCTGGTCGGCAGGAGCTGTTGTCTTTGCCGGCCGCCGCGGGTACAGGGGAAGGGGAACTGCGAAGTCTTTTTGCGGGTGAGGAGCTTAGGATAATGTTATTTAATTATAGGGAGATCGGAATTATTCCTAAGGTTGAGCCGATGTAGAGTGTGGCGCCCTCGCTTGTATATGTGTAAAGGCTTGTAAGATGAAGTTGTGTGCCCTCGCGTGCCTGTGCCTGCGAGGGCGTTGTGTACTTTGTATGGTTGGCTATGCTGTGCTGGTGTGATTATAGTCGGTCTTAGCGCGGACGGTTTGATGCTGTCGTTTCTGCTTTTGTTGTACTAGTTCGGCTGCGCCCTTAGGCGGCTTCTGCGCAGAGTCTTTGCGATAGACTTCGGGTTTTCTCGCACTTGTTGTGCTGGTCCGGCTGCACCCTTAGGCGACTTCTGCGCGGATAGTCTTCGCGATAGACATCGGATTTTTTTCGCACTTGTTGTGCTTAGTCCGGCTGCACCCTTAGGCGACTTCTGCACGGATAGTCTTCGCGATAGACATCGGATTTTTTCGCACTTGTTGTGCTTAGTCCGGCTGCACCCTTAGGCGACTTCTGCGCGGATAGTCTTCGCGATAGACATCGGATTTTTTCTCACTTGTTGTGCTTAGTCCGGCTGCACCCTTAGGCGACTTCTGCGCGGATAGTCATCGCGATAGACATCGGATTTTTTTCGCACTTGTTGTGCTTAGTCCGGCTGCACCCTTAGGCGACTTCTGCGTGGATAGTCTTCGCGATAGACATCGGATTTTTTTCGCACTTGTTGTGCTTGGTCCGGCTGCACCCTTAGGCGACTTCTGCACGGATAGTCTTCGCGATAGACATCGGATTTTTTTCGCACTTGATGTGCTTAGTCCGGCTGCACCCTTAGGCGACTTCTGCGCGGATTTGTCGCACGCGAGGGTGGCTAGCGCTTAGCCTTGCGGTGACCTCGGATTGGTCGAATGTCGAAGGCCGTCGTCGCGGTCTGTTTTCGACGCATGTTTTTGCGGGGGATTTTTCATACATATATTACATGGCTCCGCCTCGTTAAAAACCTCACCCCCCGGGAGGAAAAGAGTGCGGGCCGGTACAAGATTGTTTTTGGCGAATTACAAGGGCAAAATCAGCTCCGGTGAGTCAGACAAAAAATTTGCGGAGGTTGTCGATGTTCCAGGAGTGCTCCAGGTCTTCGCCGTTTGGCGTTGTGAGCCTGTAGGCGCTGGGGGATGCTTTTGTCTTGACTATGAAGGGGCCCTCCCACTTGGGCTCCAGCTTTCCCCTCGACTCCGTCCGAGCTGTTCGGACGAGTACGAGGTCCCCTTCGCTGAACTCCCTCGGGATGACTGCGTGGTCGCGCCATGCTTTGGTCTGGGCTTGGTATTTGTTTAGGGCCTGTAGGGCGAAGACCCGGTCTCCGTCAATGAGATCTTTTGAAGTTGGCTTGTCCACGTCGTGGACGGCTGACGGAACTGTACACGGGGACCCATGCTTTATTTCTTGCGGGGTCATGGCCTCCGATCCGTATAGAAGGCGGAAAGGAGTGAACCCAGTCGCCCTGCACTCAGTTGTGTTTAGCGCCCAGACTGCCTCAGGTAATAAATCGGTCCATCTGCCTTTTTTTCATCGAGGAGCATTTTCTTGACAGCTGTGAAGATTTTCCCATTGGCGCGCTCCACGACCCCATTGGACTGCGGATGATAGACTGAAGCGAAGGCAAGCTTGGTGCCGATGGAAAAACAAAAATCCTTGAAATCTTGGCTGTCAAACTGCTTGCCGTTGTCAACTGTTAGCTCGGACGGTACTCCGAAGCGGCAAACGATGTTTTGCCAGAAGAATTTTTGGGCAGTCTTTGATGTTATTGTAGAAACAGCCCTCGCTTCGATCCATTTGGTGAAGTATTCGACGGCTACGAAGGCGAACTTAAGGTTCCCCTGAGCGGTGGGCAGGGGCCTGACAATGTCCAGGCCCCAGCGTTGGAGAGGCCATGTATGGGCAATCAGCTTTGTATACTTCGAGGGGTTGCCTGACCGAGGAGAGAACTTCTGGCAGGCTTCGCAGGACCTTGAGACCCGATTTGCGGCGCAGATCATTGCGGGCCAGTAAAACCCTTGGCGGATCACCTTGGCAGCTAGGGCCCTTGGTCCTGCGTGCGAGCCGCACGTGCCACTGTGGACTTCACGTAGGATCTGCATGCCTTCGGTTTCGGTGACGCACTTAAGCATTGGCTGACTGACCCCTTTCTTGTAGAGCTGGCCCTCGATTAGCGCGAAGTCCCGGCTTCGATGTCTGAGGCGCTTGGCCTCGCTGACGTCGGCTGGATGATAGTACCCCTGTAGGAACAGGGTTATTGGTGCCCGCCAGTCTTCGGTCATGATTAGGTTGACTATGCGGTGGCCCTCGCTATCATTAGTTATTTGGAGCCCTTCGGGGCTCCGGACGGCAGGCGTGCCGATGGTGTGAAAGAACACGTCGGAGGGCAAGGGCTCGCCCCTGGCGGCAGCCTTGGCCAATGCATCGGCCTCCTCGTTCTTGGCCCTATCCACATGCTGCAAGGTGAATCCCTTGAACTGTCTCTTGAGACTTCGGATTGCCGCGAGGTATTGCATGAGCGCGGGGTCTTTTGCTGCATAGTCTTTTTCGATCTGGCCGGCAACTATCTTGGAGTCTGTCTTGATGATACATGTGGTGACTCCGAGGGCCCTTAGCTTGCGGAGGCCGAGGATAACCGCTTCATACTCTGCTATATTGTTTGTGCATCTGTCGGATTCCAGAGCGAAGCTGAGGCGTGCTGCATATCTGTGTTTGACTCCGGCTGGTGAGGTGACGACTGCAGCGACGCCTGCCCCCGCATGGCACCATGCGCCGTCGCAATGGATGGTCCAAACCTTCTCTGTGGACGGGTCCGGTTGTGTTATTGGCCCAGTCCAGTCGACGACGAAGTCTGCCAGGACTTGTGACTTGATGGCTGTCCTGGGCTCGAAGCTGATATGGTAGCCGGAGAGTTCGGCTGCCCACTTGGCAATCCTCACCGATGCCTCCGGGTTTCTGAATAGTTCGCCGAGCCCCCTGTCTCAGGTGACTCGGACCTTGAATGCTTCAAAGTAATGGCGCAGTTTGCGCGAGGACATAACAACTGCGTAGGCGATCTTCTCCAGCTCTGTCATGTTGCATTTGGACGGTGTCAGGACTTCGGAGACATAGTAAACAGGGCACTGTCTGACTGCGCCCTCAACAGTCTGCTCCTGCACTAGTGCCGTGCTGACCGTGTGCGGCGAAGCCGCGACGTAGAGCAATAGGGGGAGCAAGGAGTCGGGGCTTGTGAGGATGGCCAGCTCCGACAGGTACTGTTTTAGTGAGGCGAAGGCCGCTGCTTGCTCCGGCCCCCAGGCGAAGTCTTTCGCACCGCGGAGTGTTTTGAGGAAGGGGAGACTTCGCTCGGCGGACCTGGAGATGAATCTGTTGAGAACGGCCAATCTGCCTGTCAGACGCTGGACGTCCCTGGCGGACTGCGGAGGCGACATGTCGACGATGGCCTGGATCTTGGTTGGGTTGGCCTCGATGCCGCGGTGTGACACCAGGTAACCCAATATCTTGCCCTGGCGAACACCGAAGACGCACTTTTCCGGGTTCAGGCGGAGTCGTGCATCTCGCATGTTCGCGAATGTCTCGGCGAGGTCGGCGAGATGGTCCTCCTTATTCTTGCTGGCGACGACAATGTCGTCCACATATGTAAATATGTTTCTGCAAACCTGCCCTTCGAGTACTGTTTTGGTGAGTCTGGAGAAGGTGGACCCTGCATTCTTGAGTCCCTCCGGCATCCTGATGAAGCAATAAGTGCCGAAGGGTGTTATAAAGCTGGTGCTAGCCTTGTCTTCCTCCTTCATGTATATCTGGTGATAGCCGGAGAAGCAGTCGAGGAGTGACATGACCTCGCATCCGGCCGCGCTATCGACTATTTTGTCGATCCGCGGCAACGGGAAATTGTCCTTCAGGCAGGCCTTATTAAGACTGGTGAAGTCTATGCACATTCGCCATTTCCCGCTTTTTTTCTGCACCATTACGACATTGGAGAGCCACGTGGGGTAAGCCACTGGCTCGATGAATTTAGCTTCTAGGAGGCGGTGCACCTCCGCCTTGGCGGCCTCTGTCTTTTCGTCGGACATTTTGCGGAGCCTTTGCTTTTTTGGTCGCACCGAAGGGTCAATTCCCAAGCTGTGCTCAATTATGGATCGGCTGACTCCGACCAGGTCTAGGGTGGACCAGGCGAAGACATCTTTATTCTTGGCCAGGCAGCAGAGAAGCTTCTCTTCTTCATGTGATGTAAGGTCTTCGCTGATGGTGACTGTCTGCTTGGGTGTGGCCTGATCAAGGGGGACAGTCTTGGTCCCGTCTTGGCTCTGCAACTGTGCCTTGTCGTGCTGCTTATCGGTTGGGCTGGCGGGCGCAGGGACCTCGCGCTGGGTCGTGAGACAGTGTACGTTCCTCTGACCAGGCACGAAGTCCCGCTCTATGTTGCGCGCCGTCTGCTGGTTGCCGTAGATCGTGATAGCGCCTAGCGGACCTGGTATCTTCATACATAGGTACAGTCCGTGGATGGCAGCTTCGAACTTATTGATGGAGCCCCGGCCCATGATGGTGTTGTACGGATATACCATGTCGACAATGTCGAAGGTTACTTGCTCACTTCGGGCATTGGGCGCTACACCGAAGGAGAGGGGCAGCTCTATTTTGCCAACGGGAAAGGTGCCTTTGCCGCCGAAGCCATACAACGGATTGTCCGAAGGCTTGAGCAGGCTGTGGCTTATACCCATGCGGTCGAAGGCGTGGAGGAAGATGATGTCCGCCTGACTGCCGTTGTCGACTAGGACTTTGTGTAAGTCCCAGCCTGCCACGCTGCAATTGATGACCATAGCATCGATGTGGGGGGCGCTGCGCAGGTCGACGTCTCGTGCATCGAAGGTTAGCGGTATGTGGGACCACTTTGTCTGCACGACTGGGCCAGTGACTGCGACATGGTTGATGCTGCGGTAGTGGTCCCGCTTCTGCCGCTTGGTGTCGAAGTCAGTGCTGGACCCCCCTGTTATCATGTGAATGACTCCGCGATATGGTTGATCGGCGAAGTCTTCCTGCTTTGGGGCATGGGGGATGTTTTGATGTTGCTGGTGTGGTGGTGGGGGTGGAGGAGGTACGATTTGTACTTCCTGATGGTGTTGGTAAGCGTGGTGCGGTGGATGCGGAGCGGGAGCGTGGATATATGGTGGAGGGGGTGGCTGGTAATTATGCGCGACAATTCTGGGATTGTCGGCTGGCTGCGCCCGCGCCATTCTGTCTCTGGTGGCCTTCGTTTCGGGGTAGTCTTTGGTTTGGTGGGCGCAGTCTTCGCCGTGGAAAAGGCAGTAGAACCGGCGCGGCGGCTGCGTGCGCCCTCGGCCCCTGCCACGAGTTTCGTTTCCGCGGCCCTGGGGGGGATATTCCTGGCGACGAGGGGGGTCAGCAGCAGGCTGCTGGTTGGCGATGTTGTGCACTTGCTGCTGACTGCGGCCATCTCGACCGGAGTCTGGTTGCGGAGTCCTCGTCCACGTGCGGCTGGACTGCGGGGCATCTTTGGGCTTCCGCTGTGACTCAACCTTGCGCTGGTGGAGCTCTTCGGATTTGGCATATTTTTCAAAGAGCTGATATAGCTCCTGGAGGTTCTTGGGTGGATCTCTGATACAGTGGCTGTAGAGGACGCCGGCCCGAAGGCCACTGATGGCGTAGTGGATAGCGATCTGATCATCGACGGAGGGCAGCTGTGACATGAGTGTTAAGAATTTGCGGTAATACTCCCACAGAGTCTCCTTTTTCAGCTGTTTGCAAAGCGAGAGCTCGGCCAAAGCGTCGGTGTCTGGACGGTACCCTTGGAAGTTGAGAAGGAACTTGTCCCTGAGACTTCTCCACGAATCAATGGACAGCGGAGGCAATCTGGTGAACCAGGTGAGTGCTGGGCCCTCTAGGGCGATGATGAAAGACTTCGCCATTGTGGCGTCGTCCCCTCCGACGGATGCAACGGCGACTTGATAACTCATTATGTATTGCGCCGGGTCGGTGCTGCCGTTGTACTTGGGATATGCCCCTGCTCGGAAGTTAGCTGGCCAAGGCGTCACTTGCAGGTGTGGCGCCAGGGGACTTCGCTCGTCGAGGTAGTTGACCCCTTGGAATGGCGCGCCGTGCTGGAAGGCGTAGTCATGCTGGGGGAAGCGCGGGTTCTCCGGCTGCGCCCGGTGTTGCAGGGGCGGGCCATGCTGCAGGCCGAGGTGGCCTTCACGCGTGTCTTCCGGTTGTGCGCGCTGCTGGAGGGGTGGCTCTTGCTGTAGACCGAGGTGGCCTTCGCGCTGCATCAGCGCGATCTCGCGCTCGAGGTCCTGGGCCTTCTGCTCCTCGTCGCGTATCATTTGCCGCACCTTGGCTAGTGCGGACACACGCTGGCGCTTGGCCTCCAGTATCTCTTTCTGCCTCTGGAGATTGCGGTTCTTGAGGCGCAGGGCGCGCAGCTGTAACTGTTCTTCTGTTGAGACGCCGAGGACCTCGCCGTCCTCGGTGAGATTCGCGCCCTCCAGTGGGGCGAAGCCTGGGGGCGGCTGCGATTGTCCTTCGGGCCCGCAGGTGCGGAAGGTGTCGTCTTCGCAGGTGCGGGGAATATTGTCTTCAGGGGGGTCTTGGTGGGTGGATTGGGTGAGGGCGAGGGCCTTGCCCTTTCTTGCGGCAAGCAGTGCTGCCTTCGCAGCCTCGTCAGCCTTCGGGTTAGCTCTCTTGGGTGCCATCGCGGGTGGTTTTGTCGTAGCACGAACGGTGGGCGCCAAATGTTGGAACTTGCTCTCAGCAGCAAGGAGGCCAACAGGGGTAAACAGTGGTGACAACAGGGTTACGTGCTCGGGGGCAATAGCTCTATTAATCTAGCCTCTCACGGGCACTGTGCGGGGGTATTTATAGGTATCCGAGTGCCCAGCGCCTTGTGCTAAGGACGCATGTGCCCTCAGACACCTAGTTTATCCCCAGAATATTCCCATAAAGCAGGGTTACAAGCTGTAATTACAAGCATGCCTTTACAGATTAGGCCCGTAACACAAAGGCGGCCACGCAGGGCCCGTTACAATGGGCCAGATCACACGTGGGCCTCGGAGCTGAACGAGGCCGTGCTGCGGGATGGCGTCGCCGCAGGCCTTCGTCTGGTGCCGAATGGAGCGAAGGGTGTCCCCGCCCGTTTTGTCTCTGTCAGACCAGCGACTGCAGCGAAGGCCTCGAGCGAAGGGTGGCGTCTTTGCCTTCGCCCCAACAAAGAGGCTGGATCGACGATTGTCCCAGATCGTCGACAGACTTGCTGTGTTGGAGACGCAACAACAAGCACTGCCACCACCACCTCCTCGTCCACGTCTTACCGATGATGCGGTATTTGATGAAGAAGGTAATTATGATGAAGCGGCCACTAGAGATTTGCGCCTACGTCACCGTCTTCATCAAAACATAGAAGGTATGCCACACCGCCAGCAAGGTAATAACAATCGTGCTCCTGATGACCCTTATGCTAAGATTAAATTTTCTATACCATCTTTTTCAGGTCATTATGATGCTGAGGGATATCTTGATTGGGAGATGACGATAGAACAGAAATTTGCTGCCCACCTTGTACCTGAACGACATCAAGTTAGACAAGCCACTAGTGAATTTAAAGATTTTGCTAATGTCTGGTGGACTGGTCTAGTTGGGGATGGTAGAGCACCTACGACTTGGGAAGATCTTAAGGTGCTATGCGTG
Source organism: Zea mays (assembly GCF_902167145.1). Lineage (NCBI taxonomy): Eukaryota > Viridiplantae > Streptophyta > Magnoliopsida > Poales > Poaceae > Zea > Zea mays. The sequence goes on along the minus strand of NC_050100.1, from coordinate 121,104,379 downwards.
ATAGATTTGTTCCCCCATCTTATCATAGAGAATTGCGTAAGAAATTGATGTATTTAGAGCAAGGGGATAAATCTGTTAAAGATTATTATGCTGAGCTTCAGAAGGGATTGTAGCGTTGTGGGATAGTAGAGGGACATGAGGACGCTCTTTGTCGTTTTTATTCAGGTTTGCGGCGTGACATTCAGGACATTGTGGATCACAAAGAATTTAACATCGTCAACAAGTTGTTCCAGTTTGCTATGCTTGCAGAGAAGGAATTGTAGGGACACCAACATCGACCTAGGACTACTTTTGGCACCTCCTCTACATCACGGACGCACACACATGGCTCGAGTCATACACCTTCGACCACTCCAGCGTCCACGCGATCTCCCTCGACACCTGTTGCACATGTTGGTAAACTTCCTTTGCAGGTACCCGCCAAGAAACAGAATTCACCAGCACCTGCAGCACCTTCTAGTGGTCGTTCTTCGGGTATTGTTTGCCACCGCTGCCATGGGATTGATCACGTGAAGAAGGATTGCCCGAGTCAGCGAACATACATTGCTATGGATGATAGCTACATTAGTGCTTCCAACAGTGAGGGTGACGATGATGACTCCAGTGATGTTGTTGCTAATGATGATGCCATGCTTGGTGCTGATGCTACGGTGAACCTTCGAAGCATCATGGTGCAGCGTGTTCTTAGTTCTCAGCCTGAATCATCAGAGAAGCAGCAACACCATAATTTGTTCCAGACTTTCTTCGCCATCGAGAATCGGCGTGCACGTGTTATTATTGATGGTGAAAGCTGCAATAATTTGGTGAGTTCAGAATTGGTCAAGAAGCTTGGCCTGACCACACGTCCACGACCACATCCATACCACATTCAGTGGATCAATGATTCAGGCAAGGTTAAGGTAACACACATGGTACGAGTGCATTTCTCCATTGGTATGTATTCTGATTATGCGGATTGTGATGTAGTACCTATGGAAGCTTGTTCTCTTTTGTTTGGTAGACCTTGGGAATATGATACTGATGCACGTCACCATGGTAGGAGTAATACATACACTTTTAGGCATAAAGATAAAAACATTACTTTGCTACCTTTGACTCTTGCTGAAATTGTACAAGCTGATAAAGATAGAGCTGCAAGTACCCATAAGGAACCAACTAATGAGACAGACATTCAACAACAAATTAAATTTAAAGCTCCTGTCATGCTTGCTACTAAATCTGATTTTCTTGAAACTCATGCTACTGATGCTTGTTGCTATGCCTTGGTTTGCAGAGATGCTTTCTTTTCTATTGATGATATTGCTAGCACTTTGCCTGCATCTGTGACTAACCTTTTGCAGCAATTCCAAGATGTTTTTCCTGCTGAGTTACCTCCAGGACTTCCTCCCATTCATGGGATTGAGCACCAGATTGATTTGATTCCTGGAGCGAGCTTGCCCAACTGTGCTGCATATCGAGCAAATTCTGAGGAGACTAAGGAGATTCAGCGCCAAGTCCAAGACCTTTTGGATCGCGGGTATGTACGTGAGAGCCTTAGTCCTTGTTTTGTTCCTGTCATTTTGGTTCCAAAGAAAGATGGCAGTTGGCGCATGTGTGTAGATTGTAGAGCCATTAACAACATCACTATCTGGTACCGTCATCCTATTCCTCGATTAGATGATATGCTTGATTAGTTAAGTGCTTCTAAAATATTTTCTAAGATTGATTTGTGCAGTGGGTACCACCAAATTAGAATGAAATTAGGCGATGAATGGAAAATTGCTTTTAAAACCAAGTTCGGCTTGTACGAGTGGTTAGTGATGCCTTTTGGATTAACTAATGCCCCTAGTACTTTTGTGCGTTTGATGAACGAGGTTTTGCGCCCATTTATTGGAAAATTTGTGGTGGTTTATTTGATGATATCTTGATCTACAGCACTTGTTTATCTGAACATCTTGACCATCTACGTGTTGTTTTTGATGCTTTGCTCACCGCGCGCTTATTTGCTAACCTTGACAAATGCACCTTTTGCACCGAACGTGTATCGTTTCTTGGCTATGTTGTCACTCCACAGGGTATTGAGGTTGATGAGGCCAAGGTGCATGCTATTCAGAGTTGGCTGACGCCATCGACGGTGACACAAGTGCGGAGTTTTCTTGGACTTGCAGGATTTTATCGTCGTTTCATGAAGGATTTCAGCACCATCGCTGCCCCATTACATGAGTTGACCAAGAAGGGTGTTTCATTTAATTTGGGGCAGTCACAAGAGGAATCTTTTGCTCTTTTAAAAGAGAAGCTTACTCACGCGCCACTACTCCAACTTCCTGACTTTGGTAAGACTTTTGAACTCGAATGTGATGCAAGTGGAGTTGGCATTGGTGCTGTTTTGATGCAAGGAGGTAAACCCGTTGCATATTTTAGTGAGAAATTGAATGGCCCTGTTCTTAATTATTCCACTTATGATAAAGAATTATATGCTCTCATACGATCTTTGCAAACATGGAAACATTATTTTTGGTCTAAGGAATTTGTTATTCATTCTGATCATGAGTCACTTAAGCATCTTCGTAGTCAAACAAATCTGAACCGTAGACATGCTAAGTGGGTAGAATTTCTTGAAACTTTTCCTTACATCATTAAATATAAAAAGGGGAATGATAATGTGATTGCTGATGCTTTGTCTAAACGCTATGCTATTTTGTCTCAACTTCATTGTCGTATTTTTGGACTTGAAACAATTAAGGGACAATATGCTTTTGATGATGATTTTAAAGAGGTTGCATTAAATTGTAAAGAGGGCCATACATGGAATAAATTTTTGCTAAATGATGGATGCTTGTTTAGAGCTAACCGCCTATGCATCCCAGTTGGTTCGGTTCGTCTTTTGTTGTTGCAGGAAGCGCATGGTGGTGGTTTGATGGGTCACTTCAGTGCCAAGAAGACGGAGGTTGTGCTGTCCACACACTTCTTTTGGCCTCGAATGCGGTGTGATGTTGAGCTCTTTGTAGCAAGATGCACGACATGTCAAAAAGCTAAATCATGATTGAACCCACATGGTTTGTATATGCCTCTTCCTATTCCTTCAGTTCCGTGGGCAAATATTTCTATGGATTTTGTTTTGGGATTGCCTAGGATGAAGAGGGGGAGCGATAGTGTTTTTGTTGTGGTTGATCGTTTCTCTAAGATGGCACATTTTATACCTTGTCACAAAACGGATGATGCCATTCATATTGCTAACCTCTTTTTCAAAGAGATTGTTCATTTGCATGGTATGCCTTCTACTATTGCTTCAAATCGTGATGTAAAATTCTTGAGTCATTTTTGGCGTACTCTATGGAACAAATTGGGGACAAAATTGTTGTTTTCTACTACTTGTCTTCCCCAAACTGATGGTCAAACGGAATTTGTGAATAGAACATTGTCTGCAATGTTGCGAGCAATATTGAAGGAAAAACTTGAAAATGTGGGAAGAGTGTTTGCCGCATGTGGAGTTTGCATATAATCGGGCGGAACACTCCACCACCAAGGTAAGTCCTTTTCAGGTAGTGTATGGTTTTAACCCTCGTGCTCCTATTGATCTTTTGCCTCTACCTACTACCGAGCAAGTACATAGTGATGCTAAGGAGTGTGCTGACTTTATTTTGAAACTTCATGCTTCAACTAAAGCAAACATTGAAAAGATGACTAAAAAATATATAATTGCTGGTACTCAAGGTAGAAAACAAGTTAAGCTTGAAGTGGGTGATTTAGTGTGGTTGCACTTGAGAAAAGATAGATTTCCAGAGTTAAGAAAGTCTAAATTGATGCCACGTGCTGCTGGTCCATATAAGATTTTGTTGAAAATAAACGATAATGCATATAAACTTGAGTTGCCTCCCAAGTTCTGGGTTAGCCCTACATTTAACATTGCAGATTTGAAACCGTATTTGGGGGAAGAAGATGAGCTTGAGTCGAGGACGACTCCACTTCAAGAGGGGAAGGATGATGAGCACATCACTACCATGGATACAAACAACACTCCATTAGTTGATGTTCAAGGTCCGATTACTCGTGCATGCGCAAGACAATTGAATTTGCAGGTGAGCTCATTCGTATGTACTTATTCTTGTGCATTTGAGAATAGTGTAACACCCCAGGTGTTACCAAGGCCCTGACTCCCTACTTGCACTCATGACATGTTATCTCATGTGGTTAAGTGGAGGAGAGGGAGCCCCAAAACCTTGGAAACCATGTATTAACTAAGAATGTTAATGACAAAAGCATTACCCAATCATTTATGCAATTATCACCTTGGGCAAGAGAAGATTAAACCCTAGACCCTTCTTGAGCCCTTAACTCCCAAAACCTGGTTTAAGGGAAAGGTTAAGCAAATGTGCAAATCATGAGTTAACCCTTAACCAAAGTTTAAGTAACATTATAATCTACAAAATGCAGAGAGGAAACATTACAAAAAGGCCCCTTAAAGACCCCAAATCCATTCTTTAAGTGGAAAGCACACTAGAGCTCTCTAATCCTCTCTAAGTCAAAAATAAACCCTAATCTAAAGATCAGACGTGTTCACTTAGTAAATGGTGCCAAAACCACTTAGTCTGAATACCAAAAAGGAGCCAAACTACCTAAGGAACCCACTAGAAAAATTTGAACCCGAGCCAAATTCGTTTGACACGATTTGACATCACTTTTGTCTCGGGGTGAACAGTGAGACAACCCAGAATTGGTGTCCGCAAATCTCCCTACCTAGGGCATATCTGCCATTGGAACTCACATACAAGAGACAGCCCTAGGTGCCAGGAAGAGGTCTGCGCCGGATTTTTGCCAAGATTCACACGTTTGCAATGTCAGCAAGCTTTCGAACAAGGGCAGAAACACACCTCCACGTGTTCGATGCGCCCTGAACTCGCTAGAGCATGCCCGGTGCCCGACCCCGCGTGCCCCACGTCGTGCCAAGCCGAGCCCGTGCCATTGCCCGCGCTCGCGCCTATAAAGCCAGTCAAGGCTTCAACCGCTCGCTCTCGACCTCGCCGGAGCGCAAGATCACCGGCGTTTGCCCGACGCACAGCGTGCCAGCGGCCGCCCGAGCACCCACCACCGTAGACTAGCCAATCGAGCCATCCCCAGCCCCGTCCGACCCTCGAGAGAGACTCTGCGTGCCTCGGTGAAGCTCCTAGAGTGAGGAATCAAGCTCTGCCTCGCTGGAGACACCAGATCAAGGTCACCGCACTTCACCCGACCGCCGGCGAGCGTAGACCGAGCTCCACGGTGAGCTTTTCTTCAATTCCTTGCACGGGTAGACTCCTCAGCATCCCGTCAGGCTTTCCATGCCCTTGGATTGAACTATATTGTCGTGGATAGGCCGGAGCACACGCCTCCGATGAGCTCACCCGCCTGCGCACATGGACCAGCCGATTCCGGCCATCACCGTCGTCGAGCCATACCTCGTCGTGACCGCAAGGACTTCCCGAAGCCAACCCCGTCCTTTGCCGGACCTCCCTCGCCGTCGGTAAGCCGCGCCGCCCTATTTACTTCCGTGGGTACTGTTCAAAAGGTGGGAGGGACCTCGAGGAAGAAGGAATAGAAGTCAGGGGGTTTTTGAATTGTTAGAGACTCAGGTGAATAGTTGCGCAGGGGTATAAGTTAAAGGATTGTTTTAGGAAAAGCCCAGGGTCCTCGGTGTAAACTGGTTTTCCAGAAAACCTTTTAAGCATTTCTCTTTTAAATACAAACAGAGCTTGTAAAATTCATAACTTTAGTTTTATTCAACCAAATTTAGTCAAACCAATTTTGCCAGATTCTAAACAAGGTAAACTACTTAGGAAAAATACAAAACCCCCTAAGTGTTGCAGAAGAATTTAAAGTTCTGAATTAAATAGTGTTCTGGGCAAAAGCTAAATAAAAGAGGGGAAAATAGTTACACTGTTAGACTGGGGTTAAGAAAAATCAAAGAAGTACTTAATCACTCCCTAACCTGTTTAAAAAATATAATCTGACCATGATAGTTCAAAATGCTTATTTAGAAGCACAATGGAAAGAAAAGGGAAAATGTTGGGAGAATTAGATAAGGGACAATCAAAACCTTTAAGTACCTCATGGGGCATAACAATATAATTAAAAAGTGTGACTTCCTTCAAAATCTCAAAGATGAGAATCTAAATCCCTTAAGTATACCCAAAAGAAACCCTAGAATCTCACTCAACTTAGTACTATTTTACCATGCATAACCTCTACAATTTATCGTGTCATTAATAAGCATATATCTTATTCATTGCATTCGATAGACTATAATCTCGCTGACGGGGAGTACATCCTCGTGCCGGAAAAAGGAGTTGCTCAGGAGGTAGCCCAGGATCCAGCACCAGAGCCTACCATCGAGGATCTGCCTGCCCCAGCTTTGGAAGGCAAGCCCCGGTTTATGCATAACCAATTATATTATGCTATTTTACTGCACTTATTGGTTGTAGGCTTGTATTGTGCACTTAAGTGTAGGAGTGGACTGAAACCTTAGTTGCATGAACTCAGGTTTTTCCCTTGTGATGGATACTAGTATGCTAGGTCGAGTAGCTGCTTTACTAATTAGGGATCTCGGTAGAAGTCGAGTGATTTTTCTAGCACTCGCGCGAGGTTAGGAATTGGTTGTATCCATTTTTATGTCATAATGATGTTGGTCTGTGGACAACAATCCATGGGGATTGGTTGTCTACGAGACGGAAAAAATTGGAATAAGGATTAAGGTGTGGTACCGTGTGTCAAGCGTTTGAATGTACTAAGCACATGCCGAGAAATATGGTAAATCGGTAAACCTGCCCGCAGACATTTCCCCTCACGCGACCTGAGACGTGGTCTCCCATTCCGGTTATGGTGGGTACAAGTGCGGTCACTGCACGACGGCAGTCGGGGTCAGTGAGGCATTGTACGCCAAGGCGGTGAGCCCTGATCTGTTGCCAGGGAATCGATGGGGACGGTTGATGTGTGTGGGGACAGAGTGCCTCGCCATGTCGTGTGTTTAGATTTACCTTGCAAGGTTGAAACTTGATTTGAATCGTCTGCTTCTCGCAGCTAATGAGACTGCTTGATCCATGCTGCTACATTGAGTAACAAGTGGAAATGTAATGACTTGGCAAAAGTTGTTGATTGCTAAATGTTTGATACCATGTATGATTAGATAGGTACATATTTAGTCTTAAGAGAGTCACACTAAAACTTGAAAAAGCTAAAACTTGATTTTAGACTCAGCTAGTGCTTTTGGCAAACCAAACCCCTCAGCCAAACAACTGCATGTCTAGAGGTAGAGGAGTAGACTTCTCACACCGGGTAAGTCTAGCTGAGTATTAGTATACTCAGCCTTGCTTGTGGCATAATTTTTACAGGTTCTCTGGAGGACATGGTTGCTGGAGTGACTTGGCCGTCCATCTTGCCACCTGGTTGGACAGTCGAGTGGGTCCCTACCTCAGCAGAGGAGGAGCATGAGGAGTGATGGGACAGGCTTCCCCATCTCTCCGTTTATTTATCGTTAGTTTTATTCCGCTGTATTTCGAACAATGATCACTGTTCTCGTTAACACTCTGATGATGTTGTAATAAATTTAATACTCCTTAATATTGGTTTTATGCTTTATTGTATTTTCTCTGTGCCTCACCATCGAGTGAGTACGTGGTACTTGATCCTATTAGTGGCCTCGTCGGACTAGATCCGAGGGACTGACGTTTTATTCCCATTTAAGTGTGGTCTAGCCTTTAAGGTTGGACTTAGGCACTTAAGTTGGAATAATTCGGGCGGTTCCGCCGCAGCTGGTATCGGAGCTTGTACCACCACAGAGGAATCAATAAACTATAAATACCATCCTTTTTCAAAAGTAAAACTGGTTAGAAACAAATGTTGGATAGATCGTCAGGACGATAAGGATAGACCTAGGATGTGAAGCCTTAGGATAATAGAGGGGTAGCTAGGTGGCTATTTGAGTAAGCCCTACAGGCTACTATAAGGGATGGGAGTTCTTCCCTATTCCCTCTAAGTTGAAATGAGGTCGTTTAGGACGAGCATGCATGCATCCTTTCTTAAACTACTTGATAATTGGGTAAAAACTTTAAATACATGATAATGAAAGATTAAGTACACTTAAGTGACCTTATCGTAACCTTCGATAGGCCAAGCTTTGATCCCCTTTTATTTTGTAATTCTTTTTCTTTTTTTCGCTTACACTTAACCGTACACAGATGACTTCTCACGGATCCTAGGAAGGAGGGAACGCACAATCCCACACGGATGGACTTGCAGGAGAGGGTTTTCCTCGCATCTTGTGGGAGGTACTTCATGGAGCCGGTTACACGACGCCTCCCCAGTACGCGGTGCAGCTGTTCGAGAAGCACCGGGTGCCCCGCTGTAGGGTGAGGATGACCCTGGAACCTCATCCCTTACAGCCAGGCTGGCGTTCGTTGGACTCCGAGTCTTTCGGATACAGGGCTGAGGACACTATCGAGGCCATTGCTATCCACGGGCTGACGACCTTCTATGGTTTTCACCCTTTGGAGCTGTCTACTCATCCCATTGGCTTGTTCCCCACTGGAAAGGAGGACGACCCAATGTGGAAAGACCGAGTGGAGCATTCCAAGGATATATGGGCTCTTTACCCTGGGCAGACTGCTCACTTGACGGTGCGATGCATGAATGCCCTGTACCGCCTGCAAACGGTGCGAGGTGAGGCAATGTCCCAGCTAATGGCCTTGGTGGAGGCTACCAAGATCACCTTAGATAACAGAGAGGAACTGGTGGTAGACCTATCCACTGAGATGGTGGAAAAGGACCTGCAGGTAGAACAGATGGCCAACCAGATCCAGGAGCTTGAGGAGGGAGCCAGGAAGAACACCATTGAAGTTCTCGAGGATCAGCTGATAAACACTCAACAACAACTTGAGGAGGCTAACCAGCACTTGGATATGCACCATCAGGAGATTCAGGACATGGAGGCCAACGAGGATGTTGACATTGAGGGAGGAGTGGAGCCGGAGCCCGCATCTATCCTGGACACTGCTGGCTCAGGGAGACCCCCATCCCCCGAGTCAAGCGTTGCCTCGTTTGTTCATTAAGTTACAGGGATAGGGTTAGAAGTGTGTGGCGGTAGAACTCCTCGAAGCTAGCTTAGCTTTTGCACCCTTGGGGTACTAGGCTAGATAGAGTTGAGTCTTTTGATCACTGATGTAATCGTAACACAACTTTTTTTGGAATTATGGATGGTGGATTATGTCAACTTTTAATAATGAGGGAAGTTTTATGTCATGTGGTATCTTTTATGAAATATGCAAGGAAATGTTGGCATTTTACAAATCTTGTCCTTTTGAATCTTTCACCACGTATGAACCCTGACATCAGAAGTATGATATTAAGAGCATCCTAAATTTTCAGATGGTAGGAAGAGCACGCCGTGGATAGAATGAGCGCATTCCTCCACCCCCGCCACCGCCTCCCACCATGCAAGAACTGATGGCTCAGCAGAATGAGATTCTGCGACGGTTGGCTCAGCGTCAGCCGCCACCTCAGCATTATGGTGGTGGTGATCACCATCAATGTCCCCCAGCAGCAGCCACTTATCAGGAGTTCCTCAGCACTCAGCCACCGTTATTCACTCGGGCAGAGGATCCGCTTGATGCTGATGTATGGCTCGGGGTAGTGGAATCCAAATTCCCACTACTAAATGGAGTTTGTTCAGATGTGACTAAGGTCAGGTTCGCCACCCAACAGCTTCGCGGACCCACGTGGACATGGTGGGACCACTTCCTCGCTATGCAGCCAGTTGACCATGTGGTGGAATGGAGAGAGCTCAAGGCAGCCTTCAGAGGGCATCACATACCGGCAGGCATTATGGACCGCAAGCTTAATGAGTTTCTGGCACTCACTCAGGGGAATCGTACTGTGTTGCAGTACGCTCAGGCTTTCAATGACCTGTGTCAGTACACAGGCTATCATGCTGACACCGATGAAAAGAAAAGGGACAGGTTCAGAAGGGGCCTCAGTACTAAGCTCCGCGACCGTCTCAACACAGTCAGGGCCAACAGCTACAATGATTTAGTCAACATGGCCATTTCTCAGGAAGACTGCATCACAGCTCGCCAGGCAGAAAAGAAGAGGAAGACCCCTATGGTAGGACCTTCAGCTGAGCCTCAGCGCTTCAGGATTGTATCTGACACTCAGAACAAGGGACCTCAGCAGCAGCAAGGACGTTGGGTGATCCGACCACAGCAGCAGCAGTAGGCACCCAACCGCTCTCAGCCCCTAGTTCAGAGGAACAATTAGCTGCAGCAGTAGCAGTACCATCAAGCCAATGACAACAGATGCTTTACTTGTGGTAGCACTGGACACTACGTCAAGAATTGCCCCAAGAACTAGCAGAGGCAGGGACAAAATTCCAATCAGAATCAGGGCAAGAGGCAGAAGGTGCAAGTGAGACAAGGCAGGCTAAACTTCACCACCATGGCTGACATTCCAGAGGGAGCACCCGTCTTGACTGGTATCTTTTCAGTTTTGAATTATCCTGCAATCATTTTTTTTATTCTGGTGCATCACACAAATTTATCAGTACCAAATTTAGTTCCAAGTGCCAATTACCTTTTTACCACACAAATGGGGGTATTACAATCTCTACACCAGGAGGCAGGGTTGCCACCTATTAGATCAATAGACACGTACCAATAAGGTTGGGTAGCTTCATATTTAAAACCACTCTCCTGATCATGGGATTGGATAGTGTGGATATCATCCTGGGGACTGATTGGTTATCACGACACCATGCGGTGATCGATGTCGCAGCCAGAGCCGTAGAGATCCACTCCCCACTGGATGGAGAGGTCACCCTGTACCTACCCGACCAGGGATGTACCCGTTCCTTGTGGCGGAACTGCCCGAATTATTCCAACTTAAGTGCCTAAGTCCCGCCTTAGAGGCTAGACCACACTTAAATGGGAATAACTTGTCAATCCCTCGGATCTAGTCCGACGAGGCCACTGACAGGATCAAGTACCACAGTCTCACTCGATGGTGAGTCACAGAGCAAATACAATAAAGCATAAAACCATACATTAAGGAGTATTAAATTTATTACATCATCATCGGAGTTTTTGCAAAAGTAGTCATCATTGTTCAAATTACAGCGGAATAAAACTAACGATAAATAAACAGAGAGATGGGGAAGCTTGTCCCATCACTCCTCATGCTCCTCCTCAGCCGAGGCAGGATCCCACTCGACTGTCCAACCCGGTGGCAAGATGGACGGCCAAGTCACTCCAGCAACCATGTCCTCCAAAGAACCTGTAAAAATTATGCCACAAGCAAGGCTGAGTATACTAATACTCAGCTAGACTTATCCGGTGTGAGGAGTCTACTCCTCTACCTCTAGACATGCAGCTGTTTGGCTGTGGGGTTTGGTTGCCAAAAGCACTAGCTGAGTTTATAATTCAAGTTTTAGCTTTGTCAAGTTTAAGTGTGACTCTCTTAAGACTAAATGTGTACTATCTACTCATTCATGGTATCAAACATATTTAGCAATCAACATCTTTTGCCACATCGTCACATTTCAACTTGTTACTCAATGCAGTACAATGGATCAAGCAATCTCATTAGCTGTGAGAAGCAGACGATTCGAATCGAGTTTTTATCCTTGCAAGGTAAACCTAAACACACGACATGTAGGGGCACTCTGTCCCAACACACATCAACCGTCCCCATCGATTCCCCGTCAGCAGATCAGGGCTCACCGCCTTGGCGTACAATGCCTCACTGACCCCGACTGCCGTCGTACAGTGACCGCACTTGTACCCACCATAACCAGAATGGGAGACCTCGTCTCAGGTCGCGTGAGGGGATATGTCCACTGCCAGGTTCACTCAGGTACTAGGCTTACCGATTTACCATATTTCTCGGCATGTGCTTAGTACGTTCAATCGCTTGACACAGGTATCCACACGTTAATCCTTATTCCAATTTCATCTCGTAGACCACGCGTCCCCATGGATCCGTGTCCACAGACCAACATCAGTATGATATGAAAGTGGGTACAATCAATGTCCTGACCTCGCGCGAGTGCTAGAAAAATCACTCAACTTCTACCGAGATCCCTAATTAATAAAGTAGCTACTCGGCCTAGCATACTAGTATTCATCTCAATAGGGTTCCTGAGATCATGCAACTAGGGTTTCAAACAACTCCTACACTTAAGTGCACATTCAATCCTACAATCATTAAGTGTAGTAAAATAGCATAAATAACAGGTTATGCATAAAACCGGGGCTTGCCTTCCAAAGCTGGGGCAGGCAGGTCCTCTAGTGCAGGCTCTGGTGCTGGATCCGGGGCTACCTCCTGAGCAACTCCTTGCTCCAGCACGAGGACGTACTCTCCGTCAGCGAGGTTGCAATCTATCAAATGCAATGAATAAGAATATGCATGCCATGATTACGCAGAACTTGGTAAACATTATGCTAAGTAAAAGAAAACTAAGCTAGTTTAGTAACTTAGGGTTTCTTGGTCTTACTTGGCTCTTGGTGGTGTATGCTTATCAACTTAAGTTTGGAGTTTTGTTAGGGATAAGCATAGTGGATTTGTATTTTCTTTACATATTTCAATGGGCAATTTAAAAGGTTTTGCTGGTTGGGCTAGGGTGACCCTAATTTCCACTATTAATTTCCCCTTTTTCATTTTCTTTTTATGAATTCTAGTATGAATTTGAACTACAACAGTGGTTTAACTTTTTCCAAAACTTCTGTAAAAATTACAGTGGGTTACCCTTGGTCACTATAGTCTGTTCTATGAATTTGAGGTCCAGAATAAAAAGAGTATGCCTTGGACAAAAATAACAAAAGTTGGGCAATGGGGGTCACTTTGCACTACAACTTCAAACTAGGGGTGGGTTCTGTCCTAAGGGTCATTTTTGTTGGTATCTAACAGTAATCACAAGCTTCTGTGCAAAAAATCACAGAAAGTTAATTGGTGGTTATTTAGTTGTGATTTTCTAAAGTTTAATGTCAAAAAGGCACTTTCTACTATCTTGTTATTTGAAAAATGTCAAACAGCAAATTTCATATTTTTCCTATGTTCTTAATAACAAATCATTAATTATTCCAAGGTTTGGGGTGTTTTCACTTTGGGGTTATTTTTCTTGGGTTTTTCTAAGTTTTCCTTGTTTTCTTAAAATAAAAGGTATCCCAATTATTTTGTACTAAACCAGAGTATAATAGATTTTTCTAGTGAACTATACTGAATAAGTAGACTAACAAAAATGTGGGCGCTCCCTGGTTCTCTATTTAAATTACCTTTTCTATTTTCTTTAACTTTAAGCACAATGTGAAATAAATGGCAAACTCTACCTTAATGGGTTGTACAGAGGGGTTTATCATTTTTAAACAGGTTAGTAGGTGATCAAGTACTTCTCTAAATTTTCTTAACCTCAGTTAAATAGTGTAACTATTTTTCCTTATTTCTTTTAGTTTTTGGCCAGTTAATCATTTAATTCAAAACTCTAAAGTTTTCTGTAACACTTAGGGGTTTTTATATTTTTCTTAAGTAGTTTACATTATTTAAGGTCTGGCAAAATTGGTTTGACTCAATTTGGGTGAACAAAACAGAAGATATGAATTATTCAAGTTCTGTTTGAATTTAAATCAGATTATTAAAAAGGTTTCCTGGAAAAACCACTTTGCACCGAAGACCTCGGGTTCTTTCCAAACTAATCCCCTGCGCTACTATTCCCCCGAGTCACTGACAATGCACAAAACCCCCTACCCTTTTCTTCTTCTCCCCCGCGGTCCCTCCCCAGGTTTAAACAGTACCCGCGGAAAAGAAAAGGGTGGCGCGGCTTACCGGCGGCGAGAGAGGTCCGGCGAGGGGCGGGGTCGGCTCCGGGAGGTCCTGGCGGTCACAACGGTGTACGGCTCGACGGCGGAGGTGGCCGGAATCGTCCGGCCCACGTGCGCAGGCGGGTGATCTCGTCGGCGGCGGTTGTTCCGGCTAAACCACGGCGATCTAGTTCAATCAAATGGCACGATGAGCTTCACGGGGTGACGTAGAGGCTATGTGCACAAGGAATCGAAGAATGGAGCAGAGGATTACCCGGTCTACGTTCACCGGCGGTCGGGCGAAGTCCGGCAACCGTGGACTGGCTTCTCCGGCGAAGCAAAGTCCGATTCCTTGCTCGGGGAGCTTCAATGAGGCGTACACAGTCTCTTCCAAGGGTTGGGCGTGGCTGGGAAGGGCTCTGTTGGCCGGTCTACGGTGGCAGGGGCTCGGGTGGCCGCGGGCACGCCGTGCACGGGGCAAACGCTGGTGCTTTCGGGCTCCGGTGAGGTCGAGCGTGCGCAGAGGAGTACGGTCGACGCCTGAGGGTGATTTATAGGCGCGGGCGCGAGGAGGAGACACGGGCGCGGCTTGGCGTGGCGCGGGGCACGCGGGGTCGGGCGCGGGCGTGCTCTGGTGTGCGCAGAGCGCGTCGAACACGTGGAGGTGTTCTTCTACCCATGTTCAAAAGCTTGCTGAGATCAAATATTTGCGAATCTTGGCAAAAATCCGGCGCAGACCTCTTCCTGGCACCTATGGCTATCTCTTGTATGTGAGTTCCAAGGGAAGATAAGCCCTAGGTCAGAAGATATGCGGACGCCAAATCTGGCTTGTCTCCCTGTCCGCTGCGCGACAAAAGTGATGCCAAGACATGTCAAACGTCAAGGGCTCGGCCTCAACTTTTTCCAGGGGGTGCCTTAGGTGGTATGTCACATTTTTGGTATAGAACTTAAGTGGTTTTGGTGCCATCTTCAAGGTGAACACGGTGGATCTTTAGATTAGGTGTAGATTTTGACTTAGAGAGAATTAGAGAGCTCTAGCTCTCTCTCTCTACTTAAGGAATGGATTTGGGGTTTCTTAAGGGGTCTTTTTGCAATGTTTCCTCTCTATATTTGTTGATTAATATGTTACTTAACTTTGGCCACAAGGTTTGGTCATGATTTGCACATTTGCTTAATCTCTCCCCCCTTCAACCATGTTTTTAGGAGATAGGGGTTCAAGAGGGGTCTAGGGTTTACTCCCTTCTTGCCCAAGGTGGTAAGTGCACAAAAGCTTGAGTAATGCTTTTGGTCATTCACATTTCTTGGTTAATCCATGGTTTCCAAGGTTCTTATGCTCTTCTCCTTAAGTTTCTTCCACATGTGATCACAGTCATTAGTGCATAGATGTGCCATAGCCATGGTAACACTTGGGGTGTTACAACCCTCCCCCCTTAAAGGAATCTCGTCCCGAGATTTTAGGTAGAGTCCTCTGGAGGGGTGCCGAGAAGGTGTGTTGGCGTGTTGTTCCTCCTTTAATTCAAGTTTCGTTAGTTAACTGCTCTTCGAATGTCATTCTCTTTGCGACTTCAGAAGGAAGTCCTTTTTAAGTCAAAACCACAACTTAGACTACCCTTAACATCTAAGTTTTTCTTATATTTGTATTCAAAGGGCAGGTGGGGTTTTGGGTTACGTACCAACTCCTTTGGGCAAAAAGTCGGGGAAGCGAGAGCGTAGAAAATCCTCAGTCTCCCATGTAGCTTCTTCTACTGAATGGTGACTCCACTGAACCTTATACATTCTGATCGACCTTGCCCGCGTTGACCTCTCTTTTTGATCCAATACCTTGACGGGGTACTCTTGATAGGACAAGTCTGGTTCTATCTCAATGTCTGGTTCAGGTAGCACTTCAGTGGGTAGGCGGACACATTTCCGCAACTGAGATACATGAAACACATTGTGAACTGCTGACATGTGGGGTGGCAACTCCAATTGATAGGCGACGGATCCACAACTTGCTTTGATCTCATAGGGTCCAATGTAGCGAGAAGCCAACATGCCCTTGATTCCAAATCTCTGGACACCCTTGGTGAGTGACACCTTAAGGTAAACATGATCTCCCACTTCAAACTGTAGAGGCTTCCGCCTCTTATCATGATAGCTCTTTTGCCTGGCCTGAGCAGCTTCTAAGTTCTTCTTAATGACTCTGACTTTTTCCTCTGCTTCAAGTACCAAATCTGGCCCAAATATGTTCCTCTCTCCAGCTTGTGACCAGTTCAGCGGGGTTCTACACCTTCTCCCATACAAGGCTTCAAAAGGTGCCATCTTCAAACTGGACTGGTAACTGTTATTATAGGAGAATTCTGCCAAAGAAAGACACTTGTCCCAGTCCTTTCCGTAGTGTAGCACACATGCCCTCAACATGTCTTCCAAAATCTGATTTACCCTTTCGGTCTGGCCATCTGTTTGAGGATGGTATGCTGAGCTTTGTATTACATAGGTCCCAAGTGATTCTTGCAGCTGCTCCCAAAAGCGTGCCACAAACAGTGCTTCCCTGTCAGAAACAATGGTCTTTGGAATGCCATGCAAACGCACGATTTGATCAACATAGATTTCTGCATATTTTTCTGTCTTATGGGTGGTATGCACTGGTAGGAAATGAGCGGTCTTGGTCAATCTGTCCACAATGACCCAAATGGAATCATGGTGCCGGGAGGTATTGGGCAATCCCACGATAAAGTCCATGCAAATGTCCTCCCATTTCCAAGATGGTATTGGAAGGGGTTGCAAAGGGCATGCTGCCTTCAAATGACTGGCTTTGATTCTCTGGCAGGTATCACACTCGGATAAGTACTTGGCAATTTCCCTCTTCATTCTGGTCCACTAGTATAAGGATCTGAGATCATGATACATCTTGTTGCTGCCGGGGTGCATGGAGAATTTTGAAAGGTGAGCTTCATCCAATATCTTCTTTCTGAGCTCAGGGTCCTTGGGATCAACCAATCGATCTCCAAACCATAGAATTCCTTTGCTGTCCTAACGGAAGCATTTGTATTTTTCTGCTTTCTGCTTGATCATTTCCTTGATAACCTGAACACCCTTGTCTTCAATTTGTGCCCTGGCTATTTGCTCTTGTAATGTGGGCTCCACCGAGATGTAACTTAAGGCACCTGAAGAAACAACTTCCAGGTTCAGCTTGCACAACTCATCACACAGGGTGGTAACTCTTGCATCCATGCTCATACAATTGCACTGGGCCTTTCTGCTCAAGGCATCTGCCACAATATTGGCTTTACCAGGGTGGTAATGCACCTCCAAATCATAGTCCTTGATTAGCTCTAACCATCTCCTCTGCCTCATGTTAAGATCTGCTTGAGTGAAAATATATTTGAGACTCTTATGATCAGTGTAAATGTTACAGTGAGCTCCCATCAAGTAATGCCTCCATATCTTGAGAGCATGAACCACGACTGCCAACTCCAGATCATGTGTAGGGTAGTTCTGCTCATGGGGTCTGAGTGCTCGGGAGGCATAAGCAATTACTCTGTTATCTTGCATTAAGACGCATCCCAAACCAGTACAGGAAGCATCGCAATACACTTCAAAGGGCTTGGTGTTGTTAGGTTGAGCTAGCACTGGGGCTGTTGTCAAGTGCTGCCTTAGTGTATGAAAGGCATCCTCACACTTCTGGCTCCAATCATATTTGACTCCCTTCTTCAATAATTCAGTCATTGGCTTGGCAATTCTGGAGAAATCCGGAATAAATCGCCGATAATACCCTACCAATCCAGAAAACTCCGAATCTGCCGCACTGTGGTAGGAGGTTTCCAATCCATTACTTCTTGTACCTTCTCAGGATCAACTGATATCCCGTCCTGAGAAATTGTGTGACCCAAGAATTTAATTTCCCTTAACCAGAATTCACATTTAGACAACTTAGCATAAAGACGATGATCGCGCAGTCGCTGAAGCACGATGTGCAGATGCTCAGCATGTTCGTCTTCATTCTTGGAATAGACCAGAATATCATCAATGAAAACGACCACGAACTTGTCCATCTCTGGCATGAATACTGAGTTCACCAGGTACATGAAATAAGTCGGGGCATTGGTCAGCCCAAAAGACATCACCAAAAATTCATAGAGCCCATATCTGGTAGAGAAGGCTGTCTTGGGAATATCGCTGGCACGGATCTTGATCTGATGTAACCCGAGCGAAGATCTATCTTGGAGAACACCTTGGCTCCCACCAATTGATCAAACAAAACATCAATGCGGGGCAGTGGGTATTTGTTCTTGATGGTCACCGCATTGAGAGGGCGGTAATCGACACACATTCTCAAACTCTCATCCTTTTTCTTTACAAATAAGGCCAGACATCCCCACGGTGAAGTACTTGGGCGAATGAACCCCTTGTCCAACAACTCTTGCAGTTGCCTTTTCAGTTCTGCCAATTCTGCGGGAGGCATCCTATAGGGTCTCTTGGAGATAGGAGCGGTCCCGGGTTGCAATTCAATTGCGAACTCAATGTCTCTATCAGGTGGCATTCCTGGCAATTCATCCAGAAAAACATCTGGGTAGTCACAGACCACTGGGATCTTTTCCACTGGGGATTTTATCATAACGAAGGCACAAGAACGGGTACAACCCTGGTCGGGCAAATATAATGTGGTTTCACCACAGGTCGGTGAGTGCACTTCAATGGCCCTAGCTGCAATATCAATCACTGCTTGATGTTTGGTCAACCAGTCAGTTCCCAATATGATATCCACACTATCCAAACCCAAAATGAGGAGGTTGGTTTTGATTATCAGACTACCAAACTTTATAGGCACATTCTTATTGATTTGGTAGGTGGCAACCCTACCTCCTGGTGTTGAAATTGTAATACCCCCATTGGTGTGGTGAAAAGGTAACTAACACTTGGCACTAAATTTGGCACTGATAAAACTATGCGATGGACCAAAATCAAAAAGAATAATAGCAGGATAATTCAAAATTGTAAAGATACCAGTCATGACGGGTGCTCCCTCTGGAATATCAGCCATGGTGGTGAAGTTCAGCCTGCCTTGCCTCATCTGCACCTTCTGTCTCTTGCCTTGATTTTGATTAACATTCTGCCCCTGCCTCTACTGGTTTCTGGGGCAATTCTTGGCATAATGTCCGGTGTTGCCACATGTGAAACACATGTTGTCATTTGCCTGGCGATATTGCTGCTGCTGTTGATTGTTCCTCTGAGCTGGAAACTGGGTGCGGTTGGGTGCCTGCTGCTGCTGTTGTGGTCGGATCACCCAACGTCCTTGCTACTGCTGCGGTCCCCTGTTCTGAGTGTCAGACACAATCCTGAAACGCTGTGGCTGAGCTAAAGGTCCTACCACAGGGGTCTTCCTCTTCTTCTCTGCTTGACGAGCCGTGATACAGTCCTCCTGAGAAATGGCCATGTTGACCAACTCATTATAACTGTTGGCCCTGACTGTGTTGAGGCGGTCACGGAGCTTAGTGCTGAGCCCCCTTCTGAACCTGTCCCTCTTCTTCTCGTCCGTGTCTGCATGATACCCAGCATACTGGCACAGGTCATTAAAGGCCTGAGTAACACTGTCCGGTTCCCTTGAGTGAGTGCCAGAAACTCGTTGAGCTTTCGGTCCATAATGCCTGCTGGTATATGGTGACCCCTGAAAGCTGCCTTGAACTCTCTCCATTCCACCTCTCGGTCATCTGGCTGCATAGCAAGAAAATGGTCCCACCAAGTCCTTGCGGGTCCGCGAAGCTGCTGGGTGGCGAACCTGACCTTAGTGACCTCTGAGCAAACTCCATGGAGTAGCGAGAATTTGGATTCCACTAATCTCAACCATACATCCGCATCAAGTGGGTCCTCTGCCCTGGTGAACAATGGTGGCTGGGTACTGAGGAACTCCTGGTAGGTGGCTGCTGCGAGGTGACGCTGATGATCACCACCACCATAGTGTTGAGGTGGCGGCTGACGCTGAGCTAGCTGCCTCAAGATCTCATTCTGCTGAGCCATTAGCTTCTGCAGAGTAGGAGGCGGTGGCGGCGGTGGAGGAACGCGCTCATTTTGACCACGACGCGCTCTCCCGGCCAACTTGAAAAAAATCACATATATTTTCAATAACACATCTTTGAGGTTCAAGGTTCAATCGCGATGAAAGAGTCAAAAGGCGAAACTGATAGATTCTTGCATAATCATAAAAGACTTCACATGGCATAATCTTTCCTTCTTAAATTAAGACTGACATCATTCATCAACCATGCTTCCAAAAGAGTTTATCGCGATTACATCAACAGCCCAAAAGACTCAACTCTATCTAGCCTAGTACCCCAAGGGTGCAAAAGCTAAGCTAGCTTCAAGGAGTTCTACCATCACCGACTTCTAACTCTATCCCTACGACCTAGTGGGCAAACGAGGCAACACTCGACTCGAGGGAAGGTGGTCTCCCTGAGCCAGCAGTGTCCAAGCTGGAGGCAGGCTCCTCTCCTCCCTCTATGTCGACATCCTCGTTGGCCTCCATGTCCTGGATCTCCTGGTGATGCATATCCAGGTGCTCGTTAGCCTCCGCAAGCTGCTGCTGAGTGTTGATAAGCTGATCCTCGAGAACCTCGATGGTGTTCTCCCTGGTCCCCACTAATTCCTCAAGCTCTTGGATCTCATTTGACAGTTGTTCCACCTGTAAGTCCTTTTCCACCATTTCCGTGGACAAGTCAACCACAAGCTCCTCTCTGTTATCCAGGGTGATCTTAGTTGCCTCCAACAATGCCATCAGATGGGACATTGCCTCACCACGCATCACTTGCAGACGGTACAGGGCATTCATGCACCGCACTGTCAAGTGAGCAGTCTGACCTGGGTAGATAGCCCAGATGTCCTTGGCATGCTCCACTCGGTCCTTCCACATTGGGTCGTCCTCCTTCTCAGCGGGGAACAAGCCAATGGGGTGGGTGGACAGCTCCAAGGGGTGGAATCCACAGAAAGTGGTCAATTCGTGAAGAGCAATTGCCTCGGTCGTATCCTCAGCCCGGTATCCAAAGGACTCAGAGTCCAGCGAACGCCAGCCTGGCTGTAGGGGATGAGGCTCCAGGGTCATCCTCACCCTACAGCGGGGCACTCGGTGCTTCTCAAACTGTTGCACCGCGTACTGAGGAGGCGTCGTGTAACCGGCCCCTTGAAGTACCTCCCACAAAATACGGGGAAAACCCTCTCGTGCGAGCCCATCAGTGTGGGACAGTGCATTCCCTTCGTCCGAGGATCCGTGGGAAGTCATCTGTGTACGGTTAAGCGTAAGTAAAAGAAAAAGAATTATAAAAAAGAAAAAAAGGAATCACAACTCAGCCTCTCTCTAACTACAACAATGGTACTGGGGTACTTAGTTGGTCATCATTTTGTATTAAAGTCCTTACCCAATTATCCATTAGTTTAATTAAGAATGCATGCATGCTTGTCCTGAACGTCCTCACATCAACGCCGTAAAAAGAGTATGCCTTGGACAAAAATAACAAAAGTTGGGCAATGGGGGTCACTTTGCACTACAACTTCAAACTAGGGGTGGGTTATGTCCTAAGGGTCATTTTTGTTGGTATCTAACAGTAATCACAAGCTTCTGTGCAAAAAATCACAGAAAGTTAATTGGTGGTTATTTAGTTGTGATTTTCTAAAGTTTAATGTCAAAAAGGCACTTTCTACTATCTTGTTATTTGAAAAATGTCAAACAGCAGATTTCATATTTTTCCTATGTTCTTAATAACAAATCATTAATTATCCCAAGGTTTGGGGTGTTTTCACTTTGGGGTTATTTTTCTAGGGTTTTTCTAAGTTTTCCTTGTTTTCTTAAAATAAAAGGTATCCCAATTATTTTGTACTAAACCAGAGTATAATAGATTTTTCTAGTGAACTATACTAAAAGATATGAATTATTCAAGTTCTGTTTGAATTTAAATCAGATTATTAAAAAGGTTTCCTGTAAAAACCACTTTGCACCGAAGACCTCGGGTTCTTTCCAAACTAATCCTCTCACTTATACCCCTGCGCTACTATTCCCTCGAGTCACTGACAATGCACAAAACCCCCTACCCTTTTCTTCTTCTCTCCCGCGGTCCCTCCCTAGGTTTAAACAGTACCCGAGGAAAAGAAAAGGGCGGCGCGGCTTACCGGCGGCGAGAGAGGTCCAGCGAGGGGCGGGGTCGGCTCCGGGAGGTACTGGCGGTCACAACGGTGTACGGCTCGACGGCGGAGGTGGCCGGAATTGTCCGGCCCACGTGCACAGGCGGGTGATCTCGTCGGCGGCGGGTGTTCCGGCTAAACCACGGCGATCTAGTTCAATCAAATGGCACGATGAGCTTCACGGGGTGACGTAGAGGCTATGTGCACAAGGAATCGAAGAATGGAGCAGAGGATTACCCGGTCTACGTTCACCGGCGGTCGGGCGAAGTTCGGCAACCGTGGACTGGCTTCTCCGGCGAAGCAAAGTCCGATTCCTTGCTCGGGGAGCTTCACCGAGGCGTACATAGTCTCTTCCAAGGGTCGAGCGTGGCTGGGAAGGGCTCTGTTGGCCGGTCTACGGTGGCAGGGGCTTGGGTGGCCACGGGCACGCCGTGCACGGGGCAAACGCCGGTGGTTTCGGGCTCCGGTGAGGTCGAGCGTGCGCGGAGGAGTACGGTCGACGCCTGAGGGTGATTTATAGGCGCGGGCGCGAGGAGGAGAAGCGAGCGCGGCTTGGCGTGGAGCGGGGCGCGCGGGGTCGCGCGCTGGCGTGCTCTGGCGCACGCAGAGCGCGTCGAACACGTGGAGGTGTTCTTCTGCCCATGTTCAAAAGCTTGCTGAGATCGCATACGTGCGAATCTTGGCAAAAATCCGGCGCAGACCTCTTCCTGGCACCTATGGCTATCTCTTGTATGTGAGTTCCAAGGGAAGATAAGCCCTAGGTCAGAAGATATGCGGACGCCAAATCTGGCTTGTCTCCATGTCCGCTGCGCAACAAAAGTGATGCCAAGACATGTCAAACGTCAAGGGCTCGACCTCAACTTTTTCTAGGGGGTGCCTTAGGTGGTATGTCACATTTTTGGTATAGAACATAAGTGGTTTTGGTGCCATCTGCAAGGTGAACACGGTGGATCTTTAGATTAGGTGTAGATTTTGACTTAGAGAGAATTAGAGAGCTCTAGCTCTCTCTCTACTTAAGGAATGGATTTGGGGTTTCTTAAGGGGTCTTTTTGCAATGTTTCCTCTCTATATTTGTTGATTAATATGTTACTTAACTTTGGCCACAAGGTTTGGTCATGATTTGCACATTTGCTTAATCTCTCCCCCCCCCCTTCAACCATGTTTTTAGGAGATAGGGGTTCAAGAGGGGTCTAGGGTTTACTCCCTTCTTGCCCAAGGTGGTAAGTGCACAAAAGCTTGAGTAATGCTTTTGGTCATTCACATTTCTTGGTTAATCCATGGTTTCCAAGGTTCTTATGCTCTTCTCCTTAAGTTTCTTCCACATGTGATCACAGTCATTAGTGCATAGATGTGCCATAGCCATGGTAACACTTGGGGTGTTACATTCCTATGCCTTCGCTATGATGGAGTCACCTGTCGAGAGAATCCCAATGGTCTGTGAGTACCCAGATGTTTTCCCATATGAATTGCCAGGGATGCCACCCGATAGAGACATAGAGTTTGCAATTGAGTTGCAACCCGGAACTGCTCCTATATCCAAGAGACCCTATAGGATGCCTCCAGCTGAATTGGCAGAATTGAAAAGGCAGTTACAAGAATTGTTGGACAAGGGGTTCATTCGCCCAAGTACTTCTCCATGGGGATGCCCCGCCTTGTTCGTAAAGAAGAAAGATGACAGTCTGAGATTATGTGTGGACTACCGCCCTCTCAATGCGGTAACAATCAAAAATAAGTATTCGTTGCCCCGCAGTGATGTATTGTTTGATCAGTTGGTGGGAGACAAAGTATTTTCCAAGTTAGACCTTCGCTCTGGCTATCATCAGATAAAAATCAGGGCTAGTGATATTCCGAAGACAGCTTTTTCTACCAGATATGGGCTTTATGAGTACTTGGTGATGTCTTTCAGGCTGACCAATGCCCCGGCTTATTTCTTGTATTTGTTGAACTCGGTGTTTATGCCAGAGCTGGACAAGTTTGTGGTGGTCTTCATCGATGATATACTGGTCTATTCAAAGAATGAAGCTGAGCATACTAAGCATTTGCATACAGTACTTCAGAGACTGCGTGATCATCAGTTGTATGCTAAATTGTCCAAATGTGATTTCTGGCTGAGAGAAATTAAATTTTTGGGTCACACCATTTCTCAGGATGGGGTATCAGTTGATCCTGAGAAAGTGCAAGAAGTGATGAATTGGAAACCTCCTACCACTGTGCGGTAGATTCGGAGTTTTCTAGGATTAGTAGGGTATTATCGACGGTTTATTCCAGATTTCTCCAGGATTGCCAAGCCAATGACTGAGTTACTGAAGAAAGGAGTAAAGTATGAATGGAGTCAGAAATGTGAGGATGCCTTCCATGCATTGAGGCAGCATCTGACAACAGCAACCGTGTTAGCTCAGCCTGACAACACCAAACCCTTCGAGGTTTATTGCGATGCTTCAGGCACTGGATTGGGATGTGTCTTGATGCAAAACAACTGAGTTATTGCCTATGCATCCAGAGCACTCAGGCCTCACGAGCAGAACTACCCCACTCATGATCTGGAGTTAGCAGCCGTGGTTCATGCTCTGAAGATATGGAGACATTACTTAATGTGAGCTCATTGTAATATCTATAATGATCACAAGAGTCTCAAATATATTTTCACTCAGGCTGATCTTAATATGAACAAGAGAAGATGGTTGGAATTAATCAAGGACTATGATTTGGAAGTGCATTACCATCCTGGCAAGGCCAATGTTGTGGTAGATGCCTTAAGCCGGAAGGCCCAGTGCAACTGTGTGAGTATGGATTCCAAGATTGCCACTCTGTGTGACGAATTGTGCAAGCTGAACGTGGAAGTTGTTTCCTCAGGGGCTTTGAATTACATCTCAGTAGAGCCCACCTTGCAGGAGCAGATAGTCATGACTCAAATTGGTGACAAGGGTGTTCAAGTCATTAAGGAAATGATCGGACAGAAGGTGGACAAATACAAATGTTTCCATCAGGACAGCAAAAGAATTCTATGGTTTGGAGATCGATTGGTTGTTCCTAAAAAAATCCCGAGCTTAGAAAGAAAATATTGGATGAAGCTCACCTTTCCAAATTCTCCATGCACCCCGGCAGTAACAAGATGTATCATGATCTCAGATCCTTGTACTGGTGGACTAGAATGAAGAGGGAGATTGCCAAGTATATATCTGAATGCGACACTTGCCAAAGAGTCAAGGCCAATCATTTGAAGGTGGCAGGCACCTTACAGCCCCTTCCCATATCATCTTGGAAATGGGAGGATATTTGCATGGATTTTATTTTGGGATTGCCCAATACCTCCCGGCACCACGATTCCATTTGGGTCATTGTGGATAGGTTGACCAAGACAGCTCATTTCTAGCCAGTACATACCACCCATAGGGCAGAAAAGTATGCAGAGATTTATATTGACCAGATAGTTCGTTTGCATGGCATACCAAAGAATATTGTGTCAGATAGAGGAGCACCGTTCGTAGCACGTTTCTGGGAGCAACTGCAAGAACCACTTGGGACCCATGTAATAAGAAGTTTAGCATACCATCCTCAAACAGATGGTCAGACAGAAAGGGTGAATCAGATTTTGGAAGACATGTTGAAGGCATGTGTGTTGCACTATGGGAAGAATTGGGACAAGTGTCTTTCATTGGCAGAGTTCTCTTACAATAACAGCTACCAGTCTAGCCTAAAGATGGCACCTTTTGAGGCCTTATATGGGAGAAGGTGTAGGACACCGCTAAATTGGTCTCAAGCTGGAGAGAGGGAAATATTTGGACCTGACCTGGTACTTGAAGTAGAGGAGAAAGTCAGAGTCATTAAGAAGAACTTAGAAGCTGCTCAGGCTAGACAAAAGAGTTATCATGACAAGAGAAGGAAGCCTTTACAATTTGATGTGGGAGATCATGTTTATCTTAAGGTGTCACCCACCAAAGGTGTTCAAAGATTTGGAATCAAGGGCAAGTTAGCTCCTTGCTACATTGGGCCCTATGAGATCAAAGAGACTTGTGGACCTGTAGCATATCAAATGAAGTTGCCACCCCATATGTCAGCAGCTCATGATGTGTTCCACGTATCTCAGCTATGAAAGTGTGTCCGCTTACCCACGGAAGTGCTACCTAAACCAGAATTGGAGATAGAACCAGAATTATCTTATCAAGAGCACCCCATCAAGGTATTGGACCAAAAGGAGAGATCAACTCGAGCAAGGTCGACCAGGATGTATAAGGTTCAATGGAGCCACCATTCAGTAGAAGAGGCTACGTGGGAGACTGAGGATTTTCTACGTTCTCGCTTCCCCGACTTTCTGCCCAAAGGAGTTGGTACATAATCCAAAACCCCCACCCCACCTGCCCTTTGAATCTAAATATGATAAAAACCTAGTTGATAAGAGTAAAGTAAGTTTTGAAAATAACTTTAAAAGGACTTCCTTCTGAAGTTGCAAAGAGAATGACATTCGAAGAGCAGTTAATTAGAACAACTTGGACAAAAGGGTCTACAACACCCAAGCACACCTTCTTGGTACCCCACCGAAGGATCCCTACCCGAATCTCGGGACGAGATTCCTTTAAGGGGGGAGGGCTGTAACACCCCAGGTGTTACCAAGGCCCTGACTCCCTACATGCACTCATGACATGTTATCTCATTTGGTTAAGTGGAGGAGAGGGAGCCCCAAAACCTTGGAAACCATGTATTAACTAAGAATGTTAATGACAAAAGCATTACCCAAGCATTTATGCAATTATCACCTTGGGCAAGAGAAGATTAAACCCTAGACCCTTCTTGAGCCCTTAACTCCCAAAACCCTGGTTTAAGGGAAAGGTTAAGCAAATGTGCAAATCATGAGTTAACCCTTAACCAAAGTTTAATTAACATTATAATCTACAAAATGCAGAGGGGAAATATTACAAAAAGGCCCCTTAAAGACCCCAAATCCATTCTTTAAGTGGAAAGCACACTAGAGCTCTCTAATCCTCTCTAAGTCAAAAATAAACCCTAATCTAAAGATCAGGCGTGTTTACTTAGTAAATGGCACCAAAACCACTTGGTCTGAATACCAAAAAGGAGCCAAACTACCTAAGGAACCCACTGGAAAAATTTGAACCCGAGCCAAATTCGTTTGACACGATTTGACATCACTTTTGTCTCGGGGTGAACAGTGAGACAACCCAGGATTGGCGTCCGCAAATCTCCCTACCAAGGGCATATCTGCCATTGGAACTCACATACAAGAGACAGCCCTAGGTGCTAGGAAGAGGTCTGCGCCAGATTTTTGCCAAGATTCGCACGTTTGCGATCTCAGCAAGCTTTTGAACAAGGGCAGAAACACACCTCCATGTGTTAGATGCGCCCTAAACTCGCCAGAGCACGCCCGGCGCCCGACCCCGCGCACCCCGTGTCGCGCCAAGCCGAGCCCCTGCCATTGCCCGCGCCTATAAAGCCAGCCAAGGCTTCAACCGCTCGCTCTCGACCTCGCCGGAGCGCAAGATCACCGGCGTTTGCCCGACGCACAGCGTGCCAGCGGCCGCCCGAGCACCCACCGCCATAGACCGGCCAACCGAGCCATCCCCAGCCCCGTCCGACCCTCGAGAGAGACTCTACATGCCTCGGTGAAGCTCCCAGAGCGAGGAATCAAGCTCTGCCTCGCCTGAGACACCAGATCAAGGTCACCAGACTTCACCCGATCGCCAGCGAGCGTAGACCGAGCTCCACAGTGAGCTTTTCTTCAATTCCTTGCATGGGTAGACTCCTTAGCACCCCGTGAGGCTTTCCATGCCCTTGGATTGAACTATATCGTCGTGGATAGGCCAGAGCACCCACCGCCAACGAGCTCACCCGCCTGCGCACGTGGACCGGCCGATTCCGGCCATCACCGTCGTCGAGCCGTACCTCGTCGTGACCGCAAGGACATCCCGAAGCCAACCCCGTCCTTCGCCGGACCTCCCTCACCGCCGGTAAGCCGTGTCGCCCTATTTACTTCCGCGGGTACTGTTCAAAAGGGGGGAGGGACCTCGGGGAAGAAGGAATAGAAGTCAGGGGGTTTTTGAATTGTTAGAGACTCAGGTGAATAGTTGCGCAGGGGTATAAGTTAAAGGATTATTTTAGGAAAAGCCCAGGGTCCTCGGTGTAAACTGGTTTTCCAGAAAACCTTTTAAGCATTTCTCTTTTAAATACAAACAGAGCTTGTAAAATTCATAACTTCAGTTTTATTCAACCAAATTTAGTAAAACCAATTTTGCTAGATTCTAAACAAGGTAAACTACTTAGGAAAAATATAAAAACCTCTAAGTGTTGCAGAAGAATTTAAAGTTCTGAATTAAATAGTGTTCTAGCCAAAAGCTAAATAAAAGAGGGAAAAATAGTTACACTGTTAGACTGGGGTTAAGAAAAATCAAAGAAATACCTAATCACTCCCTAACCTGTTTAAAAATAGTACACCCCTCAGTACACTAAATTAAGGTAGTGTTTGCCAATTAAATCATTTTTATCCTAAAGTTAAAGAAAATAGAAAAGGTAGTTTAAAATAAGAACCAGGGGGCAACCACATTTTTGCTAGCTCACTTATTTAGTATAGTTCACTGGAAAATTTTATTAGACCCTCTGTTAGTGCAAAAGAAATGCATTTCCTTTTATTTTATGAAAACAATGGAAACTTAGGAAAAATCTTAGAAAAATAATCCTGAGGAAAAACCACCCCCAGCTTTGGGATAAATAATATTTTGTTATTATGAATATAGGAAAAATATGAGTTTTGCTGTTTGATATTTTTCAAATAACAAGTTAGTTATAAGTACCTTTTTGGAATTAAACTTTAGAAAATCACAACTAAATATTGAGTAAGTCTTTTTCTGTGATTTTTGACACAGAGGCCTAATATCACCTATGAATCTTAACAAAAATAAAATTTAGTGCAGATACCTCACCTAAATTAGAGCTATAGTATAAAGTGCCCTTTTTCCCCATACTTTTGATAATTTTACACAAGTAGTGTCTGAATTAATTTCAGCCTCAAACTTCTAGAATAACCCACAATGGTAAATGTTTACCCATTGTAATTTTTATGACATTTTTGAAAAATATAATCTGACCATGATAGTTCAAAATGCTTATTTAGAAGCACAATGGAAAGAAAAGGGAAAATGTTGGGAGAATTAGATAAGGGACAATCAAAACCTTTAAGTACCTCATGGGGCATAACAATATAATTAAAAAGTGTGACTTCCTTCAAAATCTCAAAGATGAGAATCTACAACCCTTAAGTATACCCAAAAGAAACCCTAGAATCTCACTCAACTTAGTACTATTTTACCATGCATAACCTCTACAATTTATCGTGTCATTAATAAGCATATATCTTATTCATTGCATTCGATAGACTGTAATCTCGCTAACGGGGAGTACATCCTCGTGCTGGAGCAAGGAGTTGCTCAGGAGGTAGCCCAGGATCCAGCACCAGAGCCTACCATCAAGGATCTGCCTGCCCCAGCTTTGGAAGGCAAGCCCCGGTTTATGCATAACCAATTATATTATGCTATTTTACTGCACTTATTGGTTGTAGGCTTGTATTGTGCACTTAAGTGTAGGAGTTGACTGAAACCTTAGTTGCATGAACTCAGGTTTTTCCCTTGTGGTGGATACTAGTATGCTAGGTCGAGTAGCTGTTTTACTAATTAGGGATCTCGGTAGAAGTTGAGTGATTTTTCTAGCACTCGCGCGAGGTCAGGAATTGGTTGTATCCATTTTTATATCATAATGATGTTGGTCTATGGACAACAATCCATGGGGATTGGTTGTCTACGAGACGGAAAAATTGGAATAAGGATTAAGGTGTGGTACCGTGTGTCAAGCATTTGAATGTACTAAGCACATGCCGAGAAATATGGTAAATCGGTAAGCCTAGTACCTAAGTGAACCTGCCCGCAGACTTTGCCCCTCACGCGACCTGAGACGTGGTCTCCCATTCCGGTTATGGTGGGTACAAGTGTTGTCACTGCACGATAGCAGTCGGGGTCAGTGAGGCATTGTACGCCAAGGCGGTGAGCCCTGCTCTGTTGCCAGGGAATCGATGGGGACAGCTGATGTGTGTGGGGACGGAGTGCCTCGCCACGTCGTGTGTTTAGGTTTACCTTGCAAGGTTGAAACTCGATTCGAATTGTCTGCTTCTCGCAGCTAATGAGACTGCTTGATCCATGCTGCTACATTGAGTAACAAGTGGAAATGTAATGACTTGGCAAAAGTTGTTGATTGCTAAATGTTTGATACCATGTATGATTAGATATGTACACATTTAGTCTTAAGAGAGTCACACTAAAACTTGAAAAAGCTAAAACTTGATTTTAGACTCAGCTAGTGCTTTTGGCAAACCAAACCCCTCAGCCAAACAGCTGCATGTCTAGAGGTAGAGGAGTAGACTCCTCACACCGGGTAAGTCTAACTGACTATTAGTATACTCAGCCTTGCTTGTGGCATAATTTTTACAGGTTCTCTGGAGGACATGGTTGCTGGAGTGACTTGGTCGTCCATCTTGCCACCGGGTTGGACAGTCGAGCGGGACCCTACCTCATCAGAGGAGGAGCATGAGGAGTGATGGGACAGGCTTCCCCATCTCTCCGTTTATTTATCATTAGTTTTATTCCGCTGCATTTCGAACAATGATCACTGTTTTCGTTAACAATCCGATGATGTTGTAATAAATTTAATACTCCTTAATATTGGTTTTATGCTTTATTGTATTTGCTCTGTGCCTCACCATCGAGTGAGTACGTGGTACTTGATCCTGTTAGTGGCCCCGTCGGACTAGATCCGAGGGACTGACGTTTTATTCCCATTTAAGTGTGGTCTAGCCTTTAAGGTTGGACTTAGGCACTAAGTTGGAATAATTCAGGCGGTTCCGCCATAAATAGTGTGCTACCTAATAAATTAATTGTACTTAGGAATGAAGGAAAGGACCAGCAAGGTCATGGTGAAGGACTTGGAGGCGTGGAAGGCCAGCAAGGACGTTCGGATCAAGGTGGAGGACCAAACCGACGTCCGTAATCTGTCTCGATGCTGCGACACCGTAATTGGCCTTTGGGCCTTGTATCTTTGTTGGGCCCATTAGGGCGCGTCCAGGGAGAGAGTCACGCTCCTAACCCTTATATAATCAGTAGCCGCCACCACATTAGGGCTCGGGTTTTGCTTAAGTTAGATCTGTCAAGAACAGTCGTCGTAGATCGGTTTTTGAGACCCCAACTTGTGAGCTTAGTCATTCATCCGCAATATTCTAGATTGTGTTCTTTCTTGTTCTTGCTTGTGTCTTCGATTCTCAGGCCAGAATTAGCCCTCGTGGTGAGGTCAATCGCGCAGTGCACGGTTGATAACCGGAGGAGAAGTGGTGCTGCGATTGCAGGGTTCTAGTCGTGTTGATTGGAAGCCGGATCGTCTGTGTGACATCTCCACCAAATCGATAGTTACCTTCACCTGATGGAAGATCGGGCACCCCCGTTCCTATCAGGAAGCTTTGTCTTTGCCAAATACTCCTTTTCCCTTTCAATATAAGACTAAGTATAGAAATACACTTGAAAGCACATTAGTCTTAGCCTTGGCACAAGAAGAATAAGAAATATGCATTTGAACCAAATGAAAGACACATGATCAAAGGTATATGAATTAGCTATGTGTGCAATGTTTCAATCAAAGTTCCGAGAATCAAGTATATTTAGCTCATTCCTAAGTTTGCAAAAAGTCTTCTCATCTAGTGGCTTGGTAAAGATATCGGCTAATTGGTTGTGGGTGCTTACATAAACAATTTCGATATCCCCCTTATGTTGGTGATCTCTCAGAAAGTGATACCGGATGTATATGTGCTTAGTGCGTCTGTGTTCAATAGAATTATCCGCCATGCAGATTGCACTCTCATTATCACATAGGAGAGGGACTTTGCTCAATTTGTAGCCATAGTCCCTAAGGGTTTGCCTCATCCAAAGTAATTGCGCACAACAATGACCTGCGGCATTGTACTCGGCTTCGGCGGTGGAAAGAGCTACTGGATTTTGTTTCTTTGAAGCCCAAGACACCAGGGATCTTCCTAGAAACTGACAAGTCCCTGATGTGCTCTTTCAATCAATTTTACATCTGGTATAATCGGCATCGAAATACCTAATTAAATCAAAGGTAGATCCCCTGGGGTACCAAAGCCCAAACTTAGGAGTGTAAACTAAATATCTTATGATTCTTTTCACGGCCCTAAGGTGAATTTCCTTAGGATTTACCTAGAACCTTGCACACATACATACTAATAGCATAATATCCGGACGTAAAGCACATAAATAGAGTAAGGATCCTATCATCGACCGGTATACCTTTTGATCTACGGATTTACCTCTCGTGTCGAGGTCGAGATGCCCATTTGTTCCCATGGGTGTCTTGATGGGTTTTCCATTCTTCATACCAAACTTCTTGAGTACGTCTTGAATGTACTTAGTTTGGCTGATGAAGGTCCCTTCTTGGAGTTGCTTGATTTGGAATCAAAGGGAATACTTCAACTCCCCATCATTGACATCTCAAATTTTTGTATCATTATCCTACTAAACTCTTCACAAGATGACTTGTTAGTGGACCCAAATATAATATCATCAACATAAATTTGGCATATAAACAAGTCTTTTGCAACAGTTTTAGTAGAGAGAGTAGGATCGGCCTTTCCGACTTTGAAGCCATTAGTGATAACGAAGTTCTTAGGCATTCATACCATGCTCTTGGGGCTTGCTTCAGCCCATAGAACGTCTTTGAGAGCTTATACACATGGTTAGGGTACTCACTATCTTCAAACCTGGTAGGTTGCTCAACATAGACCTCTTCCTTGATAGGGCCATTTAAGAAGGCACTTTTCACGTCCATTTGATAAAGCTTAAAGTCATGGTAAGTAGCATAGGCAAGTAATATACGAATTGACTCAAGCCTAGCTACGGGTGCATAGGTTTCATCAAAATCCAAACCTTCCACTTGTGAATAACCTTTTGCAACAAGTCAAGCTTTGTTCCTTGTCACCACACCATGCTCATCTTGCTTGTTGCGGAATACCCACTTGGTACCTACAACATTTTGGTTAGGACGTGGAACTAAATGTCATACCTCATTCCTCGTGAAGTTATTGAGCTCCTCTTGCATTGCCACCACCCAAATCGGTTCTCTTAATGCATCCTATATCCTGTATGGCTCAATAGAAGACACAAAAGAGTAATGTTCACAAAAATGAGCAACTCGAGTTCTAGTGGTTACCCCCTTGTGAATGTCACCGAGTATGGAGTTAACGGGGTGATCTCTTTGAATTTCTTCGTGGACTCTTGGGTGTGGCGGTCTTTGATCCAGAATCTCTTGAACATATTCCTTGTCTTGATCATCTTCATCTCCCCTTGATCCATGTCCTCCTCTTGAGGTGTCTCATCATCTTGATCTTCATCTTCTTCTTCTTGAGCCTTGTCCTCATCTTGAGTTGGTGCAGATGCTTGATTGCAAGATGATGGTTGATCTTGTGCTTGTGTAGGCTCTTCGGATTCCTTTGGACTCACGTCCCCAATGGACATGTTCCTTAGTGCGATGCACGGAGCCTCTTCACATCTAGTTCATCAAGATCAACTTGCTCCACTTGGGAGCCATTAGTCTCATCAAACACAATGTCACAAGAAACCTCAACTAATCCAGTGGACTTGTTGAAGACTCTATATGCCCTTGTGTTTGAGTCATAACCTAGTAAAAAGCCTTCTACTGCTTTAGGAGCAAACTTAGAACTTCTACCTCTCTTAATAAGAATAAAGCATTTGCTCCCAAAAACTCTAAAATAAGAAACATTGGGCTTTTTACCGGTAAGGAGTTCATACGATGTTTTCTTGAGGATTTGGTGAAGGTATAACCGGTTGATGGAGTAGCACGCGGTGTTAATCGTCTTAGCCCAAAACCGGTCCGGTGTCTTGTACTCATCAAGCATGGTTCTTGCCATATCCAGTAGAGTTCTATTTTTCCTCTCCACTACACCATTTTGTTGAGGTGTGTAGGGAGAAGAGAACTCATGCTTGATGCCCTCCTCCTCAAGAAATCCTTCAATTTGAGAGTTTTTGAACTCTGTTCCATTATCGCTTCTAATCTTTTTGATTCTCAATCCGAACTCATTTTGAGCCCATCTTAAGAATCTCTTTAAGGTCTCTTAGGTTTGAGATTTTTCCTGCAAAAAGAATACCCAAGTGAAGCGAAAATAATCATCCACAATAACTAGACAGTACTTACTCTTGCCAATGCTTATGTAAGCGATCGAGCCGAATAGGTCCATGTGGAGTAGCTCAAGCGGCCTGTCAGTCGTCATGATGTTCTTGTGTGGATGATAGACTCCAACTTGCTTCCCTGCTTGGCATGCGCTACAAATCCTGTCTTTCTCAAAATGAACATTTGTTAATCCTAAAATGTGTTCTCCCTTTAGAAGCTTGTGAAGATTCTTCATCCCAACAGGGGCAAGTCGGCGATGCCAGAGCCAACCCATGTTAGTCTTAGCAATTAAGCAAGTGCCTAGTTCAGCTTTGTTATCATTAAAATCAACTAAATATAGACGACCATCTAACACTCCCTTAAATGCTATTGAATCATCACTTCTTCTAAAGACAGTAACACCTATATCAGTAAAAAGATAGTTGTAGCCCATTTTGCATAATTGAGAAACAGAAAGCAAATTGTAATCTAAAGAATCTACAAGAAAAACATTAGAGATGGAATGGTGAGGAGATATAGCAATTTTACCTAAGCCTTTGACCAAACCTTGATTTCCATCCCCGAATGTGATAGCTCTTTGGGGATCATCATTTTCCTCGTATGAGGAGAACATCCTTTTCTCCCCTGTCATGTGGTTTGTGCACCCGCTATCGATTATCCAACTTGATCCACCGGATGCATAAACCTACAAAACAAATTTAGGCCTTGTTCTTAGGTGCCCAAACGGTCTTGGGTCCTTTGACATTAGAAACAAGCACCTTGGGTACCCAAACACAAGTCTTGGGACTCTTGTGTTTGCCCCCATCATATTTGGCAACTACTTTGCCTGATTTGTTAGTGAGCACATAAGAAGCATCAAAAGTTTTAAATGAAATGTTATGCTCATTTGATGCATTAGGAATTTTCTTTTTAGGCATTTTTACATGAGTGGTATGCCTAGAACTAGAAACCTCATTTTTATACATAAATGCATGAAGAGAAGCAGTGTGAGGTTTTCTAGCATGAATTTTCCTAATCTTATGCTCAGGATATTTTGTAGGATATAAAATGTAGCCCTCTCTATCCTGAACCATGGGATCATTACCCTTTACAAAATTAGACAATTTCTTAGGGGCATTAAGCTTGACATTGATTCGGTTCCCTTGTTGGAACCCAATGTCATCATTAATGCCAGGACGTCTCCCATTATAGAGCATGCTTCTAGCAAATTTAAATTTTTCATTTTCTAGCTTATGCTTGGCAATTTTAGCATTTAATTTTGCTATGTGATCATTTTGTTCTTTAACCATAGCAATGTGATCATCAATAGCTTCAACATTTATATCTCTACATCTAGTGCAAATGGAAACATGCTTGACAGTAGATGTAGATGGTTTGCAAACATTCAATTCATCAATCTTAGCATTTAGACTAGCATTTTCATCTCTAAGACATGAAATTGAATTATTGCAAATGCTAAGCTCTTTAGACAAATTTTTACATTTTTCTACTTCTAGAGCATAAGCATTTTTCAATTTAACAAACTTTTTGTTTTCCATAACGAGCAAGTCCTCTTGGCATTCCAAGAGATCATCCTTCTCGTTAATGGTTTCTATTAATTCATTTGACTTTTTCTTTTGGTCCATGTTAAGGTTAGCAAAGAGAGAAATTAAATCATCTTCATTATCGCTAGAGCTACCCTCATCATTGGATGTAGTATACTTAGGGGTGGCTCTAGAGTATACCTTCTTTTTCTTGTCGTCATTAGTGTAACGCCCCGAATTTTGCAGTTGAATTTTTTCTTTTCTTTACTCGCCAAAATTCGGGCGTTACCTTTTCCTTTTCTTTTTCCCCTCGCTAAACCTTGACCTTTTTCAAAGTTTAGCGGGATTCGGTTTGGAATTCCCGTATGTATAAAAACCCTAAATACTTTATGTTGTTTGATGCACCATGCCGCCCTTGCATTTTTGGTTGTTTGAAAGTGCAATCGCATTCATCTAAAAGATCGGATTTCGAGAACAAGCGGAAAATCTTTTATCTTTCTTTCTCTCTCTTTCTCTCTCCCCTTTCTCTCTCTCTCCCGCGCCCTGGGCCGACCCCGGCCGGCCCAGCCGCCCCCTGGCGCCCCCCCTTGGGCCCAATTGGCCCAAGCCGCCCCCCCCACCCCCTCTATTTTTCCCAATTCTCTCTCCCTCCCTCTCATTTTCTCTCATTTTCTCTCCCTCACCCTAAGCCGCCGCCGCCCCTGCCCCCTACCCTAGGCCGCCGCGCCGCCCCCTGCCGCCGGCCGCCCCTCGCCGTCGATCCCCGCCGGTGAGCCCCCTCCCCCTCCTCCCTCTCCTCCCTCCCCTCTTCTCTCCCCACCCCCCGCGCGCCCCCTGGCCGCGCCGGCCGCCGCTGGCCCGCCCCGGCCGCTCCCCTGGCCGCCCTGGCCCGGCCGCTGGCCGCCCCCAGCCGCGCCCCGCCCGGCCGCCAGCCGCCCCTAGCCCGCGCCCCGGCCGCCTGGCCCCCTGGCCGCGCCCCCCTGTCCCGGGCCGGTTCAGCCGGCCTCGGCCCCGGCTCAGCCGCCCCCGGCCCCAGCTCGGCCGCCCCCCGCGCTCGGCCGCCCCAGCTCGGCCGCCTGCCCCCGGGCCGGTTCAACCGCCCCTAGGGCCGGTTCAACCGCCCCCCCCCCCCCCCCTCTGTTTTTTTATTTTTTTATTTAATTTTATTTACTTTCTGTGATCATAATTACTGTATTTTAAGTAGGCTAATCACTGTTCATGCTATGGGAAAATAGGAAGTTTAATTTAAAATTCCGTTATGCTATTGATTCACGTAGTTAATTGTTTACCCTGTGCAATGTTGATCAACTAAAAGTGATTAGGTTTCCATTAGTATATATAAATATATATAACAGAATTATTTTGTTAAAAACCAATTGTGTCATTAGTGCATAAGATTTAACCCCCTGCGAGACCTTTCCCGTTTCTTTCTAACCATAACAAATGCGTTATCGAATGTCATACTTGATGCATATTCACTTTATTTGTTATCTTGTATGGTGTACTGTTCTTTTGTATTAAATATGTGGATGGATGTATGTATGTTTGCGCTCGCATAGAGAACGATCCGGTCGAAGAGCCCGAGGAATTCGCAGGAGAAGCCCCTGAGCAGCAGTCGGTTGGTGGAGGCAAGTGTCCTTTGACCTATCTCTGTCCTATTCATTATTTAATTCACCTCCCGCATTACACATTTATACCTAAGGATTGACTAGTTTTTGTTATCCATGTCCTTGTTTACCTATTTGGGTCGGATTATTACTACTTAGTCTGATGCTATTGCTCAACTCTAATCAATGAACATGATGTGATTATCTATGATACGCTGTTTTCCCGTTCTTCTTTATGATCATACTTGTGGTTTTCAAGGGGACTCGAGCGGTTTCTCGAGTGCCTCTCCGTAAGGACCTGTTCTATGGATGACCGCCCGGGAAAACAGTGCAACCATGAGGGTGGAATGGGGTGCCCTTAGCTGAATAATTAGAGGATCCGGGATGTAGTTCACTTAGCCGTCGTGCCGTCAATGGGGCTCGGTGTATGCGGCTCGCTCTGCCAAGTTTGGGTTCGCCCCTTGGGGAGGAGTGCGGTGCATTTAGGAAACCTAACGGGTGGCTACAGCCCCGGGGAATCGTTGTAAAGGCTACGTAGTGAAACCCTGCCTATTCACCTTGGTAGTGTTTAAGGGTTTGATCGGCCCGAGGCAAGAGGGAATCACGGCTTGTGGGTAAAGTGCACAACCTCTGCAGAGTGTTATGAAACTGATATATCAGCCGTGCTCACGGTTATGAGCGGCCAAGGGAGCTCCAGAGATTAGTGATACTTGATCAGAGATATTTTGGTACAGGTGGCAATGAGATTGATGGTTCTGGTTATGATTATGGTATTGGTAAGTGGTATTCTTTCCGTTTGGAAAGGATACATTGGGTTAATAACTTGGGTTAATGTTAAAACCTGGCTTTCTACTAGTAAGTAATAACCTGACCAACTAAAAGCAACTGCTTGACTTATCCCCACATAAAGCTAGTCCACTACAGCCAAACAGGATACTTGCTGAGTATGTTGATGTGTACTCACCCTTGCTCTACACACCAAACCCCCCCCCCCCCCAGGTTGTCAGCATTGCAACCACTGCTCAGGAGAAGATGAAGCTGTGGAAGGAGACTTCCAGGAGTTCCAAGACTACGACGAGTTCTAGGTGTGGGTTAGCGGCAATCCCCAGTCGGCTGCCTGTGAAGGCCGTGTTATCTACGTTTCGTTTTCGCACTTTGATTTATTGTAAGAACTATATGGACGTCTCAGACGTATGATGTAATCGACTATTATTTCCCCTTTTAATACTATTTGAGCACTGTGTGATGATGTCCATGTTATGTAACTGCTGTGTACGTGAATAACTGATCCTGGCACGTACATGGTTCGCATTCGGTTTACCTTCTAAAAACCGGGTGTGACATAAGTGGTATCAAAGCCGTGCTGACTGTAGGACCGCTAACCTAGAGTAGGAATGGTCGTTCTAAGGACTATAGACCTCTGTCTCTGCCTTGACTTTGATATCTCTTCAAAAGTTGGTCATACCGACCAAGCCTATGTTCTACTATATATTATACCTTGCTAAAAAAAATTGTGTTTCATTCTGATCCTTCATTTACTTATTACTTGCTGGTCATATTAATTCTGTTCTCACCCTTTTGCTTGCGATGTCTTTTGTAGATGGCTCGACTTAGACACACTGCACGAAAGTCAGTCATCCCCTTCTTACCCTCCCGCCTTGCTGAGCGTCCGCTTCGCCGTCCCGTGGCTGGACAGTCCAGCCACTTGGAGAGACTGCACCACCGCCTGCATGAGGAGCAGGAACGTCGACGACAGGAGCAGCAGAGCTCTTCCTTCTCGCTCCACCAGGAGATAGAGTCTGTGAGGAGCTGCTCTCCTGTGCTTCCCCTGGAGGCGCCCCCTGCACCACCACTGGGCGTCCCAGCTTCTGGAGTAGCTGCTGGAGGAGACCCAGACGACGGAGATGGCGACGACAGCTCGAGCCACGACACCGACTTCTCTGCTAACCTTGAGCCGGAAGGATGGGTTGCTCGACCCATCACTCGCGACGCCGCTCGCGGGTGTCACTTCCACGATGCGCTCGACACCCTGCTACGTCGGGCATTTGACCGGCATACTTGGTCCGTCGAGTATCGCTGTGTGGTCTACCAGCACAGTCGCGGGGTCTACCCGGATCGCTGGGAGGCAACTTGCTTGGTGCGCTGCCCGGAGAACAGTCTCCAGGGAGCGGAGGCTTGCTCAGAGCACTATTCTATCTCTGAACGGGACTCAGCTGAGGCCGCCATGCAAGATGCTGCACGGCGTGCGCTTTCGCACTACTGCTCGGTTTTCGGTGGGGCAGCTGACGGTCTTGACCTGAAGTATTACCCCCGCCGTTCATCTGGCAGCACAGGAGGCGTGATTGTCTCACCTGTCGGTGAGGGCAATCCTAGGTTGAGCAGCACAGTCAACCTAGCCGCCGTGCTAAACACGGAGCTGGACCATGCATTAGACGAGCTGAGTAGGGCTCGTGCTGAGATCGCCCTGCTGCGGGCTGAGCGCGCGGAACGTCGTCACCTGGACGGTGGTTCCCCCGCTCCCGTCGGGACTCAGCACCCGTACCGCTCACCTCAGCGTGGACACCAGTCTTATGGCAATCCCGACTGCAAGACCAAGATCAATCTAGAACCATAGATCGTTAGAGTTGGATCTTGTAATTAATACGAAATAAATATATACATGGAAGCTTCAGTCTTAGCGTTAGTCTCGGTCTTAGTTAGTTTTAGTTAGACAGGGTAGTTTGCTATATCCTGTGCATTTATGTTTGTCATGATGAACTATGTTTGGTTTGGATCTTTGTAATGATTGTCACCAGAGTGTGGGTATCCCCTGCATTTTGGTTTACATATTATGTCAATAAAGTTAGTTATATAGTTGGGAAAACCTTTATTCTACTTTCCTCTTTATCTGAGAAGCTGTGTGGTCTGTGTTGGAGATCAGTGAAGATGCTCATCTGTTCAGTGCTGTTGGAGAATTCTATACTCTTTTCTTATGCTGCAAGATTTGCCAGATCAGTTCTGATGTGTGGTTGCGTTCTGCAGATGTCAGAGAACAGGCGCAGAGGAGGAAGGCGTGCTCAGCAGGAGCAAGCCGGTCAGCAAGATGAGGCGCCCCAGCAGCAGCAGCTGCCGCCCCCGCCCCCGATGTCGATTGAGCAGATGTTTCTGATGCAGACTCAGGCAGTTCAAGCCATCGGTCAGACTCTGGCCGCCATTCAGCAGCAGCAGCAACAACAACAACAACAGCAGGCTCCACCCCAGCCTCAGATGCCTCAGATGCCTAGAGATAAGCGTGCTGAATTCATGAGAGGTCATCCACCAACGTTCGCTCACTCTTCTGACCCCATGGATGCTGAAGATTGGCTGCGCACTGTGGAGCGAGAGTTGCATACCGCTCAGTGTGATGACAGGGAGAAAGTCTTGTATGGTCCCCGTCTGTTGAGAGGAGCAGCCCAATCATGGTGGGAGTCTTACCTCGCCACCCATGCCAACCCCGACACCATCACCTGGGAAGAGTTCAGAGGTAGCTTTCGTCAGTACCATGTGCCTGCAGGTCTGATGACAGTGAAGAAGGAGGAGTTCCTGGCCCTTAAGCAAGGGTCATCGTCTGTCAGTGAGTATCGGGACAGGTTTCTGCAGTTGTCTCGCTACGCTCCCGAAGATGTCAACACCGACGCCAAGCGACAATACCGTTTTCTGAGAGGCTTGGTTGACCCTCTGCAGTATCAGCTGATGAATCACACCTTCCCGACATTCCAGCACCTGATTGACAGAGCAATCATGACAGAAAGGAAGCGTAAGGAGATGGAGGATCGTAAGCGCGAGATCAGTGGACCCCAGCCTGGAAGCAGCAGCCGTCCCCGTTTCTCAGGCAATCAACCTCAGCAGTTCAGGCAGAACCAGCGTCCACCTCAGCAGCGTCAGCAGTATCAGCAGTTCCAAAGGCAGTATCCTCAGCATCAGTACCAGAATCGTCAGAGCAATCAGTCAGGAGGAGGCCAGTTTCAGAGGCAGAATCAGCAGACACCTCGTCTTCCTGCCCCAGCAAATCAGCAGAACAGTCAGGCAGCACCAGCTCAGGTTGGAAACAGGGCATGTTTCCACTGTGGAGAGCAAGGCCATTGGGTGATGCAATGTCCGAAGAAGGCAGCCCAGCAGCAGTCAGGCCCCAATGCCCCAGCAAAGCAGAATGTGTCTCAGCCTGGAGCAGGCAACCGCTCTCAGCAGCGCTATAATCATGGAAGACTGAACCACTTGGAGGCCGAAGCAGTTCAGGAGACCCCCGACATGATAGTAGGTATGTTCCCAGTCGACTCCCATATTGCAGAAGTGTTATTTGATACTGGAGCAACAC
Source organism: Zea mays (assembly GCF_902167145.1). Taxonomy (NCBI): domain Eukaryota; kingdom Viridiplantae; phylum Streptophyta; class Magnoliopsida; order Poales; family Poaceae; genus Zea; species Zea mays. The sequence goes on along the minus strand of NC_050100.1, from coordinate 121,062,732 downwards.
ATTCTTTCATTACTGCATCATGGGTAGAAGCACATAATCTTCCAATTACTACCATGTCAACCCCTATTCAAATTGACTCAGCTGGTGGTAGAATTCGAGCTGATAGCATTTGTTTAAATGTAAGTGTGGAAATAAGGGGGATAGCGTTTCCCGCCAACCTTATAGTAATGGGTACTCAGGGAATAGATGTCATCCTAGGGATGAATTGGTTAGATAAGTATCAGGCAGTTATCAGTTGTGATAAAAGGACAATCAAGTTGGTGTCCCCACTAGGAGAGGAAGTGGTGACCGAGTTAGTCCCGCCTGAGCCAAAGAAAGGAAGTTGTTATCAGATGGCTGTCGATAGCAGTGAAGCAGACCCAATTGAGAGTATCAAGGTTGTGTCTGAATTCCCAGATGTGTTTCCAAAGGATTTACCGGGTGTTGGGGACTTGTTCTCAAATGCTATGAGTTAAGAACAAGGCAACACAGAAAATGTTAAACATTAAGATCCTTCGTCCTTCGAAGCATTATTTCCCTTAGGATATAACGATCCCCGGACGAAGGTCATGAAGGATTAACCTTCATCACTATAATATACATTAGTAAAAGACGAAGCATATGAAACATAAAAGATAGCGTGAATAATCGTATAACATTATTCATTTAACTTTATTAACTCATCATAAAGGAATAGAAACAATATTGAATTATAAATGTACCTTCGGCTTGGAAGGAAATGAAAATACAAGTGTGACGCAAAAGCAAATGCCAAGTCCGCGTGAACAGTACGGGGGTACTGTTCACCTATTTATAGGCACGGGGTACAACCCATACAAAATTACATACATGCCCTTTACATTTGGTGATAATTCTATAGCATTCTATCGAGGTCTAAATGGCCTTTTCATCTTTAAGTCGGTTCCCCTTTCTGCGATCATGCCGAAGCTTTCCTGCTTCACAGCTTCGGCACTGTGTCAACCTTCGTATCTTTTGAGCTTCTCCCTTTCTGATTCAAGTCCGAAGATACCTGTTCACACATTATACTCCAGAAACATTGTTAAATCATGTTTTTGAGGACCTTCGGAAGCCGAAGGCCCCCAACAGTAGCCCCTCGCAATATTAATTTGTTTGAAATAATAAATTCAGATTGCGATATGAACGAAGGCTTTATGCCGAAGGTCCGAAAAAACACCTTCCCTTTGCTAGAATAGCAACATTCAATGACAAGTGGGGTCTTTCAACTTTCAACGCATCAAGCGTATAAATACGGCCATACCGCAAACTTATTTTGCACGCTTTCTGGCCAACCACTCCTGCTCACTCATTTTTTAGCTCTTGTGCACTGTGATCTGCTAAGTTTTTAGCTTTGAAGCTTCGGCTTTTAGAAACAGTTTTTTAGCGCTTCCGAAGATGTCTGAAGCTGCTAAGAAGGCTGCTGCTGAGATGAAGCTGAGTCTTGATGAAGAGAAGAACCTAGGGTTTCTTATAGCGATGTCGAAGTCCAACACAGAAAAGATTACCAAGGAAATTCTGGAGGGGCTGTCTGAAGATACTGGTGACAGTGAAAGTTATGATATGGACAGCGGTGGCGAAGACTCCGAAGATCGCCCCTGGCGACCAAGCCATTCAGTTTATGGTAAATCAACTATCAAAGAGAATCATCTTGTTAATATGAGAGGAAGGTATTTCCGGGATCTGTCCATTGTGAGGGCGGACGAAGGGGAAAAAACTTGTCCACACCCTGAAGAAAATGAAGTTGTGGTGTACCGAAGCTTTTTGAAAGCTGGATTGCGATTCCCCTTGAGCAGCTTCGTCGTGGAGGTGTTGAAAATCTTCGAAGTCTATCTTCATCAACTTACTCCCGAGGCAATTATAAGGCTAAATATCTTCGTGTGGGCCGCGAGGAGTCAAGGTCTGAAGCCTGACGCAAGAAGCTTTTGTAATGTTCATGAATTATTATATGAAACAAAGCCTTGGGGCAAAGAACAGTACCATAACAACTTTGGCTGCTACAGCTTCGTTTCTCGGTCCGGGGCAAGCTGTCCCGTACCAACCTTTCGGAAGAGATGGCCCGGGGATTGGATGACAGAATGGTTTTATGTGAAGAATGACCTATCAGCACGAGAAGACATCAAAGGTATAATTATGCGTCCTATTTGGCAAAGCTTCGGCCTTCGGAGGCCGAAGGTTGAAATGAACGAAGCCGCCGAAGAGTGCCAAAGAGCCTTCGGCGTTGTCTGCTCTTTTATAGGAACAAGGGACTTAGTACAAGAACATATCGCCTTCAGGGTGTGGCCGCTTGCTGAGAAATGGGAAATGCCACAAGAAACCATAAAAGAGGCCGACGAAGGTGAGCTTGTGAGACTGAAGTACACCTTCAAATTTGGAGATAAATTTATTGAGCCAGATGATGAGTGGTTGAAAAGCATTGACAATTTAAGTGATGAGCTACTCGGGACCTACTCGAAGGCTGAAGATAACGCAATGTCAGCAGCCTTCGGAGGCCGAAAAAAGAAGAGACTGAATCGGGTATTTGATGCCATTGGGTTTGTCTACCCTGATTACTGCTATCCCATTCGAAGGCAGAAGAGAAAAAACACAATCTCTGCAAAAGAAGAAGCTGCAGCTGCTCCTAGCGAGCCAGAACCGAAAAGGAAAAAGATAAAGGTTCTTACGCAACGGCCGCGTTATATTGAACCAGCTTCGGTGCCGGAGTTTACCGGGAAAACTTCTTCAGCCACCGAAGCTGAAAAACTAATCCAGCCAGCCTTGTTGCCAGAGATCGCAGAAACGGCCGAAGTGCCACCAAAGATAGAATCAGAACAATCAAACATTTTGTTGTCAGAAACAAAAGAGAAAACCGAAGCGCCGCTCACAGAAAAAATTGAGGAGGTAAGAGAAGCAACTGAGGGCTCCAAAACATCAGAAGTTTTGAGTCCTACAGCAATCATTGGGACAGCAAAAAACCAAAAGGGGCCATCAGTGACCCCAAAAAGGAAAAGAATGGTAAATGTACTAGACGTCTTGGAGACAATTAAGTCTTCAAGCACAATTCCAAAAAAGAGTGTTGAAGTTGCTGAAGCTTCTACTGAAGCTTCGGCTCAACAAGCTGAAGCTGAAGCTGGGCCTTCAGAGCCCTTCAAAGAACATCCTTTTGAAGCCGAAGCAGTAAAAATTCCGGAACCAACATTAGTTGAAGAAACGGACACCGTCATCCCCGAAGCACTTGCCGGCATGCATGATTACATCATACGACATGCTTCGGGGAAAAAGCTATCTGAGGAAGAAACTCATGAGGCCAACCATTATGCAAAGGAGCTGAAATATCCGAAGGGGGCAGTAATATTCAATGGAACAAATGAAGATGACTTCTTATACTGCCTGCCTGATAACAAAGAGCTATCCGTCTGCCGAGAGATGGCGAGAAGCATAGGCTTTCCGAAGCTTGAAGCTGGGTTAAGTGCCATGACGAAAGAGGATCTCGCAGACAGCCTCGCGTACAACAGCCTGAAGGTACGGGAATTAAACACTTGAGAAAAAACCCCCTATTTTTTTTTACGCAACTCATTCCTTTTTTCTTATATGAATTCTTTTTTCATATAGGGCCTGATCCTAAGCAATGCGTTAAGAGCGCAAAAGAGCGCCGAAGATGAAAGTTATGAAATTGCGTTTAATAATTTACGCTCCGAAGTTATCAAACTGAGAAACGAAGCTTTGGAAAAAGATAAAATTCTACTTACACTGGTAGATAAAGTGAAAAAAGACGAAGCTGCTTCAAAGGCCCAGGCCGAAGCTCAAAAACGCGAGATTAAAGATCTTCAGAAACAGCTGGCTAGAGCTAAAGAGGAGCGCGCGCTTGAGGAAACGAAACGAGAACTTAGTGATTTTATGGTCAACAAATTGGAATCAAAAGTTAAGGAGCTTCGCACATCTCAGGGGAAATGCTATGTCAAATCTGTAGAATGTGTGAATAAAATTAAATCCAGCTTCGCCAGCGTAGGCGCCTTTTCCAGCGAAGAGAATTTCTCTCGAGGCAATCCCGAAGGTCCGCTGGAATGGATTAGCCACGAAGCAGAGGCCTTCGAAGAGATTCTGAACAGTCGTGGCGACATATGTGCTTTTTCGGGCGCCAGAGGAATTGCTTCCGTCTTAGAGAAGAAAGGTTGCGAACATGTAAAATTTTTAGCTCAATCCGAAGCTACCTTATCTACCGAAGACATCAAGGACCCCTCGGCCGAAGCGAGCGTGGTTGGTGGCAAATTTTTTACTGATATCTGGAACGACGGCGGCCGAGGAATGGCGCGAGAGATCATTGAAAGAAGCGAAAAAGGCATTCACGATGCTAGAAGAGTAGCAGACGCTGCCGAAAGGAGTAGGGAGCCCGAAGGACAGTTAGGTACCAACTAGTCGTTCTTGTTGCGTTGTAATTTTCATTTTAAACTTTGCTCACGATTTGTAAAAGTACTGAAGAAGTGCTCTCTTCGCTCAGAAACTGTTGGACGATCTGCCGACCCCCACACAAAAGGGGATGAAGAAATTAATCAAATGGCCGAAACTATCATGGACAAGGTTGTTGACCAACTTCTGAATGAAGCCGCCGAAGCAGTATTGAGGGAAGATTAGGTGCTATTTGGAAAAAACATTTAAAGTGTAATCTATGCAACATTTTGTACATTTGAATGTAATATACAAGTCTCTTTTCATTATTGAATTCTTTACGATGCATGAAACTTTAAATACATACCACTTTTGAGCCTTCGGCGAAAAAACACCTTCCCTTCTTTTCATGCGTCGTGAAGAAGATAGCCTTTGTCAAAATTATTCTGATGAATGACATCGATGCCTCGTGAAAACATTTTCCGAAGCTATTTTCCGAAGCTATGCAACTTTGATATTGATCTGATAAAGTTCGCCCATGTTTCGTGAAAATATTCCCCGAAACTGTATTCCGAAGCTATACAATTTCAATGTCACTTTTTCAAAGCATCCCTTCGAAGGTTGAGAGTGTCCCCTTCTCTTGCCAAATGCGATATGATGTATGATGCTTATGCTATGCAAAATGATGTGATGATGTTATGTTATGCATGTGACATTTGTTCCGAAGATACACATAAAATATATTCGTAAGCTCTGCATTCCCTTAGGAACGTCTTTGGAGCTTCTTCGTCTTTTACTTAGACGGCATCAGCGTTGACTTTTCGCTGTAAGCCTCCCTTAGGAGCTTCTTCGTCTTTTACTTAGACGGTATCAGCGTTGACTTTTCGCTGTAAGCCTCCCTTAGGAGCTTCTTCGTCTTTTACTTAGACGATATCAGCGTTGATTTTTCGCTGTAGGCTCTGCATTCCTTTAGGAACGACTTCTGAGCAGAAAACTTACGCTGCGCTCCCTTTGGAACGACTTTTTGTGACTTTATAAACTTACTCTGCGTTCCTTAGAACGACTTTTTGTTACTCCGAAGGATTTTTAGTCCGAAGGTCCTTCTTGGTAACGGAAGAAATTTTAGGCTTCGGCAACTTAGGCCTGTGAATCAAATAAATTTTTCTCGTGGAAACAACGAAATTATTACATGGAAACCATCAATGTTCTTTGCTTCACAGAAAATAAAACTGAATAGAAAAGACTGCTATCAAAGGTAGGATATGTCAATAAATGTGCTTCGACTCTGGCACAGTGCTGTTGACTGTGCGAGCTTCGGACTGTTCTCTGAAGTCCCTCTGCCGTGGAGCGTATTGACTCCCTTCTGGCTGTTGACCTTGCTGCAATGGAGGTGGAGGCGGAAGCTGCTGCCAGGAAGCTTGAGGTTGACTTGCCGAAGCTACAGAAGCCGCAGGGTGGTTGTCTATGTATTGTGGGACATAAGGCGGATGAAACGAAGCAGTATGCATAACCTGCTTCGACTGAGCTTGTTGAGATGCAGCTTCGGCTAGTTCCTTTTGCTTCTGGATTGTAACATGGCACGTCCTAGTGGTGTGGCCCTTGCCCTCTCCACAGAATAGGCAAAACAGTCTCCTTGGCTGATCTCCGAATCTTCCGCCGAAGCCCCTGGCGCCTCTGCCTCTTGGAGCTGGTGGCCGAAAGGAAGTTTGTTGTTGCCCCGAAGCCTGTGAGGAGCACTGCGGCCTGTTTTGCTGACTCCCCTTATCATCATTCTGAGTGCTGTGAATGGAACGGACATGCCTCGGGTAGTATCTTCCTCCGAAGCCCCTGGTCATCTCAGAAAATCTGAAGGCCTCCTCCCTTCTTTGGCGAAAGTCATTGTCGGCACGAATGTACTCATCCATCTTTTGGAGCAATTTCTCCAAGGTCTGAGGAGGCTTCCGAGCAAAGTATTGAGCTGCAGGTCCAGGACGAAGCCCCTTGATCATGGCTTCGATAACGATTTCATTGGGCACCGTTGGTGCCTGCGCCCTCAATCGTAAGAACCTTCGGACATACGCCTGAAGGTATTCTTCGTGATCCTGAATACACTGGAAGAGGGCTTGAGCTGTAACCGGCTTCGTTTGAAATCCTTGAAAGCTGGTCAGTAACATATCCTTCAGCTTCTGCCATGAAGTGATTGTTCCTGGCCGAAGGGAGGAATACCAGGTCTGAGCAACATTCCTGACGGCCATGACGAAAGACTTCGCCATGACTGCAGCGTTGCCCCCGTACGAAGACACTGTTGCTTCGTAGCTCATCAAGAATTGCTTCGGGTCGGAGTGGCCGTCAAACATGGGGAGCTGGGGTGGCTTATAGGATGGAGGCCAAGGAGTAGCCTGCAGCTCAGCAGACAGAGGAGAAGCATCATCAAAAACAAAATTTCCCTGATGGAAATTATCATACCAGTCGTCTTCGTTGACGAAGCCCTCCTGATGAAGGTCTTTCTGATGAGGCCTTCTGTTCTGCTCATCGTGAGTGAGATGGCGAACTTCCTCAGAAGCTTCGTCAATTTGCCTTTGCAACTCAGCTAGGCGGGCCATCTTCTCCTTCTTCCTCTGCACTTGTTGATGTAGCATCTCCATCTCTCTGATTTCTTGGTCTAGCTCTTCTTCCTCAAGCGTCGGGCTAACAGCTTTTCTCTTCTGGCTTCTGGCCTCCCGAAGAGAGACGGTCTCCTGGTTGTGGTCCAGCGGTTGCAGTGCTGCAGCCCCAGCCGCTGAAGCTTTCTTCGGCGCCATAGCGAAGGTCTATAGCTTCCGAAGGTGTTCACGAAGACTCGAAGTGGAAGTGAGTTCACCGGAGGTGGGCGCCAATGTTGGGGACTTGTTCTCAAATGCTATGAGTTAAGAACAAGGCAACACAGAAAATGTTAAACATTAAGATCCTTCGTCCTTCGAAGCATTATTTCCCTTAGGATATAACGATCCCCGGACGAAGGTCATGAAGGATTAACCTTCATCACTATAATATACATTAGTAAAAGACGAAGCATATGAAACATAAAAGATAGCGTGAATAATCGTATAACATTATTCATTTAACTTTATTAACTCATCATAAAGGAATAGAAACAATATTGAATTATAAATGTACCTTCGGCTTGGAAGGAAATGAAAATACAAGTGTGACGCAAAAGCAAATGCCAAGTCCGCGTGAACAGTACGGGGGTACTGTTCACCTATTTATAGGCACGGGGTACAACCCATACAAAATTACATACATGCCCTTTACATTTGGTGATAATTCTATAGCATTCTATCGAGGTCTAAATGGCCTTTTCATCTTTAAGTCGGTTCCCCTTTCTGCGATCATGCCGAAGCTTTCCTGCTTCACAGCTTCGGCACTGTGTCAACCTTCGTATCTTTTGAGCTTCTCCCTTTCTGATTCAAGTCCGAAGATACCTGTTCACACATTATACTCCAGAAACATTGTTAAATCATGTTTTTGAGGACCTTCGGAAGCCGAAGGCCCCCAACACCGGGTATGCCACCAGAGCGGAAAGTTGAATTTGCTATAGAGCTTCTTCCTGGAACCGCCCCCATCTCTAAGAGAGCTTACAGAATATCTGGACCAGAGTTGGTTGAGCTTAAGAAGCAGATCGATGAGCTGTCAGAGAAAGGTTACATCCGGCCAAGCACCTCGCCTTGGGCCGCCCCTGTCTTGTTTGTGGAGAAGAAAGATGGCACCAAGAGGATGTGTATCGATTATCGAGCTTTGAATGAAGTCACGATCAAGAACAAGTATCCTTTGCCCAGAATAGAAGATCTGTTCGACCAGTTGAGAGGAGCCAGTGTGTTCTCCAAGATCGATCTGAGGTCAGGTTATCATCAGCTCAGGATCCGACCTTCGGACATTCCGAAGACGGCATTCATTACCAAGTATGGTTTATATGAGTTCACAGTGATGTCTTTTGGTTTGACCAATGCACCAGCGTTCTTTATGAACTTCATGAACAGTGTATTCATGGATTATCTTGATAAGTTCGTGGTGGTATTCATTGATGACATTCTGGTTTATTCTCAAAGTGAGGAAGAGCATGCAGATCATTTGAGGATGGTATTGCAGAGATTGCGAGAGCACCAGTTGTATGCAAAGTTGAGCAAGTGTGAGTTCTGGATCAGTGAAGTCCTGTTCTTGGGTCACATAATCAACAAAGAAGGATTGGCTGTGGATCCGAAGAAAGTGGCAGACATTCTAAACTGGAAAGCGCCAACGGATGCTCGAGGAATCAAGAGCTTCATTGGAATGGCCGGATATTATCGGCGATTCATTGAAGGGTTTTCGAAGATTGCGAAACCAATGACAGCGTTGCTAGGCAACAAGGTTGAGTTCAAGTGGACCCAGAAATGCCAAGAGGCCTTTGAAGCGCTGAAAGAGAAGTTGACAACAGCGCCTGTCCTAGTCTTGCCTGATGTGCACAAGCCCTTCTCTGTGTATTGTGATGCTTGTTACACAGGTTTGGGATGCGTGTTGATGCAAGAGGGAAGAGTTGTGGCTTACTCGTCCCGACAGCTGAAGGTTCATGAGAAGAACTACCCAATCCATGATCTAGAGTTGGCAGCAGTGGTTCACGCACTGAAGACATGGAGGCACTATCTGTATGGACAGAAATGCGATGTTTACACAGACCACAAGAGTCTGAAGTACATATTCACTCAGTCAGAATTGAACATGAGGCAACGAAGATGGTTAGAATTGATCAAAGACTATGAGTTGGAGATTCATTACCATCCAGGAAAAGCGAACGTAGTGGCAGATGCTTTGAGCAGAAAGAGTCAAGTCAATCTGATGGTCGCTCGTCCGATGCCTTATGAGTTGGCCAAAGAGTTTGACAGGTTGAGTCTCGGGTTTTTGAACAATTCGCGAGGAGTCACAGTTGAATTGGAACCTACCTTGGAGCGCGAAATCAAAGAAGCGCAGAAAAATGATGAGAAGATCAGTGAGATTCGGCGATTGATTCTAGATGGCAGAGGCAAAGACTTTCGAGAAGATGCAGAAGGTGTGGTATGGTTCAAAGACCGCTTGTGTGTTCCCAATGTCCAGTCTATTCGGGAGTTGATTCTCAAGGAAGCTCATGAGACAGCTTATTCAATTCACCCTGGCAGTGAGAAGATGTATCAGGATCTGAAGAAGAAATTCTGGTGGTACGGAATGAAAAGAGAAATCGCAGAGCATGTGGCTATGTGCGATAGTTGTCGAAGAATTAAGGCAGAACACCAGAGACCAGCTGGATTGTTGCAACCGTTGCAGATCCCTCAGTGGAAATGGGATGAAATTGGTATGGATTTCATAGTCGGATTGCCTCGCACTCGAGCCGGCTACGATTCCATTTGGGTAGTAGTGGACCGTTTGACCAAGTCAGCCCACTTCATACCTGTCAAGACCAACTACAACAGTGCAGTATTGGCAGAATTGTATATGTCTCGGATCGTTTGTCTTCATGGTGTGCCAAAGAAGATAGTGTCAGACAGAGGAACGCAGTTCACCTCTCATTTCTGGCAGCAGTTGCATGAAGCCTTGGGCACGCATCTGAATTTCAGTTCAGCTTATCACCCGCAGACAGATGGCCAGACCGAAAGAACCAATCAAATTCTCGAAGACATGTTAAGAGCCTGTGCGTTGCAAGATCAGTCCGGATGGGACAAGCGATTGCCTTATGCAGAGTTTTCCTATAACAACAGTTACCAGGCCAGTTTGAAGATGTCACCGTTTCAAGCGCTGTATGGAAGGAGTTGCAGAACTCCGCTGCAATGGGATCAGCCTGGAGAGAAGCAGGTGTTTGGGCCAGATATTTTGCTTGAAGCCGAAGAGAACATCAAGATGGTCCGAGAGAATCTGAAGATAGCGCAATCAAGGCAGCGAAGCTATGCAGACACAAGAAGAAGAGAGCTGAGCTTTGAAGTCGGAGACTTTGTCTATCTGAAAGTGTCACCGATCAGAGGAGTCAGAAGATTCGGAGTCAAAGGCAAGCTAGCACCCCGCTACATTGGTCCGTATCAAATTCTCTCAAAGCGTGGAGAAGTGGCTTATCAGCTCAGCCTGCCAGAGAATTTGTCTGCTGTGCATGATGTCTTTCATGTGTCTCAGTTGAAGAAGTGTTTGCGTGTGCCAGAAGAGCAGTTGCCAGTGGAAGGTCTGGAAGTCCAGGAGGACTTGACCTATGTTGAGAAGCCAGCTCAGATCCTTGAGGTTGCAGATAGAGTCACCCGAAGGAAGACCGTCAGAATGTGCAAAGTCAGATGGAGTCACCACTCTGAGGAAGAAGCAACCTGGGAGCGTGAAGATGATCTGATGGCCAAGTACCCGGAGCTCTTTGCTAGCCAGCCCTGAATCTCGAGGGCGAGATTCTTTTAAGGGGGATAGGTTTGTAACGCCCCGAATTTTGCAGTTGAATTTTTTCTTTTCTTTACTCGCCAAAATTCGGGCGTTACCTTTTCCTTTTCTTTTTCCCCTCGCTAAACCTTGACCTTTTTCAAAGTTTAGCGGGATTCGGTTTGGAATTCCCGTATGTATAAAAACCCTAAATACTTTATGTTGTTTGATGCACCATGCCGCCCTTGCATTTTTGGTTGTTTGAAAGTGCAATCGCATTCATCTAAAAGATCGGATTTCGAGAACAAGCGGAAAATCTTTTATCTTTCTTTCTCTCTCTTTCTCTCTCCCCTTTCTCTCTCTCTCCCGCGCCCTGGGCCGACCCCGGCCGGCCCAGCCGCCCCCTGGCGCCCCCCCTTGGGCCCAATTGGCCCAAGCCGCCCCCCCCCCCCCACCCCCTCTATTTTTCCCAATTCTCTCTCCCTCCCTCTCATTTTCTCTCATTTTCTCTCCCTCACCCTAAGCCGCCGCCGCCCCTGCCCCCTACCCTAGGCCGCCGCGCCGCCCCCTGCCGCCGGCCGCCCCTCGCCGTCGATCCCCGCCGGTGAGCCCCCTCCCCCTCCTCCCTCTCCTCCCTCCCCTCTTCTCTCCCCACCCCCCGCGCGCCCCCTGGCCGCGCCGGCCGCCGCTGGCCCGCCCCGGCCGCTCCCCTGGCCGCCCTGGCCCGGCCGCTGGCCGCCCCCAGCCGCGCCCCGCCCGGCCGCCAGCCGCCCCTAGCCCGCGCCCAGGCCGCCTGGCCCCCTGGCCGCGCCCCCCTGTCCCGGGCCGGTTCAGCCGGCCTCGGCCCCGGCTCAGCCGCCCCCGGCCCCAGCTCGGCCGCCCCCCGCGCTCGGCCGCCCCAGCTCGGCCGCCTGCCCCCGGGCCGGTTCAACCGCCCCTAGGGCCGGTTCAACCGCCCCCCCCCCCCCTCTGTTTTTTTATTTTTTTTATTTTATTTTATTTACTTTCTGTGATCATAATTACTGTATTTTAAGTAGGCTAATCACTGTTCATGCTATGGGAAAATAGGAAGTTTAATTTAAAATTCCGTTATGCTATTGATTCACGTAGTTAATTGTTTACCCTGTGCAATGTTGATCAACTAAAAGTGATTAGGTTTCCATTAGTATATATAAATATATATAACAGAATTATTTTGTTAAAAACCAATTGTGTCATTAGTGCATAAGATTTAACCCCCTGCGAGACCTTTCCCGTTTCTTTCTAACCATAACAAATGCGTTATCGAATGTCATACTTGATGCATATTCACTTTATTTGTTATCTTGTATGGTGTACTGTTCTTTTGTATTAAATATGTGGATGGATGTATGTATGTTTGCGCTCGCATAGAGAACGATCCGGTCGAAGAGCCCGAGGAATTCGCAGGAGAAGCCCCTGAGCAGCAGTCGGTTGGTGGAGGCAAGTGTCCTTTGACCTATCTCTGTCCTATTCATTATTTAATTCACCTCCCGCATTACACATTTATACCTAAGGATTGACTAGTTTTTGTTATCCATGTTCTTGTTTACCTATTTGGGTCGGATTATTACTACTTAGTCTGATGCTATTGCTCAACTCTAATCAATGAACATGATGTGATTATCTATGATACGCTGTTTTCCCGTTCTTCTTTATGATCATACTTGTGGTTTTCAAGGGGACTCGAGCGGTTTCTCGAGTGCCTCTCCGTAAGGACCTGTTCTATGGATGACCGCCCGGGAAAACAGTGCAACCATGAGGGTGGAATGGGGTGCCCTTAGCTGAATAATTAGAGGATCCGGGATGTAGTTCACTTAGCCGTCGTGCCGTCAATGGGGCTCGGTGTATGCGGCTCGCTCTGCCAAGTTTGGGTTCGCCCCTTGGGGAGGAGTGCGGTGCATTTAGGAAACCTAACGGGTGGCTACAGCCCCGGGGAATCTTTGTAAAGGCTACGTAGTGAAACCCTGCCTATTCACCTTGGTAGTGTTTAAGGGTTTGATCGGCCCGAGGCAAGAGGGAATCACGGCTTGTGGGTAAAGTGCACAACCTCTGCAGAGTGTTATGAAACTGATATATCAGCCGTGCTCACGGTTATGAGCGGCCAAGGGAGCTCCAGAGATTAGTGATACTTGATCAGAGATATTTTGGTACAGGTGGCAATGAGATTGATGGTTCTGGTTATGATTATGGTATTGGTAAGTGGTATTCTTTCCGTTTGGAAAGGATACATTGGGTTAATAACTTGGGTTAATGTTAAAACCTGGCTTTCTACTAGTAAGTAATAACCTGACCAACTAAAAGCAACTGCTTGACTTATCCCCACATAAAGCTAGTCCACTACAGCCAAACAGGATACTTGCTGAGTATGTTGATGTGTACTCACCCTTGCTCTACACACCAAACCCCCCCCCAGGTTGTCAGCATTGCAACCACTGCTCAGGAGAAGATGAAGCTGTGGAAGGAGACTTCCAGGAGTTCCAAGACTACGACGAGTTCTAGGTGTGGGTTAGCGGCAACCCCCAGTCGGCTGCCTGTGAAGGCCGTGTTATCTACGTTTCGTTTTCGCACTTTGATTTATTGTAAGAACTATATGGACGTCTCAGACGTATGATGTAATCGACTATTATTTCCCCTTTTAATACTATTTGAGCACTGTGTGATGATGTCCATGTTATGTAACTGCTGTGTACGTGAATAACTGATCCTGGCACGTACATGGTTCGCATTCGGTTTACCTTCTAAAAACCGGGTGTGACAATTAGCCATGAGACACTTGTGGCTGACGTTGGGGAAGAGAAGTCCCTTGTTGATGGCGATGTTGGCGGCGTCCTCATCGGAGGAGAAGTCGGTAGAGCTCTCGTCGGAGTCCCATTCCCGCCCCATGTGCACCTCGCCGCCCTTCTTCTTGTAGTACTTCTTCTTCTCCATTTTCTTCTTCCCCTTCTTTTCTTCGTCTCTGTCACTTTCACTAGAATATGGACATTTAGCTATAAAGTGACCAGACTTACCACACCGGTAGCACACCCTTTTGGAGCGGGGCTTGTAGCCCTTCCCCCTCCTTTGCTTGAGGATTTGGTGAAAGCTCTTAATGATGAGGGCCATCTCCTCTTTGTCGAGCTTGGAGGCGTCGATTGGAAGCCTACTTAGTGTAGACTCCTCCTTCTTTTCTTTTGTTGCTTTGAATGCAATGGGTTGCACCTTGAGTGTAGAGGTGGCGCCTTGCTCCCAAGTTGACAATGTGTTCGGAGTCTTTGATCATAAGTTCAAAGCTCACAAACTTGCCAATCACCTCCTCGTGAGACATTTGTTTATATCTAGGATCCCCACGAATTAATTGAACTTGAGTAGGGTTGCAAAAAACAAGGGATCTTAGAATAACCTTGACCATTTCATGGTCATCCCATTTGGTGCTCCCGAGGTTGCGCACTTGATTGACCATCGTTTTGAGCCGATTGTACATGGCTTGCGGCTCTTCTCCTTTGTTGAGGACGAATCGACCGAGCTCTCCCTCGATCGTCTCTCGCTTGGTGCTTTTGGTCACCTCGTCCCCTTCATGCGCCGTTTTGAGGACGTCCCAAATCTCTTTGGCATTCTTTAACCCTTGCACCTTATTATACTCCTCTCGACATAAAGAGGCGAGGAGTATAGAAGTTGCTTGGGAGTTAAAGTGCCTAATTTGGGTGACCTCGTCCAAGTCATAGTCCTCATCCCCCACCTATGGTGCCTGCACTCCAAACTCAACAATGTCCCATATGCTTTCGTGGAGTGAGGTTAGATGATGCCTCGTTTTATCACTCCACATACAATAATCTTCACCATCAAAATATGGTGGTTTACCTAAGGGAATGGAAAGTAGAGAAGCACGCTTGGAAATACAGGGATAGCGTAGGGGCATCTTACTATACTTCTTGCGCTCATGGCGCTTAGAAGTAGTGGATGACTTGGTGCCGGATGTGGAGGGTGTCGAAGAGTCGATCTCGTAGTGGACCACCTTCTTCATTTTCTTCTTCTTGTCACCCCTCCGATGTGACTTGATGGAGGAAGAGGATTCTTCCTTATACTTGTTGCCGGACTCCCTTGATGGAGTCTTCCCCGAGCCTGTGGGCTTATCGTCGGTCACGATCTCCCTCTTGGCGTGATCTCCAGACATCACTTCGAGTTGGTAAGACTCTTAATGAAGCACTGGCTCTGATAGCAATTGAAAGTCGCCTAAAAGGGGGTGAATAGGCGAAACCTGAAATTAATAAACTTAAACACACACTAAGGTCGGGGTTAGCGTTAGAATTAAATCTGAGGAGGAAGATAGTTTTTCTTGCTATGAGTTGCTCAAATAATGCGGATGACGTTTGGGAGCAAACTCAAATCAATATTAGCAAGGAAACTTTAGAGAGAGGAAAGAGGGAAAAACAAATTAAATGGAAATCAACACAAGTGGATGTAGTGATTTGTTTTACCGAGGTTCTGTTCCAACGAACCTAGTCCCCGTTGAGGAGGCCACAAAGGCCGGATCTATTTCAATCCTTTCCCTCTCTCAAACAGTCACTTAGACCGATTGAGCCTTCTCCTTAATCAATCGGGTCACTAAGACCCCACAAGGACCACCACACACTTAGGTGTCTCTTGCTAGCTTTACAAAGCACTTAAGAATAAGAATGGGAAGGAGAGAAGGAAATCCAAGCAACAAGAGCGCAAATGAACACAAATGATCCTCTCTCAAGTTTCTAAGCACTAGAGTTGATTTTGGAAACTTGGAGTGGATTGAATGCTTTGAATGTGTCTTTGAGTGGTTGGCTTTGCTCTTGTATTGAATGGAAAGTTCAGAATGCTTGGATTCCTTTGAATGAGGTGATTGGGGGTATTTATAGCCCCCAACCACTTCCTAGCCGTTGGCTATTTCTGCTCGCAATGGGCGCACCGGACAGTCCGGTGGTGCACCAGTCAGTCATTGTTCATTGTCCGGTGCGCGCCACGTCAGCGTGCCCGTTAGGGTTTGGAGCTGTTGACCATTGGTGCCCTTTGTCTTTTTGCTGCACCGGACAGTCCGGTGCCACACCGGACGGTCCAGTGACCTCTGACTTCTGCGCTCTGACTTCTGCGCAGCACCGTTTGCCACTTTACACTTTTGCAGTCGACCGTTGGTGCGCAGGGAGTCGTTACTCCGCTGACTCACCGGACAGTCCGGTGCACACCGGACAGTCTGGTGAATTATAGCGGAGGGTGCCCAAGACATTCCGGAGAGTGGCCTGTTCGTGGGCTGTCTGGTCTGGTGCACCGGACACTGTCTGGTGCGCCAAAGACAGCACACACTCATGTCTTGCTCCCAATTTTGACTGTGTCCCCAACTGAATTTCTTTCTTGGTTTGTGTTGAACCTTATACACCTGAGATAAATGATATCTAGACAAACTAGTTAGTCCATGTGGTTTGTGTTGGACGTCAACCACCAAAATCGATTATAGGAAATGATTAAGTCCATTTCCCTTTCAAGGTTCATATATTACATGATATTAACCTCACAAAGTATATAATTTTCCTTTTTATTTTTCCTATTAATAAATAAGCCATCACTTAAACTAACATATAGTCTAGACTTAAAATTAACACATGCAGACAGTGAATGATTATAATTACAACAGATGGAGAATAATCTTATGAACATTTTGCAATTTGAATCACTCAATTTGGAGTTCATATGAAAAAGATATGAAATAAACAAGTTTTGGAATTCAAAATACAAAACTAGGTCTAATTCTACGATAAATTAAAAGGTCAGGGGCCTGCGTGCGAAACCTAGGGACGATGGGTTGATTTTCAGAAAGTCGAGGGTCCTTTTAACAAAACTACCACGCGAAGGGGTACGGGGTTCTGCCAGCCGTCCGATCTCCGAACAACGGACATGATTAGATCCAGCGGACAGACTCGTGGGCGCGAGGGCGTGGATGCCTGACAAGCGGGTCCCATGGGCCAGTAGCGCGGGCACAGCAGGGGAGTTCGCGAAGGAGCGCCAGAGCGCTGGCCTCTGACGAGCGGGGTCACAGCGAGGTCGGGCCCGTTGGTCAGCGGCGCGGGGCAGACACGAGCGCGGAAGCGGATGCGCGCTGACAGATGAGGCCCGCCAGTCAGCGGCACAGAGCGAGGGGAAGGGCTTCGACACAGTGCACAGTATGACGTGCGGAACTAGGGCCCACGGGCCAGTGACCACGCGAGAGAAAAGAGGGGAGGGAGTAAGTGAGGTTGTCGGGTGGGCCACGGCTGTCAGAATCATCTTCAACCCTGAGCCGGGCGCATGGCCGGCCATGCCCGATGGCGGGGGGGCTTTCTCTGGGTTGCGCGAGCTGTGGCCACCACGGCGGAGTTACTAGGCAACATGACCACAACGAATGGAGGAAGAAAGGAGGGAGTATTGGGCTCACCGCGGGTGGCGTCGGCGAGCACGAAGGCGCGGAACTCCGGCGGCGCGAATGTCGACGGTCAGTGTGCGATGACAACGGCCAAGGCATGGACGAGACCGAGGGTGGTTAGTAGAGGCGGGAGCACGCGGGGAAGGGAGTGGGGAGGGGGTTTTATGCTCTGAGGCCGGCCATGGCGAGTGGACGTCATGGGGGGAGAGAGAGGCTGACAGGTGGGTCCGGGGCGTCGTGGGCGAGCGCTCCGCACGGGGCAGCGGTTCGGGCCGAGACGCGGGGTGGGCTACTGACAGGCGGGGCCCACCGGACAGTGACCGCGAACATGACGTGAGTCGGGGCGCAGGCACGACTGGCAGGCGGGATCCACGTGTAAAGAGAGGAGGGCGTGCACCGGGGAAAGGCAGTTGCGCCGACACGCCGGTGTCACACCCGGTTTTTGGAAGGTAAATCGAATGCGAACCATATACGTGCCAGGATCAGAAATTCACGTACACGGCTATTATATAAATGACTCATCATAGCACAATGCTTCGAATAACAATAAAGAGTAAGTAATAATATTAAAGACTATAGTCATTTACATAATATAAATCAAAGTACACAGAATCGAAACGTAGCCAACGTAAATTAACCCAGCACAGGCAGCTGACTGGGGGAGGTCGCTAGCCTAATCCTCGAACTCATCGACATCCTGGAACTCCTGGAGATCCGCCTCGACGCCTTCTTCTTCTTTACCTAAGCATAGATTGCACCAAAGGCAACCTCGTGTTTTGTGAAAGCAAGGGTGAGTACACATCAACGTTCTCAATAAATGTCCCGTTTGGCTGAAGTGGACTAGCTTTATGTGGAGTTAAGATCAAAGCAGTTTCTTTTAGTTGGTCAAATATTTATTATTAGTGGGAGCCAAGTTTAGCAATAACCAACCCGTGAATCATTTCCTCGTCGAGGAACATCATTATCATCATCGAGCCAAAACCATAAATAGAACCATAGCATCTCGAACCATCTGTATCTCTAATCAAATAGGATCCCAAGGCCGCCCATAACTGTGAGCACGGCTGATATATCAGTTTCATAACACTCTGCAGAGGTTGCATACTTTACCCATGAGTCGTGATTCCCTTTCTGCCCGAGGATCGCGACTCCCCATTGATCACTTCCAAGGTGAACTGGCAGGGTCTCACTACGTGGCTTTTCCCTAGGGTCCTCACTATGCGAATGTTGGAAACGACCATTGCATCGCGACCATCTGACGTACCAAAACCTATACCTCCGCCCTCAGGAAAAAACCGAAAAAGTCGTGGGGCGATGCCCGTACCTAGATCCCTGAGCGAGATTATAAGAGCCATAACATATGCCACCATTGCCATAGAGATCATCTGACGTACCAAAACCTATACCTCCACCTTCAGGAAAAGCCGTGGGACGATGCACGTTCCTAGATCCCTGAGCGAGAATATAGGAGCCATAACAGATGCCTCCGTCCCCAATGACCAAAACCAACACCCAACATAAGACTTCCCTAATTACTTGGCCAAAGGCGTCCCATACCACCCTCATGGTTGCACTGTTTTCCCGGGTGGTCTCTCAACGAACAGGTCCTTACAGAGAGGTAATCAGGAAATAGCCTGAGTCCCCTAAAGTATCATAAGTTCATCATCATAATAAAAGATAGCATCATCGTATCATAAATGTTCTCATCATGTTCTTTGATTAAGGTAAAGCAATAACATAATACTAATCATAGTAACCAACTCCCAAAGGGTAAACAAGGACAGGAAAATAGAATACTAGTCAATCCTTAGGTTGTTCATGGTATGTGGGACGTGAATTATAAAGTAAATGGGACATAATGGGTCAGAGGACACTTTCCTTCACCAAACAGATGCTCAGGGTCTTCAACTTCGTAGGACTCGAAGAACTTGATCTCGGGACGAGTGGTTCACCAAATCTTGATCGTCGATTCCTCGAAGCTCAGAACAGATCGCAATCTATTCGCGACGCGCAACGAATACAAATAGGCACAAGCAAACATATACTTGCATAAGAACATTACACCATACAAGATAAAATATTATCAAAACGAGCAATATAAAAATAGAGAGCGCTTCTACGGTTACGCGGGGATAAGAAACGCGATGGTCGAAGCTACGCTACGCAAGTAATAGTCAGGACATTTAATTCGACACTATCAAAAATAAATTATAACTGCTATTTAGTTTTGATTAAATCTTCTACATTAACAGTTATCAAATAAATAAATAATATAATTAGCGCGAGAGATTCTAAACGAGGCGAGTTTACGATGCGCGAAACAGCATGACAGCGTGCGAACGACATGCGGACACGCGCGACATAGCATGCTGACGACTATAGGTGTACATTTAGGCTGCCCGGCCCGGCCCGGCCCAAGCTTGAAAAGGCCCGTATTGTTTGAATTTCGGGTTGGCCCCGCTCGTTGGAATTTTGGGCCAAGCCGGGCCGGCCCGCGGGCCTAGCCCTCGGCCCACGACCCAGCACGTAATTGCTTAAACATGTTAGGCTCATTTCGGGCGGCCCGAAATTATAAAAGCCCAAAATTCAATTTCTGGCCCAAAATTCACATTAGGGTCTGGAATTCACATCAGAGCCTTAAATTCAAAATAAATTTAATAATAAAAGATAAGACAAATAAATTTGAACAAAAGTAAACTTAATATTTGTATTAAAGTTACCAGAGCTATGTAATGACTACCTCGTTTACAAATCATTTTGTTAGAAGGAAAAGTAGTATAATCAGCTATATACAAAGTTTGTAAGTTCAGTTTATTATCTAATGTTCATCACAAAAGTAAAATTACATCACATACTCTAATTCAAAGCTACAAAAAATATCTAACTAGCATTATCTCTAGATTTGTGTTCTTTATCAAGTACAAGAAAGTGTGAAATGAAGTGTGGTTTTAATAAATATATGGCCCTTTTGTGCCTCTATATGGGTCATTTCGTGTCTGTCTTAAACAGGCTGTGCTCGTGCCCGCCCATGGGCCGCGACCTCGGCCCAAACCCGACCCGACACTAAAATATTTTGGGTCGTGCCATGTCTGGGCCGTGATTTTTTTCGTGCTTCAGGCCGGCCCATCAGGTTCGGCCCAAATGTACACCTATTCTGACGACGCACGAAAATAGTGTGCGTGACCAGCGCGAACCAGCATGCTACCACGTGTGGAACAGCACGCGCGACAGGCGAGAAAAACTAAATAGGTGTCGTGTTTATACTAAACAAGTATTAATTAAAAAACATTCGAGTTGACATTAATCACATTAACCGATATTTATAAAAACGCAAATTGAAAACTATAAATTAGATTTAATTGGAACGCTAATTTAATAAACGTTGTCCAAACAACCATTTAATAATTTATTTAAAACATATGGCATAATGAAACAATATTAACAACACGTGGACAGAGTTATAATGAAGCTAACGCAACTCGAATGAATTAAATCGGACATCTAACGTGAAAGATATGAAGGTTTAATGAATCGAGCGATGTGGCACAAACTGACTGGTCAAGAGATACCACGGAGGACTAAAGAAGCAAGCCACAGAAAATCTGATGTGAGGCTAGATCGTGGGCAGAATTTTTTTTCTTTCTCTCTGATGTGCACGACACTTTTCTTCTCTCATTTCCAATCGCACGAACATACCCTAAACCCTAAACATGCAGGGTTCTTCTTCCTTTATCCATCTTTCTCCATAGAATTAACAGCAAGGGGAGGGGGAAGGAAGCAGCACGGCCATGGGAAGAGGGGGAGCCGGTGTGATGGGGGCTGGCCACGGCCAGGGCTAGGCGCTGCGTGGGGCTGCTGGCCGCTCTGGGCGCTGAGGCCTGGGCGGGCTGGCCGGGACTGGCCGCCACGCCCTAGGACATCGGGCTGCCGGGCCGCTGCGCGCAATGGAGAAGAGGAGGGGCGAGAGGACCGCGGCCAGGGGCCTACGACACAGCACGCTAAAGGGGAGAGGACGTCAAAGGGAGGGACGAGAGACTCACCTGCGTACGCGATGACCAATAACCGCTGCTACCTGATTTGGATCTGAGGACGAAGTGACAAGCGATTAGGCAATGGCAGGGGTACCTATATATAAAAATAGGGCACGAGAGGTGGTTGCCAATTTCGCTGCGGATCACGACATGACTAGACGAGAGAGGCGGTTGTCAAGTGATGACTAAAAAGGATGGAGTAATTGTGTGAAGCGACGACTGGGAGTACCAACGGTAGACGAAAGCGAAGCTAGATGGAGGATAGACATAGGATTAGACAGGGTAACATACCGAGGGTAGACGCCAAGGATAGACGACGGGGTAGACACGAGTAGCACGACGTTTGCGAGGAGAGATGTTTTAACGATCCCGCGAAAAGGATATGAGATCTAGAACGGACTCGATGAGAGGAAAATATATACATATATTATCGAGTTTCCAGAATTTTATAGTTTTTCGCAAATGCTAAATTTTAGTTATTTAAATAATATTAGAAAAAAAATCAATTTCATATTTAATACCCGAGGAAACGTTCCGAGGATTCCAACAACTCTTGGGAATATCCTCGATATATTTTAACCTGTTACGATAATAATTTGCACTCAAACACTATGCAATGGCATGAATGCAACAATCGAAGCTTCTCTAGGATTCTATTTTACTACGCTAAAACTTATATATATAATAAAATAACTCTTCATTATTTAGAAAAAA
Source organism: Zea mays (assembly GCF_902167145.1). Classification (NCBI taxonomy): domain Eukaryota; kingdom Viridiplantae; phylum Streptophyta; class Magnoliopsida; order Poales; family Poaceae; genus Zea; species Zea mays. Next base: position 121,040,853 of record NC_050100.1, on the reverse strand, counting down.
AAGAAGGAAAGTAAGGAAATGAGAGAGTAACACCTGAATTTGGTGGATTTTAGAAAAGAAATTTTATACCCCAAATTCAGGGTGTTACAGTCGGCCCCACCGGGCAGGGAGAGAGAAAGAGAGTGTGCGAGCGCGGCTGATGCTGACTGGTGGGACCCACCTGTCAGGCGGAGCGGGGGGGGGGGCAGCTGGGCGGAGCTGGTCTTAACGGGCCAAAGACGGTTTTCCTATTTTCCTAGAAGTTTCCAAATGCTTTTCTTTTTAATTTTCTCTATGGATTTCAAATCAAATTCAAACCCAGTTCAATTCAAATAATTCAAACATGTGCATCAAACAAAAAAAATAATTTAGGCTCAGCGCGATGCAACATTTCATGACTCACATAGATTTTGCTATATTAAATAAATAGTTAATCCCTCATTCTAATAAAAAGGGAGGAGAAGTCTAGAGAGAGACAAGAGGTAACATCTGAATTTGGTAGATATTGAAGAAAAAATTTTATACCCCTAAATTCAGGGTGTTATATTAGGGTTGGATACAACTAGGCATGGCAACGTAAAATTCCCTGTTGGGGAATAGCTTCTCATTCTCGTTCCCGGATGAAATTTCTCAGCGGGGATCTCAATGGACGCTTGTGGGAGACATTTTATTCTCCATCATCGACCTCGCGAGGCCGACGGGATCCTCATCCTCACTTCAATTAAAATTAGAACGTGTGTTTTTTGTTATTAATGTAAAATATTGTTACTTATATACATTGTTAGATTAGATGTAAAAATTATTATGTGTACATTAAAATGAATATATGTGTAAAATAAGAGATCTCTTGACAAAGTAATTATTTATTTATATCATTAACTATTACACGAAAACATCGTCACGTGCAAGCTTAACTAATACCCATAGAAAACGGGGATGAAAAATGTTTCTATGTCCTTGTTTACTCGTTTATATTCCTATCTTTTAATAGATTAATTCTAAATCGGGACCTCAATGGCATCTCCAGATACAACCTTTTAGAATTCATGTTACATCGCGAGGGACCTTAAACTCTATATAACCACGTCATCGCGCATCAAAGACACAAAATCAAATTGCAATAAACTTACTGACAAAGTGCCAATGTCGGTGTTACGTCATGTGGCAAACATCCGAATTCTTTCGGATTTCTTAGCGCCAGTGTTTAAAGAAAAGTTTTGGGGTGGGATGGGGCATGAACGTCACAATTAGGGATGAATTGAACCAAAACGATCGGAAAAACTCCACTCATATTTATGTTACCATATTTTTTATTGAAAACGGGAGCGGAAGCGGGAGCGGTGCCAGAAACGAAAACGGTTGTGCAATATATGATTACACAAAAACGGATTAAAACGAATGGATATATAACAAAAACGGATAGTAACCGAAAACTTTGTCCGAAATATACAATATTATGCAATCACTCAACAAACTCCAATATTAAGAGTTTAGGACACTATAAATAACAACTTCACAAGTTTAAAAGTTAGCAAAAAAAAACATATGTTTTTAAAGATCAACATGTTGCGCAAAGGCAATACTTTTTTCATCAACATTCTTTAATCATAAACCACGAAATTACATATACATAAGATAACATCCCGTTTCGTTATCGTTTTTTTTTCCACAAATACGAAAACGTATGGATAAAAACAGAATATCGTATATGAAACCGGATTTTTTGTCCGTTTTCGCAGGAAAATGGTAGTCTTGCAAGTTTGCAATTTGCCCCGAGAATAATAAAAAAACCCTGCACATGGGCCAGACCGTCAGCCTCCTGTGGCACGTGTGAACAGCCGACCAGGCCACGTGGACCACCTGTTCTAGTTCTAGTGATCAGAGGGGAGGGAAGGGGAGGTGAACGGAGGGAGCGGAGGAAGATCTCGGGCTCTCAGAGCTGCATCCTGAACCCATCGCGTAGGAAGGGGCAAAGGAGTCGGAGCTGATCCGGCAGTCGCTCTCTCTCGGTAAGCAATTATACACTTCTTTCATCATTTGGGTACCCCTGATCTGTGGCGCATTCGTCCCCATCAATCGCGTTCGTTTGGGCTCCTGATTTCTCCGATGCTGAATCGCATGGGGTAGTTGGCGCTGTGTAGACTTGCGATTCGCGATTCTTCTCTGAGTAATTGGGCTGCCACCTGCGCTTGGTCCCAATTCACAGTAAAATCTACGCATTGCGTGGCCACGTTGGCTAGGAATTTGGAAGCAAGTACTCTCCGCTTTCAGTAATCCCAACGGTATTCTTCAAACTTTGGAATTTACATGCTTCTTTTATTCACGTTTTTTTCGTGCTCAACATCCATTTGGCAGGATTGAGTACGATTTGACGCATTTGCGGCCGAGCTTTCTTGCACCCAAGATGAGTGGGCATGGTGACACTGCGACCTCAGGTATGCGTAAATGGCTTTCTGTGACCACCTCGGAGTGGCATGGCACAAATTCCTGGTGCTCGCACTGGAATATTCTGTAGCAACCTTGAGCAAATACATATATGTTCGTGATAATGCACACACGATCTGCCGAAAACACAAGTGCAATTTTTTCCCTGAAGGCTTTCCAATTTTTGACACTTTTTGCTACATTTATGGTACAGCCACTAGTTTTCTCTATCAAGTATACTTATATTATGTATTAAGGTCACAGCAGCTTCGCTTATATTATGAACTCACATTCACCTTTGCCTTCCAGCTAAGATGGCGAAACTGAAGGAGTTGTTGCAAAAGAGTGAAAACCACATTTGTGCTGACTGTGGTGCATCTGATCCCAAATGGGCGTAAGTATTTGTGTGAGCATGAATAGGTCACCATGTGCTCAATTTCAGTTTGCTTGAACTTTCTGTCTTTTCTCCCATTTGGATATCAGCCCTGGCAGCTGGCAATGCATTTGTGGAAGACATATGAGTAGAACATGTAGAGCAATAATAAATCATGCATAACCTTGCAATATAATTTGGAAAATCCTCTGTTTGGTTCCCCATTCTTTTCTTTTTAACATAACCAGGTCTGTATACTATGCATAGGCCTTTGCTTCAAACTTTTGTGGCTGGAGAAACACAAATAACTGAGGTTTATCTTTGCAGATCAGCTAATATTGGGGTATTCATTTGCGTAAAATGTTCTGGCGTCCATAGAAGTCTCGGTACACATATTTCAAAGGTTTTTGTAGTCACACACTAAAACCAGAAATTACCTTACATGTTTCTTTCTTTCTATTTTTCTTTCCTTTTTTTGTTTGTTTTTAGAGTTTATTACTGTCTGCTAGCAATGATACCATCTTTGCAGGTAGCAATACAACATGCAAAATGCAATTGTTTGTTAGTCTGCAGTATTACTCCATGGTAATATCGTCCTTAATACATATAATGAACCTAATGTTTATCTGACACAGGTTCTGTCAGTGACACTGGACAAGTGGTCTGACAGTGAAGTTGACTCCATGATAGAAGTTGGTGGGAATTCTCAGGCAAACGCAATATATGAGGCTTTTATACCAGAGGGCTACCAGAAGCCACATTCAGATTCTACCCAGGAAGAGCGAGAAAAATTCATCAGGTTTGTGGTTATCTGGAAACGATTTTTTTTTCCCAATGGACACAAGAAATTTTGCCAAGTTCTTTGAAGATTGGTGTCTACTTGTTTTCTTTCCAAGCTTGATCTGCAGAAGGCATTTTTATTGAAGCGCGTGATCCATATTCTCCCTGTCATAAGTTGTCAGCTACCGAAGTATGTATTTCCATTGTTTCAGGTCTAAATATGAGCTGCAGGAATTTCTGAAGCCAAGCTTGCGCATTGTTTCTCATCAGCCTAGTGACTCTGGAAAACATGCCGGAAATGCTTCTCATTCTGATGGTTCCAAGAGTCAAGTATGGCTGCCCAAATTGAACATTTACTATATGTATGGTCACTAATTTGTTGCCCGGTATTTGGGTGTAGTGATTCTTTTTTTTCGTTTTTGCAGGTCGGCATGATCGAGTTCATTGGAATATTGAATGTCAAGGTGATTGGAGGCACCAACCTAGCCATCAGGGATATGTCAAGCAGTGACCCTTATGTCGTCCTGACACTTGGGCAACAGGTAATTTTGGTCGTTTTGTTAGAATCACAACAAAATAAACATATACTTTGTTATCAAATTACAGCGCCCTCTTGTTGATTGCAGAAAGCACAAACTTCAGTAATCAATGGCAACCTGAATCCTGTCTGGAATGAAGAACTGAAGCTCTCTGTTCCCCAGCAATATGGACCTCTGAAGCTGGTAATGAACTACACCATTACTATATATCACATACAGTAACAGATAATGCCATCTAAATTTTGAGGGTCCCAATAATTATGCCAACTTGAACAAACCCTTTGATCCGTTCTTTCACTCACGCAACAATGAAAGCAGCAAGTGTTCGATCATGACATGGTGTCCAAGGACGACCTCATGGGTGAGGCCGAGATCGACCTGCAGACAATGATCAACGCTGCCGCAGCATTTGGCGACCCGGAGCTGCTGGGCGACATTCAGATCGGCCGGTGGCTCAAGTCCGAGGATAACGCTCTCGTCAGGGACAGCGCCGTGGTGGTCTCTGGTGGCAAGGTGAAGCAAGGGATGGCACTGAAGCTGCAGCACACCGAGTCCGGCGAGCTGGAGTTGGAGATGGAGTGGATGCCGCTTAACGTGTAGAAATCTGCTCAAGTTGCCACCTTTATAATGGGTGTGGGATACAAAGAATTTGTTTTGCTTTTGTTGCCAAGAGAAATTGTTATATTTTGGTAATTGGCAAGGGCTCTCTTCAAAATAAAGATCTGAATCGCTAAAAGGTGTGTTGTGGATACTAAAATTTGAGAGATGATTCACAAGAAACTCCTTTTTTTCTAATCTAAATTCAAGGTTCACCATGCAGTTTATAACAATCAATGTCCTCTCGATTTGTTGATATCAATGTCCATTACATGCAAAACGACGCAAAATAGAATTGTGGGTTTGTTTTGCTATCTTGCGGGTAAAATTTTTTGCCACAGTAAATGGTGTGCATTATCTGTGGCAAGGGTCTTGGCAGTTCAAAAAACTAGATCACATGGCTCCGGTTTTTCCGTGGTGTTGGCACTGTATCATGTTTTTGCCACCAGAAAATGGTGTGATTTTTTTCCACGCCAGAAACTCATAGGCTCCGGTTTTTCCGTGGTGTGTTGCCACTGTATCATGCTTTCTTTACCGTGTACAAAATTGTACTGCATCATGTTTTCTTTACCGTGTACAAAATTGTACTGCATCATGTTTTCTTTACCGTGTATCAATTTCGGTGTCAGATGTTTATAGTAATAACAATTTGAAATTGTTGCACCGTATAACTTCCACCATTCACTTGGATATCAATAGGACAGAAGATTATCCGGCACTAGGACCTCGATAAAGGTAACACAAATCATTTCAGAAAAATGAGAAACAGGAGAGGATCACAAAAATCACAATGCTCAGTGGAAAGAGAAGTCGTTTTTTGGTTTGACGGCTCACGGTGACCAAATGGCTAACCACTGCCAAAACCATATGAATCATCATCGCATTGCCACTGCACCAAACGAATTTACCGTAAACGTAGGATCCGAAGAGAGGATACCAAAAGGAACGATACGAGGGACGTATCAAAAGGGCCTCAGTGTGTGTAACAACATAGAGCGATCAACGGCGGACGAATCCGCCTCACCGAAATCCGCTAAGATCCTTTCGGATCCAAATCATCATGAGCCCAAACCTCGAATCCATCCCTCACACGATAGGGTGCGGGGCAAAAGAAGACACAGAAGCACAAAACTAATGAACAGGAGAAGAGATTAGCACGACGAAGAAAAACCGAGCAAATAAAGCGCAGAGTGGCATAGGCGGCGACGACGGCGGAGGGTAGGGTTCAAGTTGGTACGTCAGTTTAGCATCGGCAGGTCAGGTTATATAGGGAGAGAGAAGGTGCGGACGGGAGTGGGAGGCGGCGGGCCCTAGGGTTTCCTCCACACAGCGCAAGCAACGATCTCGGAACAGTTGACGGGCCGCTTGTTGGCATTCGAATGACTTTTCAGTTGGAATGGGCCGAGCCAGCGCAAATAGAGACTTGCTAAGTAGCCCAAAAATATTTCAATCAACGAATGTTTGAGAGCACACAAAGATCTATTGAGTCCATAATTCAGAAAATCAATCCAAACGGATCCCAATGCGTACAAAGACTAGTTCGAAATTCCTAAGGCCTTGTTCGTTTCTATCGGATTGCACCCGGAATCGTTCTAGCTAATCAAAGTTTATATAAATTAGAGAAAGCAATCTTGTTAGGAATTGTTCCGACCCACCAATCCGACACAAACGAACAAGGCCTAAGTAATTTGGGACCCGTTTGGAAGCATATAAGTTTTAAGAAACTGATTTAAAAAATTATGGTAATTCTAAATAGATTAGTTTATGCTTCAGCCTCGCGGTTTCTAAGAAATCAAGACACTGTTATTGTCTAGATGAAACTAGATTTTACTCAATAATGAAAATTGCAATGATTGTCACCATTCCTAGATTATGCATATGATCCCCTCAATGTCAGATTTGTCTGATTTTATTATTTAATTATTATTTAAAATTGAATGGGAAAATATGAGTCCAAACGATATTTAAAATTTGCAGCAAAGAAAAATAAATAGAATAATTGAATCAATTATTTTTAAAATAGGGTAAGGATAAACTTGTCTGTGTATCGAAAAAGGTAGAAACATTTTTCTAAGAAATTGTGTCCTAAATACACATCCAACTTTCTTTTCATAAACTAGTGGTGCTTCCAAACGGATTCTTTTTATGTGTGCCATTATAAAAGAGCACCGGTCCTTCCATAACATTTCTCGTGCTATGAAGAAAGAAGTGTCACCTCGTGTGCTCAGATAGTTTTTTCCTGCCTTCCTCTGACTTCCCTCGCCTCACATCCAAGCTCTCTGCCTCCACGGTCCACGTGTATGTCCTGTGGCTTCTTCCTATGACATTGTCGGTAAACCACCTGTTAGGAAAAGGGGTTTACCAAAAGTGCTGAAATAATAAGATCTAATGTCTTAAATATACAGTTAGATGTTTGTGCTTTGCTACGATTTCTATATATCACATAGGTAGACCTTGTTTAAATTGGATAGTTGTTCAAATGCGTTCTAAATCTTTGCAATGAGCATCCAGAAGTTCTGAGCGGCTTATCAGGATGGTGGCACAACAAGGAGTTCTTGCTCGCGTCCTCACAACTTTATGCAGTGTGACGGGCGACGATGCCACAACAAGTGCCTGCGCCAGCGCCCCTTCCCTCTTAAATCAAGCAACTACAATCTCAAAACGAACCTAACTAATCTCAAATTTATCACAATCGAAAACATATGTATCTTAATTGATGACTTGACAGCTCTATTGTGTTGGCACCTATTAGCCTCGTCTGCACAGGCCATCATCTTGATTATGTCTCTGCATGCCTATGCGGGCGCATCACTAGTGTACGGGCATTTAAAACAAAGTCTATCATCCTTGTTAATAATCAAGCCATTTTTAATGTAGGGACATGACCTAATCAAGTGTCCCTCTTCAAAGCATTCACTGCACTTCTTATTTATCTTAGTGTGAAGTGTGGCTTGATCATTACCTTGGATGTTACCTTTTGTGGAGGCGAGGCTTTTGGAGGAGGTATTGAATTTCATCTTTTGTTTCTTCCTCTTGGCAATCCTCAAGTCCTTGACATTCTCTTCAAGGGATGTAGTGCATGCCACGGTTGTTCCCGTCTCAAGCTTCTTCACCATGTGATCACGGTTATCTTGAGAAGGTCGAGCAATGCACTTCCCTTTAAGTTGTGTCAAGCTCATCTTTAGCCTCTCATTTTCTTCTTTGAGCTTTTGATAGGTATCATCATTTGTTCCTGCAAATTCTAGCTCAAAGGAAGATTTGCTTGTCGACGGACAACAAGCATTAGCACATGGTAATATAGTTTCTATTTGAATACATGTGCATGAGTGAGGTTGTTGGGATTTTAAGTTTTCTATTACAACCTCATGAGCAATGTTTAATATGATATGATCATCTCTAAGATTTTCATGAGAACATAGAAGCATATCATATTTTTGTTGAAAAGCTAGATTTTCAATTTTTAGCTTTTCTACTTGGTCCTTAAGCAAGGTATTCCTATTTACTAATTGAGCGATACAATGTAAAGCATTATCTTGCTCAATTGAAATAGTTTCATACCTTTGGACCAAATCAACATGAGAGCACTTTAGCTCCTCATGTTCTTTAGTCAACTCGTCAAAGTGTAGCATTTTAATGGAGAGAATATCTTCTAGCCTTTGACGAGCTTCGCTTTGCTCTCTCGCTCTTTCTAGCAGTTTGAGCATGACCGCCTTATCTTCTTGGCTTAGGCGAGCGTAGAGTTGCACAAAGCTCCTTTCTTCCTCCTCATCCTCATTTGTGCTTCCGCTATCATTTTCATTAGCCACACAACACATGTGGGAATCAAAATGGAAAGACAAACCTTTTGGAGAGGTGGATTCATCGTTTGGTCTCCATCGTTCATTTTCCTCTTCCTCCTTGCAAGGGTTAGTATCACAAGTACCAAAGGAAGTAGAAGCACAAAATGGACTATCATAATAGGACTCATCAAATTTGCTTCTAATTCTAGTCCAAATATCATGCGCATCATGGATTGATTCGTCATAATTTGATATGAAGGCACGATAATCTTCTTTACTAAGAGAATTAGTTAAGATGTCAAAAGCTAGATAGTTTAATTGATAACATCTTTGATCCTCCTCGGAATTAATTTTTCCATTGAAATTAGAGGAAAAAATACTCTTGTCTATAATTTGTTCTAATCGTGGATCTATGGTTCTAAAAGCATTTATCACACTAGAGGACCATGAGTCATAATTAGAACAATCATCAAATAATACTTCAAAAGTTACCTCCTTTTGAGTTGCGTTCGATGGAGGAGTCCTCTTGTTCTTTTGGGATCTTCTACGAGCCATCACTTCGAGTTGTTAGACTCAAGATGAAGTGCCTAGCTCCGATACCAATTGAAAGTCGCCTAGAGGGGGGGTGGATAGGCGAAACCTGAAAGTTAAAACTTTATCCCCCTACTAGATCCCTAGATTAGTGGTTAGAACAAGATATACAATTATCGGAGTATAAAAACTAAGTCCTTTCTTGTAAAGAGTATTGCAAATAATGCGGAATTGATAGATCAATACTACTAATAAGTCTATGAGAATAAATCACAAGGGCTTAGATAAGAAGAGTAATGCAACGAGTTCTTTCTTGCAATGTGTTGCCTCACTAAATGAGAATTTAACTTAAGGCAACACCAAATAAGTTTAGCAAAGAATAGTGCAAGGAAAAACTTAGAGTGAGGAAAAAAACGAACAAATCACAAGCAATAAACACAATGGACACGTGTGATTTGTTTTACCGAGGTTCGACCCTCGAAGGCCTAGTCCCCGTTGAGGAGTCCACTTAAGGACGGGTCTTTTTCAACCCTTTCCCTCTCTCCACCGATCACACAAGGATCGGCGAGCTCTTCTTCTTTTCAAGGATCACTCTCGATCTCACAAGGACCACCACACTCTTTGGTGTCTCTTGCTAGCTTTTACAAGCCTCCAAAACTTTGGAGGAAGTTCGAATGGGAGTCAAAACTCCACGCGCAAATGAACACAAAGATGAAGCACACACTATCTCTCAAAGGATCTCACAAGGCACTAGGGCTAAACTCAATTGAGTAGCTCTCAATTGCTTGCTCTCTCTTTTGTGGCACTTGTGTTGGTTGTAGTGGTCTAAATCTTGTGTATAGGATGGAGCAATGAATATAAGTGGTTGGGAGGGCTTGAGTATGTCAACTAGATGACTTGGAATGTTGCTTGGGCTCCCACACCTTGAAGTGGCCGGTTGGGGTGGTATTTATAGCCACCAACCAAAATGTAGCCGTTGGAGAAGGCTGCTGGCGATGGGCGCACCGGACAGTGTCCGGTGCGCCAGCCACGTCATCCTATCCGTTGGGGTTGGAGCTGGTCGACCGTTGGAGGCTTTGTCCTCATGTGGCACCGGACAGTCCGGTGCACACCGGACAGTCCGGTGCCCCTCTGTCCTTCTACTCTGACTTCTGCCGCGTGTACTATTGCGCACTGTTCGCTGTCAGAGTCGACCGTTGGCGCGAAGTAGCTGTTGCCCCGTAGTTGCACTGGACAGTCCGGTGTACACCGGATATGTCCGGTGAATTATAGCGGAGCAGCCGCTACAGATTCCCGAGGCTGCCAAGTTCCAGAGCCGTGTCCTCTTGGAGCACCGGACGCTGTCCGGTGTACACCGGACAGTCTGGTGAATTATAGCGCGCCGGCTTCTGAAAATTCCCGAGGCTGAGAAGTTCTGTGCGAAGTCCCCTGGTGCACCGGACACTGTCCGGTGCGCCACCGGACAGTCCGGTGCGCCAGACCAGGGAGCCTTTCGGGATGCCTTTAGCTCTCCATTTTGAACCCAACTTTGGTCTTCTTTTAATTGGCTTGTTGTGAACCTTTTACACCTATATATCTTATACACTAGAGCAAACTAGTTAGCCCAATTATTTGTGTTGGGCAATTCAACCACCAAAATTATTTAGGAACTAGGTGTAAGCATAATTCCCTTTCAATAATCAAAGTACGACGGAAATAACATGGACACTCTTTCACAGGAAGGTGACTGGCGTATCGTTTGACTCAAAACTCATCAATGTCATCAGTGTAGTCTTTGTCATCACCCTCTGATCAAAATATTAGCAAGGGTGAGATCACTTATGGTCAGGACTCAACAAGTGGGGGAAAATTAATGCAAGTTAACAAGGTAGGTTATGGATAAGCGGTAAGCATTTTAGTTGGTCAATATTTTATTAACAACACATGTCTTACTAATAGGTGTGTATCCCAAATATCCCAATTAATCAAAGGTATGAGATTATATCAAAAGCACTTAAGTGAAATCACTTAAGCAAACCATTGGTAGATGAAAGTCGCCTAGAGGGGGGTGAATAGGCAAATCTGAAATTTATAAACTTTAAGCACAACTACAAGCCGGGGTTAGCGTTAGAAATATAATCGAGTCCGAAAGAGAGGGTGAAAACAAATCACAAGCGAATAAGAGCGGATGACATGGTGATTTGTTTTACCGAGGTTCGGTTCTTGCAAACCTACTCCCCGTTGAGGTGGTCACAAAGACCGGGTCTCTTTCAACCCTTTCCCTCTCTCAAATGGTCACCTAGACCGAGTGAGCTTCTCTTCTCAATCAAACGGGACACTAAGTCCCCACAAGGACCACCACACAATTGGTGTCTCTTGCCTTGATTACAATTGAGTCGGAAATAAGAAAGAAGGAAGAAGAAAAGCAATCCAAGCGCAAGAACTCAAATGAACACAATTGTCTCTCTCACTAGTCACTATTTGATTGGAATGATCTTTGGACTTGAGAGAGGATTTGATCTCTTGTTTGTGTCTTTGAATGAAGTCTAGAGCTCTTGTATGAGGTTTGAAGGCTGAAAACTTGGATGCATTGAAGTGTGGTGATTGGGGGGTATTTATAGCCACAACCACCAAAATGACCATTGGTGGAGGCTGCTGTCGTATGGCGCACCGGACAATCCGGTGCGCCACCGGACACTGTCCGGTGCGCCAGCCACGTCACCAGGTCGTTGGGTTCCGACCGTTGGAGCTTCTGGCATGTGGGCCACCGGACAGTCCGGTGGTGCACCGGATAGTCACTATTCACTGTCCGGTGCGCCTTCTGGCGCTGCTCTGACTTCTGCGCGCGCAGGCGCGCACTGTTCACTTTTACCGTTCCTCTGCAGACGACCGTTGGCGTTGTGTAGCCGTTACTCCGCTGGCACATTGGACAGTTCGGTGCTACACCGGACAGTCCGGTGAATTATAGCGGAGTGGCTCCTAGAATTCCCGAAGGTGGCAAGTTCGGAGTTGGGTTCCCTGGTACACCAGACAGTCTGGTGCGCCAGACCAGGGCTGCCTTTGGGATGTCTTTTGTTCCTTTTATTTGAACCCTTTCTTGGATTTTTATTGGTTTGTGTTGAACCTTTGGCACCTGTAGAACTCATAATCTAGAGCAAACTAGTTAGTCCAATTAATTTGTGTTGGGCAATTCAACCACCAAAATTCGTATAGGAAAAGGTGTAAGTCTGTTTCCCTTTCAATCTCCCCCTTTTTGGTGATTGATGCCAACACAAACCAAAGCAAATATAAAAGTGCAGAATTGAACTAGTTTGCATAAGGTAAGTGCAAAGGTTGCTTGGAATGAAACCAATAATTATTTCTACTAGATATGCATGGATGGCTTTCTTCTTATTTAAAATTTTGGACCACGCTTGCACCACTTGTTTTGTTTTGCAATGTTTTGGAAATTCTTTTTTCAAAATCTCTTGCAAATAGTCAAAGGTATATGAATAAGATTTTGGGAGGCATTTTCAAGATTTGAAATTTTTCTCCCCCTGTTTCAAATGCTTTTCCTTTGACTAAACAAAACTCCCCCTTAATAAAATCCTCCTCTTAGTGTTCAAGAGAGTTTTAGATATTAATTTTGAAGAGGGTATACCAATTTGAAATTATATCAAAAATAAGATACCAATTTGAATATCTTTAAAAATACTTCTTTAATACAAATTGAAAGACTACAAATTTTTGAAATTGGTGGTGGTGCGGTCCTTTTGCTTTTCGTGGTGGTGCGGTCCTTTTGCTTTGGGCTAATACTTTCTCCCCCTTTGGCATGAATCGCCAAAAACGGATACTTGTGAGTGAAATATAAGCCCTTTTTCAAACTTTCTCCCCCTTTGGTAAATAATATAGGAGTGAAGATTATACAAAATTGGAGAACGGTGTGGAGCGACGGCAAAGGATGAATAATTCAATGGAGTGGAGTGGAAGCCTTGTCTTCGCCGAAGACTCCATTTTTCCTTTCAATCTATGACTTAGCATAAAAATGCACTTGAAGAACACATTAGTCATAGCACATGAAAGAGATGATCTAAGGTATATACATGAGCTATGTGTGCAAAACATCAATCAAAATTCCTAGAATCAAGAATATTTAGCTCATGCCTAAGTTTGGTAAATGTTTTATCATCTAGTGGCTTGGTAAAGATATCAGCTAATTGTTCTTTGGTGTTAATATATGCAATCTTGATATCCCCCTTTTGTTGGTGATCCCTCATAAAGTGATACTGAATGGCTATGTGTTTAGTGCGGCTATGCTCAACGGGATTATCCGCCATGCGGATTGCACTCTCATTATCACATAGAAGAGGAACTTTGGTCAATTTGTAACCATAGTCCCTAAGGGTTTGCCTCATCCAAAGCAATTGCGCGCAACAATGGCCTGCGGCAATGTACTCGGCTTCGGCGGTAGAAAGAGCTACAGAATTTTGTTTCTTAGAAGCCCAAGACACCAGAGATCTTCCCAAGAACTGGCAAGTCCCTGATGTGCTCTTTCTATCAATCTTACATCCTACCCAATCAGCATCGGAATATCCAATTAAATCAAAAGTGGATCCCCTAGGGTACCAAAGGCCAAACTTAGGAGTATAAACTAAATATCTAAAGATTCGTTTCACGACCCTAAGGTGAACTTCCTTAGGATCGGCTTGGAATCTTGCACACATGCATACAGAAAGCATAATATCCGGTCGAGATGCACATAAATAGAGTAAAGATCCTATCATCGACCGGTATACCTTTTGATCTACTGATTTACCTCCCGTGTCGAGGTCGAGATGCCCATTAGTTCCCATGGGTGTCTTGATGGGCTTGGCATCCTTCATCCCAAACTTGGCAAGAATGTCTTGAATGTACTTCGTTTGGCTAATGAAGGTGCCTTCTTGGAGTTGCTTCACTTGAAATCCTAAGAAATACTTCAACTCCCCCATCATTGACATCTCGAATTTTTGTACCATGATCCTACTAAACTCTTCACAAGTAGATTTGTTAGTAGACCCAAATATGATATCATCAACATAAATTTGGCATACAAACAAATCATTTGCAATTGTTTTAGTAAAGAGAGTAGGATCGGCTTTTCCGACTTTGAATCCATTAGCGATAAGGAAATCTCTTAGGCATTCATACCATGCTCTTGGGGCTTGCTTGAGCCCATAAAGCGCCTTAGAGAGTTTATAGACATGGTCAGGGTACTCACTATCTTCAAAGCCGAGAGGTTGCTCAACATAGACCTCCTCCTTGATTGGTCCATTGAGGAAGGCACTCTTCACGTCCATTTGATAAAGCTTGAAGCTATGGTAAGTAGCATAGGCAAGTAATATACGAATTGACTCAAGCCTAGCTACGGGTGCATAGGTTTCACCGAAATCCAAACCTTCGACTTGCGAGTATCCCTTGGCCACAAGTCGGGCTTTGTTCCTTGTCACCACACCATGCTCATCTTGCTTGTTGCGGAAAACCCACTTGGTTCCTACAACATTTTGATTAGGACGTGGAACTAAATGCCATACCTCATTCCTCGTGAAGTTGTTGAGCTCCTCTTGCATCGCCAACACCCAATCCAAATCCCTTAATGCATCTTCTACCCTGTATGGCTCAATAGAAGACACAAAGGAGTAATGTTCACAAAAATGAGCAACATGAGATCGAGTGGTTACCCCCTTATGAATATCGCCGAGGATAGAGTTCACAGGGTGATCTCGTTGTATTGCTTGGTGGACTCTTGGGTGTGGCGGTCTTGGACCTTCATCATCTTCCTTGTATTGATCATTAGCATCTCCCCCTTGATCATTGTCTTCCTCTTGAGGTGGCTCATCTTCTTGATCTTCATTTTCATCCTCTTGAGCTTGATTCTCATCTTGAGTTGGTGGAGATGCTTGCATGGAGGAAGATGGTTGATCTTGTGTGTGTAGAGGCTCTTCGGATTCCTTAGGACACACATCCCTAATGGACATGTTCCTTAGTGCGACGCATGGAGCCTCTTCATCATCTAGCTCATCAAGATCAACTTGCTCTACTTGAGAGCCGTTAGTCTCATCAAACACAATGTCACAAGAAACTTCAACTAGTCCAGTGGACTTGTTAAAGACTCTATATACCCTTGTGTTTGAATCATAACCAAGTAAAAAGCCTTCTACAGCCTTAGGAGCAAATTTAGATTTTCTACCTCTTTTAACAAGAATAAAGCATTTGCTACCAAAGACTCTAAAATATGAAACATTGGGCTTTTTACCGGTGAGGAGCTCATAAGATGTCTTCTTGAGGATTCGGTGAAGATATAACCGGTTGATGGCGTAGCAAGCGGTGTTGACCACCTCGGCCCAAAATCGATCCGAAGTCTTGTACTCATCAAGCATGGTTCTTGCCATGTCCAATAGAGTTCTATTCTTCCTCTCCACTACACCATTTTGTTGTGGTGTGTAGGGAGAAGAGAACTCATGCTTGATGCCCTCATCCTCAAGGAAGCCTTCTATTTGTGAGTTCTTGAACTCCGTCCCGTTGTCGCTTCTAATCTTTTTGATCCTTAAGCCGAACACATTTTGAGCCCGTCTTAAGAATCCCTTTAAAATCTCTTGGGTTTGGGATTTATCCTGCAAAAAGAACACCCAAGTGAAGCGAGAATAATCATCCACAATAACAAGACAATACTTACTCTTGCCGATGCTTATGTAAGCTATCGGGCCGAATAGGTCCATGTGGAGTAGCTCAAGCGGCCTGTCAGTCGTCATGATGTTCTTGTGTGGATGATGAACGCCAACTTGCTTCCCTGCTTGACATGCGCTACAGACCCTGTCTTTCTCAAAATGAACATTGGTTAGTCCCAAAATGTGTTCTCCCTTTAGAAGCTTATGAAGATTCTTCATCCCAACGTGGGCTAGTCGGCGGTGCCAGAGCCAACCCATGTTAGTCTTAGCAATTAAGCAAGTGTCGAGTTCAGCTCTATTAAAATAAACTAAGTATAGCTGACCCTCTAACACTCCCTTAAATTCTACTGAATGATCACTTCTTCTAAAGACAGTAACACCTATATCCGTAAAAAGACAGTTGTAACCATTTTGCATAATTGAGAGACAGAAAGCAAGTTGTAATCTAAAGAATATACAAGAAAAACATTGGAAATAGAATGGTCAGGTGATATAGCAATTTTACCAAGTCCTTTGACCAAACCTTGATTTCCATCCCCGAATGTGATAGCTCTTTGGGGATCTTGGTTTTTCTCTTTGGAGGAGAACATCCTTTTCTCCCCAGTCATGTGGTTTGTGCACTCGCTATCAATGATCCAACTTGAGCCTTTGGATGCATAAACCTACAAAACAAATTTAGGCCTTGTTCTTAGGTACCCAAACGGTCTTGGGTCCTTTGACATTAGAAACAAGCACCTTGGGTACCCCAAACACAAGTTTTTGATCCCTTGTGTTTAGCCCCAACATATTTGGCAACTACTTTGCCTGATTTGTTAGTGAGCACATAGGAAGCATCAAAGGTCTTGAATGAAATGTTATGATCATTTGATGCAATAGGAGTTTTCTTCTTAGGTATTTTAACATGTGTAGATTGCCTAGAACTAGATGCCTCACTCTTATACATAAAAGCATGATTAGGGCTAGAGTGGGACTTTCTAGAGTGAATTATCCTAATTTTGTGTTCAGGATAACCGACAGGGTATAAAATGTAACCCTCGTTATCCTGAACCATGGGAGCTTTGCCCTTAACAAAGTTAGACAATCTTTTAGGGGCATTAAGCTTGACATTGTCTCCCTTTTGGAAGCCAATGCCATCCTTAATCCCAGGGCGTCTCCCACTATAGAGCATGCTTCTAGCAAATTTAAATTTCTCATTTTCTAAGTCATGCTCATTAATTTTGGCACTAAGTTGAACTATGTGATCATTTTGTTTCTTAATTAAAGCTAGGTGATCATGGATAGCATCAACATTAATATCTCTACATCTAGTGCAAATAGTAACATGCTCAATGGTAGATGTAGAGGGTTTGCAAGTTTTTAATTCAACAATCTTAGCATGTAAAATAGCATTCTCATCTCTAAGATTGGAAATAGAAACATTGCAAACATCTAATTCCTTAGCCTTAGCAATTAATTTATCATTCTCAAACTTAAGGCTAGAAAGAGAGGCATTCAATTTTTCAATCTTAGCAATTAGACTAATATTATCATTTCTAAGATTGGTAATTAAATAATCACTAATGTTTGACTTTTCAACCTTAGCAATCAAATTAGCATTCTCAATTCTAAGGTTGGAGATAGTGTCATGGCAAGTACTTAGCTCACTAGTTAATTTTTCATTTTTCTCTACCTCCTGAGCATAAGCATTTTTAGTCTTAACATGTTTTTTGTTTTCCTTAATAAGGAAGTCCTCTTGGCTATCCAAGAGTTCATCCTTCTCATGAATAGCACTAATCAATTCATTTAATTTCTCCTTTTGTTGCATGTTAAGATTGGCAAAAAGAGTGAGAAAGTTATCCTCATCATCACTAGAATTATCCTCATCACTAGAGGTTGCATACTTAGTGGAGGATCTTGATTTTATCGTCTTTTTTTTGCCGTCTTTTGCCATGAGACACTTGTGGCCGACGTTGGGGAAGAGAAGCCCTTTGGTGACGGCGATGTTTGCGGCGTCCTCATTGGAGGAGTCGGTGGAGCTCTCGTTGGAGTCCCACTCCCGGCAAACATGGGCATCACCGCCCTTCTTCTTGTAATACTTCTTCTTTTCTCTTCTCTTTCCCTTCTTGTCGTCGCCCCTGTCACTATCACTAGATAATGGACATTTAGCAATTGAATGACCGGGCTTACCACACTTGTAGCATACTTTCTTGGAATGGGCCTTATAATCTCTCCCCTTCCTTTGCTTGAGGATTTGGCGAAAGCTCTTGATGATGAGCGCCATTTCCTCGTTGTCGAGCTTGGAGGCGTCGATGGGGATCCTACTTGGTGTAGAGTCCTTCTTTTCTTCTTCCGTCGCCTTGAATGCGACGGGTTGCACCTTGGGTGTTGAGGTGGCGCCTTGCTCGATGATTTTCTTGGAGCCTTTGATCATCAATTCAAAGCTCACAAATTTTCCTATCACTTCCTCGGGAGACATTACTTTATATTTAGGATCACCACGAATTAATTGAACTTGAGTAGGATTAAGAAATACAAGTGATCTTAGAATAACCTTGACCATTTCATGGTCATCCCATTTGGTGCTCCCGAGGTTGCGCACTTGGTTCACCAAGGTCTTGAGCCGGTTGTACATTGCTTGTGGCTCCTCTCCTTGGTAAAGCATGAAGCGACCGAGCCCCCCCTCGATCGTTTCCCTCTTGGTGATCTTGGTCACCTCGTCTCCTTCGTGCGCGGTCTTGAGCACATCCCAAATCTCCTTTACACTCTTCAACCCTTGCACCTTATTATACTCCTCTCGACTTAGAGAGGCGAGGAGTATAGTAGTGGCTTGGGAGTTGAAGTGTTGGATTTGTTCGACCTCCTCGGAATCATAATCCTTGTCCCCCTTCTTTGGTACCTGCGCTCCATACTCAACAATATCCCATATGCTTTTGTGGAGTGAGGTTAGGTGATGCCTCATTTTATCACTCCACATAGAATAATCTTCACCATCGAACATAGGTGGCTTGCCTAATGGGTTGGAAAGTAATGGAGTGCGTTTTGAAATACGAGGGTAGCGAAGGGGCATCTTACTATACTTCTTGCACTCATGGCGTTTAGAAGTGGCGGATGCCGATTCCGAGCCGGAGGTGGAGGGTGACGAAGAGTCGGTCTCGTAGTAGACCACCTTCTTCATCTTCTTCTTCTTGTCACCCTTCCGTTGGGACTTGATGGAGGAAGAGGATTCCTCCTTGTGCTTGTGGGCGAACTCTCGTAGAGTGTGTTCTCCCCGAGCTTGCGGACTTGTCGCCGGTCCCGATCTCCCTCATGGCAGATGCTCCCGACATCACTTCGAGCGGTTAGGCTCTAATGAAGTACTATGCTATGATACCAATTGAAAGTCGCCTAGAGGGGGGTGAATAGGCAAATCTAAAATTTATAAACTTTAAGCACAACTACAAGCCGGGGTTAGCGTTAGAAATATAATCGAGTCCGAAAGAGAGGGTGAAAACAAATCACAAGCGAATAAGAGCGGATGACATGGTGATTTGTTTTATTGAGGTTCGGTTCTTGCAAACCTACTCCCCGTTGAGGTGGTCACAAAGACCGAGTCTCTTTCAACCCTTTCCCTCTCTCAAACGGTCACCTAGACCGAGTGAGCTTCTCTTCTCAATCAAACGGGACACTAAGTCCCCACAAAGACCACCACACAATTGGTGTTTCTTGCCTTGATTACAATTGAGTCGGAAATAAGAAAGAAGGAAGAAGAAAAGCAATCCAAGCGCAAGAACTTAAATGAACACAATTGTCTCTCTCACTAGTCACTATTTGATTGGAATGATCTTTGGACTTGGGAGAGGATTTGATCTCTTGTTTGTGTCTTTGAATGAAGTCTAGAGCTCTTGTATGAGGTTTGAAGGTTGAAAACTTGGATGCATTGAAGTGTGGTGGTTAGGGGGTATTTATATCCCCAACCACCAAAATGACCGTTGGTGGAGGCTGCTGTCGTATGGCGCACCGGACACTGCCCGGTGCGCTAGCCACGTCACCAGGCCGTTGGGTTCCGACCGTTGGAGCTTCTGACATGTGGGCCACCGGACAGTCACTATTCACTGTCCGGTGTGCCTTCTGGCGCTGCTCTGACTTCTGTGCGCGCAGGCGTGCACTGTTCACTTTTACTGTTCCTCTGTAGACGACCATTGGCGTTGTGTAGCCGTTACTCCGCTGGCACATCGGACAGTCCGGTGCTACACCGGACAGTCCGGTGAATTATAGCGGAGTGGCTCCCAGAATTCCCGAAGGTGGAAAGTTTAGAGTTGGGTTCCCTGGTACACCGGACACTGTCCGGTGGCACACCGGACAGTCCAGTGTGCCAGACCAGGGCTGCCTTTGGGATGCCTTTTGCTCCTTTTATTTGAACCCTTTCTTGGACTTTTATTTGTTTGTGTTGAACATTTGGCACCTGTAGAACTCATAATCTAGAGCAAACTAGTTAGTCCAATTAATTTGTGTTGGGCAATTCAACCACCAAAATTCATATAGAAAAAGGTGTAAGCCTGTTTCCCTTTCAGTAGATCATCAGATCTTGATTTATTTTCCATCTTTAAGTTCAATTATCATGTGAGGGTTCAGGTTGCTCTTAACCGTGAGCATGGCTGACATATCAGTTTTACACTCTGGAGAGGTGGTACAACTTTACCCACAAGCCATGTATCCCATCTAGCCTTGGTTGATTGGACCCATAAATACTGCCAAGGTGAATGCTTAGGGATCTATTATGAGGCTTTCACAAAATATCCTTAGTACAAAGCCACCTGCTAAGGTTTCCACATCAGTATTGATGGCCCTCTCAGTGAGGTAACTTAGCCAAGACTACCACCCCATGTTAACATGAGCTGCCACCAAACCACTGCCGCCCCCTCTTGCCCATCTTTCAGGTAGGGTTGCTAAGCACTATGTCTATAGAGCTAATTACCAAAGCCAGAGCCATTATAGCACTCGTGGTTGCACTATTATCCTGGGTGGTCACTCCATGTTCCATTTAACACAAAATGTTTTTGTTTAACCATCGGTTAACATCATAATAAAACTTCATTTCCGGAACATAGTATCATTAAAAGAGTGACATCATATTCATCAAGTTGAGCAATAGCAAAAATTGCTAAGCAAAGCATTTATCCCAAGGTAATTCAAGGTATAGGGTTGGTAATTCTAGGAAATCCTTATTTAGGCAAATCCCATCAAATTATGCAATATATCCAAAAAGTAAACATTATTATATGCATTATTTGGGTACAAATAGAATATGCAGAGGGAGAATCCATTTGCCTTGCACGAAAGTGTCCTGTGGGTCGTCCTCGAACGAGTTTGGTTCGTCTACCTCACAGTCAACTTCTAGCATCGATTTGCGTATCGTACATACAAAAGAATACGTACGCCAAATAAATAAACATACACCATTACAGGGGTAATCATTCACCATTACATACACATTCATACATCACACAATTATACCCATAAATACGTCTTAAAGCATAAATACTTATTAATCCATTATGACTACTACTACGAGTTATTATTGGTGAAAATATGAGTAGGTGACTATGACACTAGTTTTATCTAGTATAATATAGATAAATATGTATTAACAAACCTTTATTACTAATAATAGACTTTTGAGTTTTATCCCTTTTCTTTCTAAATAAAAATTATACGTATAGCTAAAAATGTTCATTTCTAAAATCACCTAACATTAATATTCTAAAAATTAATGTAAATTACTAATTGGACTTTTAGTAACATAATCATGGTTATGACATAAATAAGTATTTTACTAATTCTAAGTAATTAAGTGCTATACTTATGAATACATTTATCATGACTAGTAACATCTATATTTTCATCTGATCGAAAATAAGTGGCCTAGTATTTCTTCTACTTTCTTGTATCAATAAAATTATACTTAAACCACTACTAACAAATATTGTTCCATGTGCTAAATCGTAAATGTTTCTAGCATGAAAATCACCAAGTTAGTGAATAGTGACGTTATTTTTTTTTTGAAATATAAAATAATACACCTGTCCAAAATATTGTTGCGGGGCTTGTTTACGATTACACGTATACATCGGGGTCACTTTTCGATAATTTCTAAACTAAAAATCTCAAAATTAAGTTTATTTACACGCAGGGACTAAAATGCAAAATATGCTTCTTCTACCTTGAGCTATAGCTCACGTGCAGGAATGGAGATCGACGGGGGAGGGGCTCGGCCGGGCAGGGGAGGAGCAGGGCGAGCGAGACGTGGACAGTCCGGCCGGGGCACTGCGCGGACGCGGTCGACGGCGGACGGTGAGCGCGGATGGTCCGGCAAGGTGGCTCGGGCGGAGCTCCGGCGACGACGAACGGCGGCGCGGGGCACGGTCGACGGCGAGCTCGGGAGTGAGGAGAACGTGAGAGAGAGAGAGAGCTCAGGGAGGGAGAGAGGGAAGGGGCTCGACCTTTTATAGAGAGAGGGGAGGAGAGGGAGAGTCACCGGGGGGAGAACGGCCGGCCATCAATGGCGTCATTAGGGAGAGAGAACGTGGGGGAGGGAGAGAGAGGGTCGCGGCGGTTTACGGTGCGGGATCCAAACGGCGCGGCGCAGATGAGGTCGGGCGCGCGGGCGCCTGGCGGCGGCGGGAGAAGGAGGGAGGGAGAGGAGAGGAGGGAGGCCCGAGTGGGGCCCACCTGTAAGAGAGAGACATGGAGGGGATGGGGGCACGGCTTGGGCGGCTTGGGCCTATTGGGCCGGTTTCGGTTAGGGTTAGGGTTTTTGTTTTCCCCTTTTTTTCTTTTCTTTTCTATTCTTTTCTATTTAAAAATACAAATAAATATATTTTTAAATAATTCTAAAAACCATAATAATTATTCTAAAATTATGTATAACTAAAATATTTATTTTTTGGACCAATATTTCTATATTAATTAATTGAATTTTCAATATGAAAGAAATTCTACTAAACATCCAAAAATCAAATATGAGCAAACAAAATTACTCTAAATGCAAATAAAAATTAAACACTTGAAAGAAAAATTCATTACCATATTTACCATTAATAAACTAAATGCATTATTTTTAGTTGATGGTTTTGTAGTGTTACAAATCTACCCCCTTAAAAGAATCTCGTCCTCGAGATTAAGGAACTTCTGAGAATAACTGGGGAAATTCAGCTCTGAGTTCATCTTCTCTTTCCCAAGTGGCCTCATCTTCCAAATGATGACTCCACTAAACTTTACACATGTTGATAACTTTACTCCGTGTAATTCTGCGAGATGTTTCCAAAATTCTGATAGGGTACTCCGAATAAGTCAAATCCTCCTTAACATTGAGTTCTTCCATAGGTAATTGTTCTTCAGGTACTCTTAAGCATTTCTTGAGTTGTGGCACATGAAATACGTCATGCACATCTGACAAACTATCGGGTAGCTATTACTGGTACACTACTTCACCTTTTCTTTCCAAAATCTTGAACGGGCCAATGTAGCGAGGAGATAGTTTACCCTTAACCTTAAATTTTTCATGCCTCTCATAGGTGAAACTTTAAGGTATACAAAGTCTCCTACTTCAAATATCAACTCTCTTCTTCTATTGTCAGCATAGCTTTTTTTGTCTCGACTGTGCTGTTTTCAAATTCTCTCTGATAATATGTACTTGCTTTTCTGCTTCTTGGAGAATTTCTAGACCAAATACTTGACTTTCTCCAGTCTAATTCCAATAAAGCGGAGTTCTACACTTTCGTCCATAAAGTGCCTCAAACGGTGTTATTTTTAGACTTGCCTGGTAACTATTGTTGTACGAGAATTCTGCATAAGGCAAACTCTTATCCCAGCTTCTACCATGCTTTAGAACGCAAGCTCTTAGCATATCTTCCAACACTTGGTTTGTTCTTTTAGTTTGCCCATCCGTTTGCGGATGATAGGCTGAACTGAAGTTTAGTTTGGTATCCATGGACTCATGTAGTCTTTTCTAAAAGCATGAGGTAAATTGGGTTCCTCGATCTGATACGATCTTCTTTGGTACTCCATGCAGACAAACAATCCTCGACATGTATAACTCTACTAATTGGGCTCCTGAGTAGGTTGTCTTCATAGGTATAAAGTGTACTACTTTGGTCAACCAGTCCACTATAACCCATATTGAATCATAGCCATCCCGAGTACGGGGTAGTCCAACTATGAAATCCATACTGATTTCTTCCCATTTCCATTCTGGTACTTTGAGAGGTTGTAGCAATCCTGCTGGTCTTTGGTGTTCAGCTTTAACTCGTTGACACACGTCACATAGTGCAACATGAGTAGCCACATCTCTTTTCAAACTGTACCACCAATACTTTTCCTTTAGATCCTGGTACATCTTAGTACTTCCAGGGTGAATAGAATAAGCCGAATTATTAGCATCTCTTAAGATAAGTTTGCGTAGGTGCTCAATTTCTAGTACACAAATTATATTTTTAAACCATACCGTGCCTTGATCATCTTCTGTGAAATCTGGGGCTTTTCCCAAACTATTTTGTGTCTGAATTTCCTTGATTTTCTCATCAGACTCTTGTCCTTTACGAATCTCTTCTTCCAAAGTAGATTCAACTTCCATAACTATTGCCTCCATATTATTGAGCATTCCGAGGTTGAGTTGTTCCATCTCCTAGCACAATTCCTGTGACATCAAATGAGTAGTGATGCTGTTCACTTGACATTTACGGCTCAAAGCATCTGCCACTACATTTGCTTTTCCTGGGTGATATTGTATTTCCAAATCATAGTCTTTGATTAACTCAAGCCATCTTCTCTGTCTTAGGTTGAGTTCTTTCTGCGTGAAGATGTATTTCAAGCTTTTGTGATCTGTGAAGATTTTACACTTGTTTCCAATCATGTAGTGCCTCCAAATCTTCAAAGCGTGCACTACGGCAGCTAATTCCAAATCATGCGTAGGATAATTCTTTTCATGCTTCCGTAACTATCTTGAAGCATATGCAATTACTTTTCATTCTTGCATTAACACACATCCAAGTCCTAGATGTGATGCATCACAATACACATCAAATCCTTTATGAATATCAGGCATAATTAACACTGGTGCAGTGGTTAGCCTTTCCTTTAATTCCTCGAAACATTTCTGACATGCTTCATCCCACTTAAATTCTTTACCTTTCTCCAACAGTGAAGTAAGAGGTTTCACTATTTTGGAGAAGCCTTCGATAAATCTTCTGTAGTATCCTGTTAATCCAAGAAAAATCCTAATCTTGGACACATTTGTTGGTTGTTTCCAATTTAGTATTTCACTTATTTTATCGGGGTCTACTTTAATTCCTCCATTGGTGATAATATGACCTAGGAAAGCAACTTTCTTCAGCCAAAAATCACACTTCGAAAATTTCGCATACAGCTGATTGTCGCGATGTTTCTGTAGAACTAATTGTTAGAAATATGCCCTAGAGATAATCATAGAGATGAGCATATTTCTTTGTATCCATGACATATATTGCTTAATTGAATATCCATGAAAGGCACCTTGTATTGATTAGCAATTATGTGAATTGTTTGTGAGATTCTTTACTTGTATGGTTATTCTAAATGATGTCCCTGGTCAGAGTTGATGACTAGCACATATATTAGTTTATGACTACATTTCATAAGTCATGGACATGGAGATGTCGAACTAATAATGTGGGCGCATGTATGACATGAGGCTGGACCGACCTAATGTGAGATATTGTAATACAGTTCTCTTTTTGCAACATGTATACTGTGTCCTTAGACCTGAGATTGTCGCATGTTCTCAAGATGTAGATTGACCTACTTAGGTACGATCAAACGCTACTCCGTAACTGGGTAACTATAAAGGTAGTTTTGGGTTTGTCAGGAAGCATGCTGTGAGGCATGGTCAGTCAAGATGGAATTTGTCCCTCTCTTCTTGAGAGAGATATCTCTAGGCCCCTTGAGTGATTGGATCAAGAAATGCATGGTCGTGCTAGGGTTAAGAGTTAACCATTGAAAGGATTCCAATTCACAGTATCGAGAAAGAGAGGTCAGCTTAGAGCCAGACCAAATATCGTGAGACAAAGGGAACAACATATATGTAATGTTGCAATGGTTCGTCTGATATGGTCTTTACGTGCGCATAGGAGTTGAGATGTTTTGCTAGAGGCCGCTGTTAATTATTGGGCCAAGTAAGAGTACTTGGGCCATGTCTATTTGTACGTGAACCTATAGGGTCACACACTTAAGGGAAAGGAAGCCTAACTCGGATTAGATCCGAAATTAGACTGGGCTTTAGGGTTACTGTAACGCCCTGAATTTGGGGGTAGATTTTTTTTTCTTCTTTTCTCTCACCAAATTCAGGCGTTACCCTTTTCTTTTCTCGTTCCCTCGCTAAACCTTGATCTTTTCCAAAGTTATAGCGGGGTTCGACTTGGAATTCCCGTGTAAAGAAAAAAACCCCAAATTACTTTATGTTGTTTGATGCACCATGCCGAACTATGCATTCTTTGATTGCTTAGAGATGTAAGTGCATTCATCTAGAAAGATCGGATTTCGAAAAGGAGAAAAACCTTTTCTTTCCTTTTCTTTTTCTTTCTCTCTCTCCTCTTTTTTCTCTCTCCCGCGCCGTGGGCCGCCCCGGCCGGCCCAGCCGCCCCCCCGCGCGCCCCCTTTGGGCCCATTGGCCCAGCCGCCCCCTCCCTTCCCCCCCAATTCCCCCAATCCCTCTCCCTCCCTCTCATTCTCTCTCTTCCCCACCCCAGCCGCCGCCCCCTGCCCTAGCCGCTGCCCCTGCTCGTCGCCGGTTCGGCCGCCCGCCCCCGTCCCCGGTGAGGTCCCCCTCCCCCTCCCCCTCTCCTCCCTCCCCCATCTCCCCTCCCCTTCCCCCTACCCGGCTCGGCCCCGCCGCTCGGCCGCCCCTGTGCCCCGGTCCGGCCGCCCGCCGCCCAGCTCGGCCACCGTCGCCCCTGCGCGCCCTGCCCCGCCCCTGGCCGGCTCGGCCACCCCTGCGCGCCAGCTCGGCCGCCCCCTAGCCGGCTCGGCGGCCCCTGCGCCCCCTGCCCCTGCGCCCCCGCCGGTTCGGCCGCCCCCCCCCCCGCCAGCTCGGCCGCCCGCCGCCGGCTTGGCCGCCCCCGCCCCTGCCCCAGGCCGGTTCAACCGCCCCCTGGCCGGTTCAACCGCCCCCCTTTTTTATTTATTTTTTTTATTTTATTTTACTTTATTTTCTTTCATTACTGTTATTTATTTTATTTTAGGCAGGTTAATCATTGTTCATATTATTGAAATAGGAAACTTAATTTAGAATTCCGTTACACTAGTTAATTCATATAATTAATTGTTTATCCAGTCCAATGTTGATCAACTAAAAATGACTAGGTTTCCATTAGTGCATATAACTAAATTCTTTTGTTAGAACCAATTGTAACTAATCATTAGTGCATAAGCTTTAACCCCCCCCCCCCCCCCGCGAGACCTTTTCCCGTTTCTTTCTAACCATAATGAATGCGATATCGAATGTCATACTTGATGCATATTCACTTTATTTGTTCCCTTGTATGATGTACCGTTTGTTTCCCAATTTGAATGGATGAATGTATGTATGCTTGCAATCGCATAGAGAACGATTCGGTCGAAGAGCCCGAGGAACTCGCAGGAGAAGCCCCTGAGCAGCAGTCGGTTGGTGGAGGCAAGTGTCCCTTGACCTATCTCTGTCCTATTCATTCTTTAATTCACCTCCCGCTTTACACATTTATGCCTAAGGATTGACTAGCTTTGTTATCCATGTCCTTGTTTACCTATCTGGGTTGGATTATTATTGTTTAGCTTTATGCTATTGCTCAAACTCTAATCAATGAACATGATGAGATTATCCATGATACGCTGTTTTCCCCTTTCTTATGATGATGTTATACTTGTGGTCTTCAAGGGGGCTCGAGCGGTTTCTCGAGTGCCTCTCTGTAAGGACCTGTTCTATGGATGACCGCCCGGGAAAACAGTGCAACCATGAGGGTGGAATGGGATGCCCTTAGCTGAATAATTAGAGGATCCGGGGTGCAGTTCACTTAGTCGTCGTGCCATCAATGGGGCTCAGTGTATGCGGCTCGCTCTGCCAAGTTTGGGTTCGCCCCTTGGGGAGGAGTGCGGTGCATTTACGAAACCTAACGGGTGGCTACAGCCCCGGGGAATCTTTGTAAAGGCTACGTAGTGATGCCCTACTAGGCCACCTAGGTAGTGGTCAATGGGGAGTAGCTCTCTCCGGGCAGAAAGGGAATCACGGCTTGTGGGTAAAGTGCACAACCTCTGCAGAGTGTTTGAAAACTGATATATCAGCCGTGCTCACGGTTATGAGCGGCCAAGGGAGCTCCAGTGATTAGTGGTACTTGATCAGAGATACTTTGGTACAGGTGGTTATGAGATCGATGATTCTGGTCATGACTATGGTGCTGGTAAGTGGTATTCTTTCCGTTTGGAAAGGGTACATCGGGTTAATAACTTGGGTCAATGCTAAAACTTGGCTTTCTACTAGTAAGTAATAATCTGACCAACTAAAAGCAACTGCTTGACTCATCCCCACATAAAGCTAGTCCACTACAGCCAAACAGGATACTTGCTGAGTATGTTGATGTGTACTCACCCTTGCTCTACACACCAAACCCCCCCATCCCCAGGTTGTCAGCATTGCAACCACTGCTCAGGCGAAGATGAAGCTGTGGAAGGAGACTTCCAGGAGTTCCAAGACTACGACGAGTTCTAGGTGTGGGTTAGCGGCAACCCCCAGTCGGCTGCCTGTGAAGGCCGCGGTTATCTACGTTTCTTTTCCGCACTTTGATTTATTGTAAGGACTATATGGACGTCTCAGACGTATGATGTAATCGACTATTATTTCCCTTTTAATACTATTTTGAGCACTGTGTGATGATGTCCATGTTATGTAACTGCTGTGTACGTGAATAACTGATCCTGGCACGTACATGGTTCGCATTCGGTTTGCCTTCTAAAACCGGGTGTGACATAAGTGGTATCAAAGCCGTGCTGACTGTAGGACCGCTAACCTAGAGTAGAATGGTCGTTCTAAGGACTATAGACCTCTGTCCCTGCCTTGACTTTGATATCCCTTCAAAAGTTGGTCATACCGACCAAACCTATGTTCTACTATATAATATACCTTGCTGAAAATTGTGTTTTATTCTAATCCTTCATTTACTCATGATTCATTATTTGCTGGTCATATTAATTCTGTTCTCACCCTTTTGCTTGCGATGTCTTTTGTAGATGGCTCGACTTAGACACACTGCACGAAAGTCAGTCATCCCCTTCTTACCCTCCCGCCTTGCTGAGCGTCCGCTTCACCGTCCTGTGGCCGGACAGTCCAGCCACTTGGAGAGACTGCACCACCGCCTGCATGAGGAGCAGGAACGTCGACGACAGGAGCAGCAGAGCTCTTCCTTCTCGCTCCAACAGGAGATAGAGTCCGTGAGGAGCTGCTCCCCTGTGCTTCCTCTGGAGGCGCCCCCTGCACCACCACTGGGCGCCCCAGCTTCTGGAGTAGCTGCTGGAGGAGACCCAGACGACGGAGATGGCGACGACAGCTCGAGCCACGACACCGACTTCTCTGCTAACCCTGAGCCGGAAGGATGGGTTGCTCGACCCATCACTCGCGACGCTGCTCGCGGGTGTCACTTCCACGATGCGCTCGACACCCTGCTACGTCGGGCATTTAACCGGCATACTTGGTCCATCGAGTATCGCTGTGTGGTCTACCAGCACAGTTGCGGGGTCTACCCGGACCACTGGGAGGCAACCTGCTTGGTTCGCTGCCCAGAGAACAGTCTCCAGGGTGCGGAGGCCTGCTCAGAGCACTATTCTATCTCTGAGCGGGACTCAGCTGAGGCAGCCATGCAAGATGCTGCACGGCGTGCGCTTTCGCACTACTGCTCGGTTTTCGGTGGGGCAGCTGACGGTCTTGACCTGAAGTATTACCCCCGCCGTCCATCTGGCAGCACAGGAGGTGTGATTGTCTCACCTGTTGGTGAGGGCAATCCTAGGTTGAGCAGCACAGTCAACCTAGCCGCCGTGCTAAACACAGAGCTGGACCATGCATTAGACGAGCTGAGTAGGGCTCGTGCTGAGATCGCCCTGCTGCGGGCTGAGCGCGCGGAACGTCGTCACCTGGATGGTGGTTTCCCCGCTCCCGTCGGGACTCAGCACCCGTACCGCTCACCTCAGCGTGGACACCAGTCTTATGGCAATCCCGACTGCAAGACCAAGATAGATCTAGAACCATAGCTCGTTAGAGTTGGATCTTGTAATTAATACGAAATATATACATAGAAGCTACAGTCTTAGCGTTAGTCTCGGTCTTAGTTAGTCTTAGTTAGACAGGGTAGTTTGCTATATCCTGTGCATTTGTGTTTGTCATGATGAACTATGTTTGGTTTGAGTCTTTGTAATGACTGTCACCAGAGTGTGGGTGTCCCCTGCATTTTGGTTTACCTATTATGTTAATGGAGTTAGTTATATAGTTGGGAAACCTTTTGTTCCACTCTCCTCTTTATCTGAGAAGCTGTGTGGTCTACGTTGGAGATCAGTGAAGATGCTCATCTGTTCAGTGCTGTTGAAGAATTCTATTCTCTTTTCTTATGCTGCAAGATTTGCCAGATCAGTTCTGATGTGTGGTTGCATTCTGCAGATGTCAGAGAACAGGCGCAGAGGAGGAAGGCGTGCTCAACAGGAGCGAGCCGCTCAACAGGAGGAGGTGCCCCAGCAGCAGCACCTGCCGCCCCCGCCCCCGATGTCGATCGAGCAGATGTTTCTGATGCAGACTCAGGCAGTTCAAGCCATCGGTCAGACTTTGGCCGCCATTCAGCAGCAGGCCCCACCTCAGCCTCAGCCTCAGATGCCTAGAGACAAGCGTGCTGAATTCATGAGAGGCCATCCACCAACGTTTGCTCACTCTTCTGACCCCATGGATGCTGAAGACTGGCTGCGCACTGTGGAGCGGGAGTTGCATACCGCTCAGTGCGATGACAGGGAGAAAGTCCTGCATGGTCCCCGTCAGTTGAGAGGAGCAGCCCAGTCATGGTGGGAGTCTTACCTCGCCACCCATGCCCACCTTGACGCCATCACTTGGGAAGAGTTCAGAGGTAGCTTTCGTTAGTACCATGTTCCTGCAGGTCTGATGACAGTGAAGAAGGAGGAGTTCCTGGCCCTCAAGTAAGGGCCATTGTCTGTCAGTGAGTACCGGAACAGGTTTCTGCAGTTGTCTCGCTATGCTCCTGAAGATGTCAACACCGACGCCAAGCGACAGTACCGTTTCCTGAGAGGCTTGGTTGACCCTCTGCAGTACCAACTGATGAATCACACCTTCCCGACATTCTAGCACCTGATTGACAGAGCAATCATGACGGAGAGCAAGCGTAAGGAGATGGAAGATCGTAAGCGCAAGATCAGTGGACCCCAGCCTGGAAGCAGCAATCGTCCTCGTTTCTCAGGCAATCAACCTCAGCAGTTCAGGCAGAACCAGCGTCCACCTCAGCAGCATCAGCAGTTTCAAAGGCAGTATCCTCAGCATCAGTACCAGAACCGTCAGAACAATCAGTCAGGAGGTCAGTTTCAGAGGCAGAATCAGCAGGCACCTCGTCTTCCTGCCCCAGCAAACCAGCAGAACAGTCAGGCAGCACCAGCTCAGGTTGGAAACAGAGCATGTTTCCACTGTGGAGAGCAAGGCCACTGGGTGTTGCAATGTCCGAAGAAGGCAGCCCATCAGCAGTCAGGCCCCAATGCCCCAGCGAAGCAGAATGTGCCTCAGCCTGGAGCAGGCAACCACTCTCAGCCGCGATATAATCATGGAAGGCTGAACCACTTGGAGGCTGAAGCAGTTCAGGAGACCACCGGCATGATAGTAGGTATGTTCCCAGTCGACTCCCATATTGCAGAAGTGTTATTTGATATTGGAGCAACACATTCTTTCATTACTGCATCATGGGTAGAAGCACATAATCTTCCAATTACTACCATGTCAAACCCCATTCAAATTGACTCAGCCGGTGGTAGAATTCGAGCCGATAGCATTTGTTTGAATATAAGTGTGGAAATAAGGGGGATAGCGTTTCCCGCCAACCTTATAGTAATGGGTACTCAGGGAATAGATGTCATCCTAGGGATGAATTGGCTAGATAAGTATCAGGCAGTTATCAGTTGTGATAAAAGGACCATCAAGTTGGTGTCCCCACCAGGAGAAGAAGTGGTGACCGAGTTAGTCCCGTCTGAGCCAAAGAAAGGAAGTTGTTATCAGATAGCTGTTGATAGCAGTGAAGCAGACCCAATTGAGAGTATCAGGGTTGTGTCTGTGTTCCCAGATGTGTTTCCAAAGGACTTACCGGGTATGCCACCAGAGCGGAAAGTTGAGTTTGCTATAGAGCTTCTTCCTGGAACTGCCCCTATCTTTAAGAGAGCTTACAGAATATCTGGACCAGAGTTGGTTGAGCTTAAAAAGCAGATTGATGAGCTGTCAGAGAAAGGTTACATTCGGCCAAGCACTTCGCCTTGGGCCGCCCCTGTCCTGTTTGTGGAGAAGAAAGATGGCACCAAGAGGATGTGTATCGATTACCGAGCTTTGAATGAAGTCACGATCAAGAACAAGTATCCCTTGCCCAGAATAGAAGATCTGTTCGACCAGTTGAGAGGAGCCAGTGTGTTCTCCAAGATTGATCTGAGGTCAGGTTATCATCAGCTCAGGATCCGACCTTCGGACATTCCGAAGACGACATTCATTACCAAGTATGGGTTGTATGAGTTCACAGTGATGTCTTTTGGTTTGACCAATGCGCCAGCATTCTTCATGAACTTGATGAACAGTGTATTCATGGATTACCTTGATAAGTTTGTGGTGGTATTCATTGATGACATTCTGGTTTATTCTCAAAGCGAAGAAGAGCACGCAGATCATTTGAGGATGGTATTGCAGAGATTGCGAGAGCACCAGTTGTATGCAAAGTTGAGCAAATGTGAGTTCTGGATCAGTGAAGTCCTGTTCTTGGGTCACATAATCAACAAAGAAGGATTGGCTGTGGATCCGAAGAAAGTGGCAGACATTTTGTACTGGAAAGCGCCAACAGATGCCCGAGGAATCAAGAGCTTCATTGGAATGGCCGGATATTATCGGCGATTCATTGAAGGGTTTTCGAAGATTGCGAAACCAATGACAGCATTGTTAGGCAACAAGGTTGAGTTCAAGTGGACCCAGAAATGTCAAGAGGCCTTTGAAGCGCTGAAAGAAAAGTTGACTACAGCGCCTGTCCTAGTCTTGCCTGATGTGCACAAGCCCTTCTCGGTGTATTGCGATGCTTGTTACACAGGTTTGGGATGTGTGTTGATGCAAGAGGGAAGAGTTGTGGCTTACTCGTCTCGACAGTTGAAGGTTCATGAGAAGAATTACCCAATCCATGATCTAGAGTTGGCAGCAGTGGTTCACGCACTGAAGACATGGAGGCACTACTTGTATGGACAGAAATGCGATGTTTACACAGATCACAAGAGTCTGAAGTACATATTCACCCAGTCAGAGTTGAACATGAGGCAACGAAGATGGTTAGAGTTGATCAAAGATTATGAGTTGGAGATCCATTACCATCCAGGCAAAGCAAACGTGGTGGCAGATGCTTTGAGCAGGAAGAGTCAAGTCAATCTGATGGTCGCTCGTCCGATGCCTTATAAGTTGGCCAAAGAGTTTGACAGGTTGAGTCTCGGATTTCTGAACAATTCGCGAGGAGTCACAGTCGAGTTGGAACCTACCTTAGAGCGCGAAATCAAAGAAGCGCAGAAGAATGATGAGAAAATCAGTGAGATTCGGCGACTGATCCTAGATGGCAGAGGCAAAGATTTTCGAGAAGATGCAGAAGGTGTGATATGGTTCAAAGACCGCTTGTGTGTTCCCAATGTCCAGTCTATTCGGGAGTTGATTCTCAAGGAAGCTCATGAGACAGCCTATTCGATTCACCCTGGCAGTGAGAAGATGTATCAGGATCTGAAGAAGAAATTCTGGTGGTACGGAATGAAGAGGGAAATCGCAGAGCATATGGCTATGTGCGATAGTTGCCGAAGAATTAAGGCAGAGCACCAGAGACCTGCCGGATTGTTGCAACCGTTGCAGATCCCTCAGTGGAAATGGGATGAAATTGGTATGGATTTCATAGTCGGATTGCCTCGCACTCGAGCCGGCTATGATTCCATCTGGGTAGTAGTGGACCGCTTGACCAAGTCAGCCCACTTCATACCTGTCAAGACCAACTACAGCAGTGCAGCGTTGGCAGAATTGTATATGTCTCAGATCGTTTGTCTTCATGGTGTGCCAAAGAAGATAGTATCAGACAGAGGAACGCAGTTCACCTCTCATTTCTGGCAGCAGTTGCATGAAGCTTTGGGCACGCATCTGAACTTCAGTTCAGCTTATCATCCGCAGACAGATGGCCAGACCGAAAGGACCAATCAAATTCTTGAAGACATGTTGAGAGCCTGCGCGTTGCAAGACCAGTCCGGATGGGATAAGAGATTGCCTTATGCAGAGTTTTCCTATAACAACAGTTACCAGGCCAGTTTGAAGATGTCACCATTTTAGGCGCTTTATGGAAGGAGTTGTAGAACTCCGTTGCAATGGGATCAGCCTGGAGAAAAGCAAGTGTTTGGGCCAGACATTTTGCTTGAAGCCGAAGAGAACATCAAGATGGTCCGAGAGAATCTGAAGATAGCGCAATCGAGGCAGCGAAGCTATGCAGACACAAGAAGAAGAGAGCTGAGTTTCGAAGTCAGAGACTTTGTCTATCTGAAAGTGTCACCGATCAGAGGAGTCAGAAGGTTCGAAGTGAAAGGCAAGCTAGCACCCCGCTACATTGGTCCGTATCAGATTCTTGCAAGACGTGGAGAAGTGGCCTATCAGCTCAGTCTGCCAGAGAATCTGTCCGCAGTGCATGATGTCTTTCATGTGTCTCAGTTGAAGAAGTGCTTGCGTGTGCCAGAAGAGCAGTTGCCAGTGGAAGGTCTTGAAGTCCAAGAAGACTTGACCTACGTTGAGAAGCCAGTGCAGATCCTTGAGGTTGCAGACAGAGTCACCCGAAGGAAGACCATCAGAATGTGCAAGGTCAAATGGAATCATCACTCTGAGGAAGAAGCAACCTGGGAGCGTGAAGATGATCTGATGGCTAAATACCCTGAGCTCTTTGCTAGCCAACCCTGAATCTCGAGGGCGAGATTCTTTTAAGGGGGATAGGTTT
Source organism: Zea mays (assembly GCF_902167145.1). Lineage (NCBI taxonomy): Eukaryota > Viridiplantae > Streptophyta > Magnoliopsida > Poales > Poaceae > Zea > Zea mays. The sequence continues at coordinate 121,005,945 of NC_050100.1, read as the reverse complement.
GTAACGCCCTGAATTTGGGGGTAGATTTTTTTTTCTTCTTTTCTCTCACCAAATTCAGGCGTTAACCTTTTCTTTTCTCGTTCCCTCGCTAAACCTTGATCTTTTCCAAAGTTATAGCGGGGTTCGGCTTGGAATTCCCGTGTAAAGAAAAAAACCCCAAATTACTTTATGTTGTTTGATGCACCATGCCGAACTATGCATTCTTTGATTGCTTAGAGATGTAAGTGCATTCATCTAGAAAGATCGGATTTCGAAAAGGAGAAAAACCTTTTCTTTCTTTTTCTTTTTCTTTCTCTCTCTCTCCTCTTTTTTCTCTCTCCCGCGCCGTGGGCCGCCCCGGCCGGCCCAGCCGCCCCGGCCGGCCCAGCCGCCCCCCGCGCGCCCCCTTTGGGCCCATTGGCCCAGCCGCCCCTCCCTTCCCCCCCAATTCCCCCAATCCCTCTCCCTCCCTCTCATTCTCTCTCTTCCCCACCCCAGCCGCCGCCCCCTGCCCTAGCCGCCGCCCCTGCTCGTCGCCGGTTCGGCCGCCCGCCCCCGTCCCCTGTGAGGTCCCCCTCCCCCTCTCCTCCCTCCCCCATCTCCCCTCCCCTTCCCCCTACCCGGCTCGGCCCCGCCGCTCGGCCGCCCCTGCGCCCCGGTCCGGCCGCCCGCCGCCCAGCTCGGCCGCCCCATGGCCGGCTCGGCCGCCGCCACCCCTGCGCGCCCTGCCCCGCCCCTGGCCGGCTCGGCCGCTCCTGCGCGCCAGCTCGGCCGCCCCCTGGCCGGCTCGGCCGCCCCTGCGCCCCCTGCCCCTGCGCCCCCGCCGGTTCGGCCGCCCCCCCGCCAGCTCGGCCGCCCGCCGCCGGCTTGGCCGCCCCCGCCCCTGCCCCAGGCCGGTTCAACCGCCCCCTGGCCGGTTCAACCGCCCCCCTTTTTTTATTTATTTTTTTATTTTATTTTACTTTATTTTCTTTCATTACTGTTATTTATTTTATTTTAGGCAGGTTAATCATTGTTCATATTATTGAAATAGGAAACTTAATTTAGAATTCCGTTACACTAGTTAATTCATATAATTAATTGTTTATCCAGTCCAATGTTGATAAACTAAAAATGACTAGGTTTCCATTAGTGCATATAACTAAATTCTTTTGTTAGAACCAATTGTAACTAATCATTAGTGCATAAGCTTTAACCCCCCCCCCCCCCGAGACCTTTTCCCGTTTCTTTCTAACCATAATGAATGCGATATCGAATGTCATACTTGATGCATATTCACTTTATTTGTTCCCTTGTATGATGTACCGTTTGTTTCCCAATTTGAATGGATGAATGTATGTATGCTTGCAATCGCATAGAGAACGATTCGGTCAAAGAGCCCGAGGAACTCGCAGGAGAAGCCCCTGAGCAGCAGTCGGTTGGTGGAGGCAAGTGTCCCTTGACCTATCTCTGTCCTATTCATTCTTTAATTCACCTCTCGCTTTACACATTTATGCCTAAGGATTGACTAGCTTTGTTATCCATGTCCTTTTTTACCTATCTGGGTTGGATTATTAATGTTTAGCTTTATGCTATTGCTCAAACTCTAATCAATGAACATGATGAGATTATCCATGATACGCTGTTTTCCCCTTTCTTATGATGATGTTATACTTGTGGTCTTCAAGGGGGCTCGAGCGGTTTCTCGAGTGCCTCTCCGTAAGGACCTGTTCTATGGATGACCGCCCGGGAAAACAGTGCAACCATGAGGGTGGAATGGGATGCCCTTAGCTGAATAATTAGAGGATCCGGGGTGCAGTTCACTTAGCCGTCGTGCCGTCAATGGGGCTCGGTGTATGCGGCTCGCTCTGCCAAGTTTGGGTTCGCCCCTTGGGGAGGAGTGCGGTGCATTTAGGAAACCTAACAGGTGGCTACAGCCCCGGGGAATCTTTGTAAAGGCTACGTAGTGATGCCCTGCTAGGCCACCTAGGTAGTGGTCAATGGGGAGTAGCTCTCTCCGGGCAGAAAGGGAATCACGGCTTGTGGGTAAAGTGCACAACCTCTGCAGAGTGTTTGAAAACTGATATATCAGCCGTGCTCACGGTTATGAGCGGCCAAGGGAGCTCCAGTGATTAGTGGTACTTGATCAGAGATACTTTGGTACAGGTGGTTATGAGATCGATGATTCTGGTCATGACTATGGTGCTGGTAAGTGGTATTCTTTCCGTTTGGAAAGGGTACATCAGGTTAATAACTTGGGTCAATGCTAAAACTTGGCTTTCTACTAGTAAGTAATAATCTGACCAACTAAAAGCAACTGCTTGACTCATCCCCACATAAAGCTAGTCCACTACAGCCAAACAGGATACTTGCTGAGTATGTTGATGTGTACTCACCCTTGCTCTACACACCAAACCCCCCCATCCCCAGGTTGTCAGCATTGCAACCACTGCTCAGGCGAAGATGAAGCTGTGGAAGGAGACTTCCAGGAGTTCCAAGACTACGACGAGTTCTAGGTGTGGGTTAGCGGCAACCCCCAGTCGGCTGCCTGTGAAGGCCGCGGTTATCTACGTTTCTTTTCCGCACTTTGATTTATTGTAAGGACTATATGGACGTCTCAGACGTATGATGTAATCGACTATTATTTCCCTTTTAATACTATTTTGAGCACTGTGTGATGATGTCCATGTTATGTAACTGTTGTGTACGTGAATAACTGATCCTGGCACGTACATGGTTCGCATTCGGTTTGCCTTCTAAAACCGGGTGTGACAGTTACTGATGGGTCTTGGAGTCAGAATTGCACCATAATGCCTATATAATGAGGGCAGGAGCCGCGATTAGGCTAACCCTAATTTCTCCACCAGCAAACGAGCAGCTACTCGTCTCTCGCCGTCGCGAAGCCGCCGTCGCGAACCTAGCAGTTCGGTACACGGCGCTTCCTCCCTGTACGTGTGGATACCTCAGAGGTGCTGCATCTGGAGCACTAGAACGAACCACGCGAGGACGTGAAGGACAGCGGCGACTGCACGACACTGCTCGACGCGTTCGTCTACATCGAGACGTCTTCCACTGCCCTGCGCGTCTAGTGGTAATTCCATGACCTATAACCGCAGTAGTTCTTGGTTTTATGGGGTCGAAAATTTTGTTTTTTGCTAGCGTAGCCTCCCCATAATCCTACACTAATCTCAGATGATTTTCATGTGCTTTTTCATTCTGAGAGTATACCAGTATGTCGTCGATGAATACCACCACAAACTGGTCAAGGTATTCCATGAATACTTTATTCATCAAGTTCATAAAGTAAGTTGGTGCATTAGTCTGTCAAAAAGACATGACTAAAAACTCACATAGTCCATATCTTGTAGTGAAGGCCGTTTTAGGTATATCTTCAGTTTGTATTTCAACTGATGATAGCCTGATCCTAGATCTATCTTTGAGAATACTGTAGCTCCTCTCATCTGTTCAAACAGATCTTCAATCCGAGGTAACGGGTACTTGTTCTTAATTGTTACTTCGTTCAAGCTTCTACAGTCCACACACATTCTTCTTGAACCATCTTTCTTGTTCACAAATAGAACTGGAGCTCCCCATGGTGATGAACTGGGGCGAATAAAACCTTTTTCTAGTAATTCTTCTATTTGTTTCTTCAGTTCAATTAAATCTTTGACATCCATTCGGTAAGTATATATCACGATCAGGTGGCATACCTGGTAATTATTCCGAAAATACGTCTGGGTATTCACACACTATTCTAATGTTCTCCAAAGATTTCTCTTCCAACTGATTTACCATTGTCTCTGCTATTGCTGGCATACTGACATTGACTTCAATTCTTTCTCCTTGCGGACTGATTATTGTAACCATCCTCTTGGCACAAGATATTACTCCATCATACTTAGTCAAGTAGTCTATTCCAAGTATCACATCGATTCCACTAGATTCCAAAATTATCAGCTCTACTAGAAAACTTAGGCCTCTAATTTCAATCTTAGTCTGAGGGCATGAGTGAGTGGCTCTAAGTTCACCTCCTGGTGATCGAATTAATAGTTTCTTCTTCAAGGGATAGTTTGGTATATTATGTTTTTCCACAAATGACTTTGTTACGAAGGAGTGAAATGCTCTAGAATCAAATAAAACTGAGCAGGTATGGAGTTAATAAGAAACATACCATACACTACGTCGACATCCTCAGGAACTGATTCTGCTGTCACATGGTTAACTCTTCCTCTACTCTGGTTCTGCGGAGTCTTGTTCTGTGCATGAAAGTGCATACATCCTTTTGTGAGTTTTGGTGATTTGGATAACAACACATTTAAAGGTCTAACGAGTTTGCTAAGTGTTGAACAGGAAATTCAGTATGATGAACATACTTGAATAGTGTATAATGATCAGTGAACAAAGGTTCAACACGAGGTTAAATAACCAATGAGGCAATGCAAATGGATATAATATGATCTCTATATTGGTTTGAATATATGAATAAGACCTGAGAAATCACTACATACATATGATCAGAATAGAGGATGAAGTGATTAAGAGGATTGATCAAGCCAAAGTGAATAAGATATGAGGAATCGTGAATTGGCTTGACCATATTACTATCAGTCCATATATGCTTCTATGAGAATCAAACTAGAGCTTGATTGATCTTAACAGTTATATCTAGAAGACATTCAAGCAAGGTTCACAATATTGAAGAAATGATTCTCACAATGGATGCTCAATATGATGTGACTCAAGAATGGCTTGATAGGGTGAAGATAGCAAGTAAAGGGCTTCGAGGAACTAAGCAAAGGTGAAGCCAAGCGACGGCTTGTGGACCGATGTACCATGACTAAGGTGAAGAAGAGAGTACTTGCACTAGTCGATGAAATTATCAGCTATGAAGAGTTATAAGATGTTGATGCATCAGTACGGTAACTTGAAGCCATGATTTGAACTCAAATATGGTGATATGGCACAAGTCACATGGTTTGGTTTGTGTTTGCTTCAAAAGGTGAGACAAAGATGTTTGTGATCCTTATGAAGCAACGCCATGGAGAAATCACACATGGGACACCAATGACTCAAGGAGTTTACTTAATTATATTTTATTTAACTAAAGTATAGAAATCGTCGTACTATCAAGGGGGATCCAAAAAGAAGGTTGGTGTTTGCCAAAGCTCAAGCCTCTATATTCAAAAGCTATTTTTGAAAACCAAAAATCTCTTGAACGTTCTATGGTTGACCGTGGTTAGGTTTGAGAAACTGAGAGTGTTCTTGTTGAAAAGCAGCTGAACTTCTTCAGCTGCAGTTGAGCTTTTCAGCTGAACTAAACTTCAGCTAAGTTGAGCTTCTTCTACTAGGTTGAGCTTCTTCAGCTGCAGTTGAACTAAACTTCAGCTGAGTTGAGCTTCTTCAGCTGTAGTTGAGCTTTTTCAGCTGAGCTAAACTTCAGCTGAATTGAACTTCTTCAACTGCAATTGAGCATTTTCAACTACAGTTGAGCTTTCTCAACTCCAACTGAACTTCAACTTCAACTATGAACCTCTCTGACCATACACCAGTTGAACTTGCCTCCAGGCAGTTGAACTGGGGTTTTTTCTCCTCAACTCTCTGGTCAAGACCAGTTGAACTGGTTTTTTCGAGGCAGTTCAACTGGTCTCTGGTCAGACTGGCGAACAGGTCGACAGAGTCGTCAGGGGCAGTTCAACCGGTTTGGTCAACTTGGCCAGACTGCACAGCAGTCTGCCAGTCAGATTGGCAGACATGCTGATAGGTCTACCAAAGATGTTCAACCAGTTTTCAAAAGAGGTTCAACCGGTTTTCAAAAGAGGTTGAACCGGTTTTCAAAAGAGGTTCAACCGGTTTTGGTCAAGTTGACCAGTCTGCTAGTTAGACTGGTAGACAGTATGCCAGGCCTGCCAGGGGCGGTTCAACCGCCCTAGGGGGGTTCAACCGGTTTTAGACCGGGTTTTGGCTCAAACGGCTAGTTTTGAAGCCCCACCTATATATACTCACTCCTACCTCTCTCCCCATACAAGGGAGCACGATTTGAACTCCATTTCTAACCTAAGAAACACCTCCCACTCTCTCTCACACATCTCTTGCCGCTCCCATTTCAAATCTTTAGAGAGAAATCTTTGAGTGAGCTTGAGAGCTGCACTTTTTGTGCTTCATCTCTAAATCCATCTTGCTCTTCTTGGTTCGAGCTTTGGTACTACATCGAGTTCTTTGTGGATTCATTACTCTTGGAGCTTCTAGCTCCTAGACGACTAGGTGTCTCTTGTGAGTCTCCAAATCTTGTGGAAGACCACAAGAAAGTTTGTATTACCCACTCGTTTGAGCAAAGATTAGTGTGTGGGCTTGACCTTTGTGGTCGACAAAGGGAGGATTAGGGTTGAAAGATACCCGGCTCTTTGTGGGCGACTCAACGAGGAAGTAGGGCACCTTTTGTGGTGTGACCGAACCTCGGGATAAATCTTGTGTCTCTTGTGTTCTTGCTCATTGTGTTTGTTTGTGTTCTTTGTTCTCTCACCCTTCCGTGGAAGATTTCTTCATATCATTTTGGTGTGTGGATTTTGAGAAGTGCCCTTCTCAGATCTACTACTTTGAACCCTATGGATCATTTAGAACATCTCATTTCCAAAGTTAACTGATTTTACCTAGTTTGTTTCTAGTTTTTGTTGAAAAAGTTTTAACTTGCCTATTCACCCCCCTCTAGGCAACTTTCAATTGGTATCAGAGCCGAATCCTCGTTCTAGTGCTTAACCGCGTGAGGAAAAGATCATGTCGGGGGGGGACTAAGAAACAAAAGTGCTTCTAAGCTTGAAAAAGTTGAGGTTGCCTCGACTTCATCTTTTGGTGCAGATGTTGATCCTAGAGCAATAGATCTTGCCATGAGAATCGCCGAAAGGATATTCCTCAAAATGAAGGAAGATGAGGCGAAGAACAAGATTGAAGAAGAAGAAAATGATCGATGGAGACCAAACGATGAATCCACCTCTTCACAAGGTTCGTCTTTCAATCCACTTCTCGTATGTGTTTTATCGCTAATGGGAGTGACTGTGAAAGCGAAAGTGAGGATGAGGAGGAGCATGAAAGTGATAGTGAAGACGAGGATGATCTTCAACAATTCTTTGCTCAACTAAGCAAGAAAAATCGGATGAGCTTGCTCAAACTCATGAAAAGAGCGGAAGAACAAAAAGAAATGCTTCATAAGCAAGAAGATTTCCTCATCAGAAAAATTGAAGACTTAGAGAAGTTGACCAAAGAGCATGAGAAGCTAAAGTGCTCTCATGACGATTTGGTCCAAAGGTATGAAGACATTTCAATTGAGCAAATTAAAGCTGTTAATCATTCATCATATATTGCTCACTTAGAAAATAAAAATGTTATGCTCAAGAACACGATAGAAAAGCTAAATATTAGAAATCTAGCTTTGCAAGAAAAACATGATATGCTTGTGTGCTCTCATAATAAATTTATGGATTCACATATCATGTTAGAAATGGCTCATGAGGTTGTGTTAACTAATTTGAAATCATACCAACCTCACATATGCACATGTACTCAAGTAGAAACTATATTATCATGTGCTAACAAATGTTGCTCTCAAGAAAGCCAATCTTCCATTGAGCTAGAAATTTCAGGAATTAGTGATATTTCTATCACACAAGAAAATAAAGAGCTCAAGGAAGAAGTTGGAAGGCTAAGAAGGAGCTTAACTCTTTTGAAGGGAAAGTGTCATGCTCAACCTTCTCAAGATAACCATGATAATATAATGAAAAAGGTTGAGAAGGGGACAACAGTAGCATGCACAAAACCCCTTCAAAAGAATACCAAGCTTTCCAAGAAGGACATGAGCAAGACTCAATGTGAGAAAATTAATGGTCATATTATTTTCTCTAACAATGTACCTATGTGCTTCAACAAAGAAAGATCAAAGAGAAGCGATAGGAGGTGCTATGGATGCAAGGAGAAGGGTCATGAAATTGGTTCATGCCCCCGCATGAAGAACCAAGACCTTACACGATCAAGAAAGATGATCATCAAAAAGGATGAAAGCAAAAGGTAAATGCATTGCAAGGCAAGCACCACAATTGCAACAATTGTCGTGAAAAAGGTCATCTATTCAAGGTTTGTCCAAAGGGTAAAACTCCTAAGCCTACCATGTCAATTCATTCATATTCGGTTAGGAGACCCAAAAATGACACTTGTGCTAGAAAGGTAATTAGTTCACCTAAAACTAGCACAAAGGCCATTTGGGTGCCTAAGTACTTATTAGCTAACCTTGGTGTACCCATCAAAAAATGGGTACCAAAATGTACTTAATAAGTTTTGCAGGTACCCAGAGATGATATGAAGCTTTGGGGTGCTTGAGCAGTTTAACTCAATTCTTATCTCAAGCTATCAATCTTACATTGTCTATCCTTTAAGATTGACCCAAAGATGAATTGAGTTGTTATATCACTAACTTCATATTCATCTCTAGCAAGAACTTATGTTGTAGGGAATAAGGATTAACTTTTGTGGGAATCAAGCAAAAGGCCTAAATTATGAGATATCCAAAGGATGGTAAAAAATTAAATTTTAAGTGCACATTGCTTTTAATTAGTATATTTCTTTATGCCTTTTGTAGCCACATAGGAAAAAATGAAGTAGTTGAGAATGAACTTAAAAGATTTTACCTTGCTTGGAAAAGATCCAATTATATGGTAGATTGCAAGTTCATTTTTTTATATTGTGACAATCTACATACTTTAATTGATGATAATTAATTTGTGGCATATTTCAAATGAATTATCGTATTATTGCCATGACCTAGACATAAAGAGGATTATCACATGTTCTTAAATGAATAGAGTGCTAAGTAAGAAATTCAAATTCTTAAAGCACTTACCAAAAAGGGGAATTCTCTATATGACTAGAGTTGTGAGACTAATGTTTCTATCTAAGTGTTTATGTAGTCTCACAACATGAGAATGTGTTTCTCACATGGAATGTGCCATTCAACATTCAAAGAAGATCAATCCAATACTATGTGATTGTTATGCATGATGCTTCATTAAAGGTTAATCTTCACCTAAAAGAAAGATTAGGAATGCTTAAGGCAAAGGTGTAGAACTAGTTGTTTCATTTGATATGTGACCAATAATAGTTCCTTTCAAGTGGCATTCTTTCAGTTTGTAATAATCTATTCTATGGAAAGAAATGTCAATATGAAGGTTAAATTCCTTTTGGCTTAAATTTGTAAATTGGTGCATATTGGTAATTCACTCCTCCATGTGCATTAACTTAAAAGGAATTTAACTTATGCCTTTATGCCTCATAAATGATGATTTGTTTGCAATTCATATCTAAAGATCATTCATTAAATACTTCCCTGTATTACTAATATCTCTTTTCAAAGTTCTTTTTCAACTAGTATTAAAAGAAAAAGAGATAACAAGCTAAAGAAGGAAGTCTCCACAAATGATGAAAAGAAGAATACTACGATGACACCACCACCGATAGTAAGATCTTTTCATTGCAAATTTGTCATGCCTTGACCATGATATGTAATGTACTCTTCATGAGACTCTTAACTGAATTGAAAGTGCATGTGGCAAGTCATTCAAATACTTGATGCACATATCTAGTGGGAGAGCATTATATATCGTGTGTCGTAGAGAATAAGTTTCCCTTGAGTAAGCTATACTAAGACAATCCAAAATGGTAAATTTGTATCTCATTCATATGGATTGTAATCTTTGGTTTCTAAATAGTTACTCCTGAGGCAGTTTAAAATTCCCTTATCGTTATTTCTAAAAGTGCATAAGAATCCTTTTTGTTAATATTTATGACATACATATGCACTAACATGGATACGATTTTTAAACTGTAAAAGGTACAATTAGTGATCCATACTCTCTAAATTTTGGAAACCCTTATTTTGATATCTTAGAAATCTACTTCAGTCGGTATCCATATGCTTCACATTCAATTGGATCACTAAGTTGTAAATTCCATGCATAACTTGTCCTCATTGGTTAAGATATAATATGAATGCTTGTGCAACTAACCTTGATAAGCTAGGTGCACTCAAGGTCAAGATAGATACATTATCAAGAAGATGTTCACCAACGATGATGTATCAACAAAAGTTAATGTGACAAAACCTCCCAAGTCATTAGGGCCACCTACAGTTGTCCTTGTCCAACGGACCTCAGACAACCCTGCAGGTGCACCTGATCACTTGACAAGTTCGGTATCTGAATTCCTTACCTTTCCCAAGAGCGTTTCACCCGTCACGCAGACATTACAATACATCGGATGCACAAAATTGCGAAAGCAGTTACAATAACTTACTTTATTAAAAAGTAAGACAAAGTTATATAGTTACAGACCAGAGCAAAATATATGAGTGCAGAGTATTATTATTACATAACCTGGGAGGCAAAAACCCCTCCCGAATAAGCAATAAAAAGTTTTTCCTAACGGAGGACCTTTCCTCCCGCCGCTTTAATCTTGATTCTCTTCTTTTGGCATCACCTTGGAACAGAAGCAACAAAAGTTTGCTGCTTCTTAACCTAAAACAACATGGGACAAAGCCCTGAGTACGAAGTGTACTTTTGCAAGACTTACCCGTCAAAGTAAAAGGCTCTCAAGGATATGCTGGCTTTAAGGGAATCAAGGTAAGGCTTATCAATAATCAATGACTCTGTTTACAGAAATGCTTACTAATAGTGGATCCTTAAAAATCCAGATTTATTTGTCAAGTTAAGTAAAATTACCTGCAGCTAGGGTTTTTTCTACCCTAATTCAATCACTTGACCTATACTAGCCAATTTCTTAACAACCCTTCATCTTCACTGGATTGCTACGTGTAGGGCAGTGACCAAGTCTTCATATCCGCGAAGTTACGACGATCCGAATCGATTATACTCAACTGAGGATCTCCAATCACACGACATATGTAGCACTTAACCCTTGTATATGTCAACTCGCCACCGGGGTTCTTAAGACCAGATCAGGTTCACGCCAACCGAGAGCACAGATACACCACTGTCCAGCCTCTTGCCATGGAGGGTACACGCTACTCTCACCATCTCTCCACTCCCATTGCGTGTTGTCTTATTCTGGTATTAGTCTGCTCGAGGCAAAGCTTACCCATGATGAGGCATGTGACCAGTTAAAGGGTCCTCGATCAGCAAGCCTACATCGACATGGTCCTTAATCGACTCAGACGGAGACACTACACCGAGACTCTCTTCTCGTGCAAGTCACCCACCCAGTCTCAGCTTTATCATTTCAACCCAAAGTTTGGTACCTGGCAGAGATACATCTTTTTTGATGTTGAACCCATCATGGCCATGATGGATCCACCATCAAGTTTTGTTTTTGAAAACATCCCACCCACTTTGAAGCATCATCATTTGTGAAAACAAAACATTTTGTTCTTCTAGAGCAAGGCTAAGAATAAGAAAAACCTTTTGTAAAACAGGGACTTAAGGAGAAGTAATCAAATCCAAGGAAGGAAATGCAGGAATTGGTTTAGCACACAACTCCTATCACCTAATGCATCAAGCAAGTGAGAAAGATTTTAAAAGGAACAAGGAGGTGGCAAATGCACCGAGGCTTGCCTTGTGTTATAGGTGAATCAGGCTCTGCTCCGCAAATATCAAAATAAAAGCAGTTGTCTGCCTGAGGTTCTTCAGGTGGTGGTGGTGAAGTCCTTGCTTCTTCGACTTCTAGTTCTTCATCGTTTTCTAAATATAGCCAAATATAATAATGAATGTTCATGTAATGCTCATGAAGATGCAAAGATAATAAAAGTTTATTATCTAAGGTCTTGAATACAACTTTCCTTCACGGATCTCTGAGAAACTAGGGTTCGAGGAGTCTATAGTGAAGTTCATAGGGCAGGGGGGCTAGGGTTTTGGGTTCTAAGTATCAAACATGGTCCAAATCATACCAAACTTTACCCAAGGCTTCTAAATATTAATTAGAGTTTACCCTAAAAGTTTGGTGAATTTTAGATTTATTATTTATTCCCTAAAAATCTAGAAGTATGGTTTTTGGCTGTTTTAAATGTCCCAAAATTCCCTATTGGAACTAAAAATCATGAAACTATTTTTATTAAATACTATAGGAAATTATAAGTCTAGCAAAATTGGTCTAGTATTTTTATCATTTTTCTACAATTTTCGAGGAATTCTTTAACCTTGACAGAAAAAGAAAAGAAGAAAGTTGATACAGTTTTGGGCTGAATTAGGCCCGGGTCAGCCCAGCAACAGGCGGAAGCGCGCCCGCGCGCGCCCGCGTGCAGACTTTGCAAATAGGTCAGCGACGTTATGAATATCTGAAAGCGGGGTCGCAGTACTATTCCTAGAGTCACTGACACTTTACAGAAACCTCCCCCGAGTTCTATTTCTTCGCAGGCCGAGGTCCACGACGGCGAACAGCACGGGGCCGAACTCCGGTGAGCCTACACCGGCCGGTTTATGCAAAGACTGGTGCTCAACTTTGGTTTAAACCTAATTCCTGCCCTAACCAATGTTTCCCCTCAACCAATTTGACTAATGGGGCTTTAACATGCTCTGTCCACGGTGACAGCGGGCAAGACAGATGGTCAAACACGTTTTCGGTGATCTCGGACTTCCCAGCTTAATCGGATGGGTCAGCGAGTACCAGGAGCAAGCAAGGGTGCTGAAACAAGAAAGTAGAGGGCAGGATCAGACCTGAATTGAGCTGGCCACGGCGAGGTCACAAGGCACGATGTTTCTACGGTGGCGGAAACACAGATTGGGGGCAATGAGCGATTCGCGGTCGTTGGTGGACAATTGAAGACAAGCGTGGGTGCTATGGATGGGTGATTACCCTATGGAGCTCACGGCGAGCTCAATTTATAGCAGGCATGAGCGGTGGCCGGGGAATTGGACGAAGACGCGCGACGGTCGGAGAAGGAGAAAGTTACTGGCGCAGTTGATTCGTGGAGTATACCGTGGCAGACTCACCGACGATGATCGGATGACTAACGTGAGTCACGACAGCGCGGTTAAAGGCTGGAGGCGTGGCGCAACCATGGTGAGTGTCGCGGATTCCGGTGACGGCCGTAAGGCCACGTCGCCGGCGCAAGTGGGCAAAAGGCAGAGCGACCCCAGTGACTTGTGTTTATCCTGGGCAAGATCTTTTCACGTCGAGCATAATCCAATAGCTCAAGACATGAATCGCCACGACCGGCGGCGCGAATCCGGACACGCAGATCATCGGTGGCGAGAGACTGAACCCTGAGATATTTAGTGTACTGTACCATCAGAATTGCAATTCAGAGCCCCTGACAGTCCAAGTTTGGCATTGATTTTCTCCTAAATTTACATGGCAAGTTGTTGATCGGCCAGTAGCAAAGTTGTTGTCTAACGATCCAGCTATAAACCGACTGTGGTAACCATGCTCAAACATCCACGGGATCATCTTCAAAATGGCCCCAAAGTTCATCCCATACCTCTGAATACCATAATTCAGGTTTTAGACAGACTGACAGCCCAACTTTGGGCACATTTATCTCAAAATACTTCATGGTACCAAGGCATGATCTCTATAGCAAAGTTATTCTCCTTTCATAGCTCTACAATTTTGATGTGTTGACCTAGGGCAAAATCTTCATAATTTGGAAGATATAGGGCATCAAAGTTGAGCTAAATGCATTGAAAATCAGACTTAACTCCATAGGGCTTAAATGGTGCCTTTTGCAAATAAGTCCAATTCACATCCTTTGACTTGGGAATCCCCAAATATGTGAACCATTTGACTTAAGGTACCCTAATGCCTTGTTTTTTGCACTTTGGTCCAAAAGTGCACTAGTTTTGCACTTAGCCCCCTAGGGTCTTAGTCTAGGGTTTTCCAGGGTTCTATTTAGGGTTTTTGATACTTCTAGGGTTTGGATGCCATTTGAGTCTATTCATGGTGACATTTTATGACTATTTCAATTGAGTTTTGAAGTTTTCTCTTATTATGCCTTGTTTGCTCTATTAAGCCCAATCTAGGGTTAAGCACTGTACCCTTGGGTTTCACTCATGAAGTGTCACATCAATACAACTTTGTTTGAAATTTTTGCCTAGTGAATGCACTCTAAGTGTAACAATCACATGATATGCCAATGCTTATGATGTTATGCTCAAGTTTTAGTGGCAGTAACACCAGGGGTGTTACATCCTTCCCCCCATAAAAGAATCTCGTCCCGAGATTTAAAAGTCCTAGGGCAAGTAATGGAAAAGGAAACGTGACATATCTTTATTTCCTTATTTTTGGTATAAGGGAGGGGTGGTTTGTGGCTCATTCCTTTATTACAACAATTGTACATACTTTACAAATTACATGGGGCTAAAAAGCTTGGGAAATTCTTTTCTAAAAAGTCTTGAGTTTCCCATGTAGCCTCATCTTCTGAATGTTGGTTCCACTGTATCTTGTAAAACTTGAGAGTTTTTCTTCGGGTAATCCTGTCCTTTTGATCCAAGACTTGAATAGGATGCTCTGAATATGTCAAGACTGGTTCTAAGGCAACATCCGTTACTTCAATGGTTCAATCGGGAACCCAAAGACACTTCTTCAATTGAGACACATGGAACACATTATGTACTGCAGACAAGGTTTCAGGTAACTGGAGTCGGTATGCCACTGGTCCACATTGTTCAAGAATAGGAAAAGGACCAATGTACCAGGGTGCAAGCTTCCCTTTTACCCCAAAACGTGATACACCCTTCATTGGCGAAACTTTCAGGTAGACATAGTCTCCAACTAGAAAGTACAAGGGTATCCAGCGTTTGTCTGCGTAACTCTTCTGTCAGGCTTGAGCTTCTTTCAAATTATGAATTATTCGTTGAACTTTCTCTTCTGTCTCCTTTACCATATCAGGCCTGAAGAAATTTCTTTCACCTGGTTCATACCAGTTTAACGGAGTACGACACCGTCGTCCATACAAGGCTTCAAAGGGTGCCATCTTAATGCTTTCTTGATAGCTATTATTGTATGAGAACTCCGCTAATGGTAAACAATCATCCCATTTCTGTGGGAATTCCAGAACACATGCTCACAACATATCTTCATGTATCTGATTTACCCTCTCAGTTTGCCCACTGGTTTGGGGATGGTAGGCCGAACTGTGAAGCAACTTGGTACCCAGGGATTTATGAAGTGCTTCCCAAAACTTGGCTACAAATTGCGGCCCATGATCTGACACTATAGTCTTTGGAACCCCATGCAGACTAAGAATACGAGCAATGTATAATTGGGCATAGACAGTAACCGGGTGATCTGTCTTGACTCGCAGAAAATGGACTATCTTCATAAGTCGATCAACTATAACCCAAATAGAATCATGTCCTTTTGCTGTCCTGGGCAACCCCACAATAAAGTCCATGCTTATATCCTCCCATTTCCATGTAGGGATAGGTAAAGATTGTAATGGACCAACAACTTTCATGTGTATGGCCTTGACACATCTACAAGTGTCACATCTTGCTACATAGCATGCGATTTCAATCTTCATCTTTGTCCACCAATAACGCTGTTTTAGATCATGATACATCTTAGTGCTTCCGGGGTGAATAGAATAGCGACTAAGACGTGCTTCATCTAGAATTTGCTGGTGGATCTCCTCATTCTTAGGCACAACTATGCGATTATTAAACCATACAACACCTTGATCATCTCTTCTGAAGCAGTTGGCTTTACCAGCCTCTATTTTCTCATGAATGTGTTTCATTCCCTCATCATTTCTTTGTGCGTCAATTATTCTTTGCAGGATGACTGACTCAAGCTTCAAGTGATTTGAAGTTCCATGCTGAATCATCCCAGGTTTAGCTTTTCCATTTCTTGGCATAACGTAATGTCAGAAGTCTTCATGGTAAGACAATGACAGAAAGCCTTAAGACTTAATGCATCTGCCACTACATTAGCTTTGCCTGGGTGATAGTGAATCTCTAGTTTGTAATCCTTGATCAGCTCAAGCCATCTCCTTTGTCTCATATTAAGCTCTGACTGGGTAAAGATGTACTTCAAACTTTTATGATCTGTATAAATGTGACAGATATTTCCCAGCAGATAATGACGCCATATTTTTAGGGCATGAACCACAACTGCTAACTCCAGGTCATGAGTTGGATAATGTTCCTCATGCCGGCGCAACTGCCTTGAAGCATAAGTTATCACTCGGCCTTCTTGCATTAGAACATAGCCTAGACCACTGCCTGATGCATCACAATACACATCAAAGGGCTTTTCAATGTCCGGTTGAGCTAATACCGGAGCAGTGGTCAATAATACCTTCAGCTGCTCAAAGGCTTCGTTACATCTTGAAGACCAATTGAATTTAGTATCATTCTTCAATAAACTTGTGATTGGTTTCACAAGCTTGGAAAAATCTGGTATGAATCGGCGGTAGTAACTAGCCAGTCCAAGGAAACTTCGGACTTGATGTACAGTGGTTGGGGGTTTCCACTCCAAAATATCCTTGACTTTGCTAGGATCCACCGCAATCCCCTTGGCAGATAATACATGTCCCAAAAATTGGATCTCCTCTAGCCAGAACGCGCACTTACTGAACTTAGCATATAATTGGTGTTCCCTTAAGCGCGTTAATACGATCCGCAAATGCCGAGCATGCTCCTCTTCATTCTTGGAGTATATTAAGATATCGTCAATGAATACCACCACAAATTTGTCCAACTCGGGCATAAATACCGAGTTTATCAGATATGTGAAGTGGGCAGGAGCATTTGTTAGTCCGAAAGACATAACCAAATATATTCAAATAATCCATACCGCGTAGTGAATGCGATCTTGGGTATATCTTCGGGTCGGATACAGATCTGATGAAAACCCGACCTGAGGTCAATCTTGGAGAATACCCGAGCTCCGGTAAGTTGATCAAATAAAATGTTAATATGGGGAAGAGGGTACTTATTCTTGATGGTGACCTCATTAAGGGGTATATAATCCACGCACATCCGTAATGTTTGGTCCTTCTTCTTGACAAAGATGGCTGGACAACCCCAAGGTGATGAACTTGGTCGAATAAATCCTTTTTCAAGTAGATCTTGTAATTGGGTCTTGAGTTCTGCCAATTCATTCAAAGGCATTCGGTACGACCTTCTAGAAATAGGAGCCGTACCGGGCTTCAACTCAATCACAAATTCTACATCTCTTTCTGGAGGCAATCCAGGCAAATCTTCCGGGAAGACGTCCGAGAATTCACATACTACCAGAATATCTTGGATCTCCGGTATGATGGCTTCATATACTCTGCCACACGGTTTAGCTAGGATGGCTACAAGAATGGACACAAGAACCTCTTCTTTGCCATAACTCAACTTGATGGTTCTCAGATCAGTGTTGAGGATTGCTTTCTGCTGGGCTAACCAATTCATGCCCAAAATTACATCTATATCTTGGCCTTTTAGAACAATCATGTTTGTAGGAAAGTCCCGTTCAACCAATGTTACAGGCACATGGTAAGCCGCCTCTTTAGTAAATATTTGTCCCCCAGGTGAATGAATTATAAACCCTTCCCTTGATTCATTGTATGGAATGCAATGTTGCTCCACAAACTTCTTGCTTATGAATGTATGTGAAGCACCAGAATCAAAAAGAATAACTGCAGGGTGATTGGCCACGAGAAACGTACCCATCATAACCGGTTCGCCTTTCGGTGTCGTGGCCACTTGAGTATAATAATTCCACCCAGTTTTCCTCATATTTTTGCCCACGGTATTGTTCGCTGCATTTCCCTTGCCTTGAGCGGAACTCGCAGAACTCTGCTGATTATTTGATCTGTTCTGCTTCGGGTATGGACAGTCCTTGATAAAATGTCCGGACTTTCCACAATTAAAGTAGCCTGTTGAAGAGCTTGGGAGAGGGGGAAACGAGTACCAGGGGCACCCGACTGATTTGTTGAGGTGGGGGCAGTGGTAGGACGGATAAAAACCAGTTGTTTGAAGGGGTAGGAGGGTGGACGTGATGAAGAACGATTCTGATTAAAAGGTCGGATTACCAACCTTTGTCTTTTCTCAAGCCCCTGATTGGGCCTGTCGCCTCCGTAGCCCTTTGATTTTCCTGGGCCTGCATATTTGGCTTCAACTGCCAGCACCGTGCTAATAGCCCTTCCGTAAGAAAGATCAATGCAGGTGGCCATCTTTCGTTGCATTCGATCATTAAGGCCTCTCATGAAGCAATTTCTCTTCTTTAAATCAGTGTTGACTTGATCGATAGCATATTGGGACAAGTGGTTGAATTTGTTGAGATACTGAGTGACAGTATCCCCACCCTGTTTGAGCTTCATAAATTCCTCCTGCTTCATATGGAGCACCCTTTCAGGAATATAGTGCTCCCGGAAAGCCAGTTTGAACTCGTCCCATGTAATTTGATGGCCGGCCGGCTGAACGGCTACATAATTTCCCCACCAGGTACTGGCAGGGCCTCGCAACTGTTGCGCCGCAAACAAGGGCTTTTGAGTCTCCGTACATCGGAGAAGCCCGAACTTTTGTTCGATAACTCGGATCCACTCATCTGCTTCCAGGGGACCTTCTGCCTTGACAAATAATGGGGGACATGTCTTTGAGAAATCCAGATATGATGTTTCGCGGGGTCCTTGCGGATATGCTCGCCCGCCTTGCTGCTGCATTTGTTGTCCTGCCATTTCCCGCAGAAAGCGGGTGTTGTCGGCCGTGGCATTAACTAAGGCAGCGATGGCCTTAGCTAATGTTGGAGGTACTGGGGGTGGATTAGGAGTTGCTTCCCTCCCACGGGAGGTTCCTGCACCATCCTGTGCACGAGTCTTGGATGGCATCTGAGGCAAGAACATTTGGAAAAATATAATATGCCAAAGCAAACCATCCATTTTACATTACTTTAAAAGGGTAATGATACAGACTCGAATTTACAACATGATTACATTACCTTTTACACATTATCACTACTTCTATACTACACTACTCTAGCTTCTTATCACTTTTGGTAGCCTCGCTGTCGGGCGTAGGAGACCATTCATCAACCAGCTTCATAGAGGGAGGAGGCCTGAAAAGGTCCAGTTCACCACCAAGTGCTTCTCCCGCTACTCCAGAAGGTCCGACTTCCATCCCGATAGGATCCGCAGGTACATTAGGGTGCAGTTGTGAATACAATACATGAACTTCCTCATGTAGTGTATTACAATAAACCTGCAAGTTGTCCACGGCTGTGCTAAGCTCCTCCACGCGGGCTCGAGCTTTGGCTTCCTTGGCCCAAGCAAGTGAACGAGAGTTAACAGCCCAATCGAGCGCTAGATCTCGTTCAGCAAGTTGGTCTTGCAGGTGGCGGATGTCAGTTCTCCATTCATTTATTCTCTCACCATCCGCGACCCATATATCGTTCCTATGACGGAGCTCTGATCGAAGTTGTTCTACTTGAGCTTCTAGATCCCCGATTGGATCATTGCTACCACTGCTACTGTCTTCATGCCTTGGGGCTAGTTGATGGCAAGGTACGCCAATGGGTCCGGTAGACTTGCGCGCGTTTTTTCTTGTGCGCGGCGGCATATCTCCATGAGGGGGAAAATCTTATTAGCATAGTTTTTAGCATGATGCATGTATAATTACAGAATCAACCTTAGTTGATTCACACCTTCTATACATTGCACTCTACTATCTGGTCTTTAAAATAAGTACCTCAGAAGGTGATTGGATAAGAAGGAAAGAAATTTTCTAGATGAGTCTTTTGAAAATTCTTTTTGAAAATGTCTCATAACATTTGCAGAGATGGGCTTCGCTCCGATACCAGCTGTGACAGAACCTCTCAAGTCATTAGGCCCACCTACAGTTGTCCTTGTCCAACAGACCTCATACAACCCTGCAAGTGCACCTGATCACCTGACAAGTTCGGTATCTGAATTCCTTACCTTTCCCAAGAGCGTTTCACCCGTCACGCAGACATTACAATACATCGGAGGTACGAAATTGCGGAAGCAGTTACAATAACTTACTTTATTGAAAAGTAAGACAGAGTTATATAGTTACAGACTAGAGCAAAATATATGAGTGCAGAGTATTATTATTACATACCTGGGAGGCAAAAACCCCTCCCGAATAAGCAGTAAAAAGTTTTTCCTAACGAAGGACCTTTCCTCCCGCCGCTTTAGTCTTGATGCCCTTCTTTTGGTATCACCTTGGAACAGAAGCAACAAAAGTTTGCTGCTTCTTCACCTAAAACAACATGGGACAAAGCCCTGAGTACGAAGTGTACTTTCGCAAGACTAACCCATCAAAGTAAAAGACTCTCAAGGATATGCTGGCTTTAAGGGAGTCAAGGTAAGGCTTATCAATAATCAATGACTCTGTTTGCAGAAATGCTTACTAATAGTGGATCCTTAAAAATCCAGTTTTATTTGTCAGGTTAAGTAAAATTACCTGTAGCTAGGGTTCTTTCTACCTTAATTCAATCACTTGACCTATACTAGCCAATTTCTTAACAACTCTTCATCTTCACTGGATTGCTACGTGTAGGGCAGTGACCAAGTCTTCATATCCGCGAAGTTACGGCGATCCGAATCGATTATACTTAGCTAAGGATCTCCAATCACACGACATATGTAGCACTTAACCCTTGCATATGTCAACTCGCCACCGGGGTTCTTAAGACCAGATCAGGTTCACGCCTACCGAGAGCATAGATACACCACCGTCCAGCCTCTTGCCATGGAGGGTACATGCTACTCTCGCCATCTCTCCACTCCCATTGCGTGTTATCTTATTCTGGTATTAGTCTGCCTGAGGCAAAGCTTACCCATGATGAGGCATGTGACCAGTTAAAGGGTCCTCGATCAGCAAGCCTACATCGACACGGTCCTTAATCGACTCAGACAGAGACACTACATCGAGACTCTCTTCTCGTGCAAGTCACCCGCCCAGTCTCAGCTTTATCATTTCAACCCAAAGTTTGGTACCTGACAGAGGTACATCTTTTTCGATGTTGAACCCATCATGGCCATGATGGATCCACCATCAAGTTTTGTTTTTGAAAACATCCCACCCACTTTGAAGCATCATCTTTTGTGAAAACAAAACATTTTGTTCTTCTAGAGCAACGCTAAGCGTAAGAAAAACCTTTTGTAAAACAGAGACTCAAGGAGAAGTAATCAAATCCAAGGAAGGAAACGCAGGAATTGGTTTAGCACACAACTCCTATCACCTAATGCATCAAGCAAGTGAGAAAGATTTTAAAAGGAACAAGGAGGTGGCAAATGCACCGGGGCTTTCCTTGTGTTATAGGTGAATCAGGCTCTTCTCCGCAGATATCAAAATAAAAGCAGTTGCCTCCTGAGGTTCTTCAGGTGGTGGTGGTGAAGTCCTTGCTTCTTCGACTTCTACTTCTTCCTCGTTTTCTAAATATAGCCAAATATAATAATGAATGCTCATGTAATGCTCATGAAGATGCAAAGATAATAAAAGTTTATTATCTAAGGTCTTGAATACAACTTTCCTTCATGGATATCCGAGAAACTAGGGTTCGCAGAGTCTATAGTGAAGTTCATAGGGCAGGGGGTAGGGTTTTGGGTTCTAAGTATCAAACATGGTCCAAATCATACCAAACTTTACCCAAGACTTCTAAATATTAATTAGAGTTTACCCTAAAAGTTTGGTGAATTTTGGATTTATTATTTATTCCCTAAAAATCCAGAAGTATGGTTTTTGGCTGTTTTAAATATCCCAAAATTCCCTATTGGAACTAAAATCATGAAACTATTTTTATTAAATACTATAGGAAATTAGAAGTCTAGCAAAATTGGTCTGGTATTTTTATAATTTTTCTACAATTTTTTAGGAATTCTTTAACCTTGACAAAAAAAGAAAAGAAGAAAGTTGATACAGTTTTGGGCTCAATTAGGCTCGGGTCAGCCTAGCAACAGGCGGAAGCGCACCCACGCGCGCCCGCGTGCAGACTTTGTCAATAGGTCCCTGACGTTATGAATAACTGAAAGCGGGGTCGCAGTACTATTCCTAGAGTCACTAACACTTTACAGAAACCTCCCCCGAGTTCTATTTCTTCGCAGGCCGAGGTCCACGACGGCGAACAGCACGGGGCCGAACTCCGGTGAGCCTACGTCGGCCGGTTTACGCAAAGACTGGTGCTCAACTTTGGTTTAAACCTGATTCCCACCCTAACCAATGTTTCCCCTCAACCAATTTGACTAATGGGGCTTTAACATGCTCTGTCCACGCTGACAGCGGGCAAGACGGATGGTCAAACGCGTTCCTGGTGATCTCGGACTTCCCAGCTTAATCGGATGGGTCAGCGAGTACCAGGAGCAAGCAAGGGTGCTGAAACAAGAAAGCAGAGGGCAGGATCAGACCTGAATTGAGATGGCCACGATGAGGTCACAAGGCACGGTGTTTCTACGGTGGTGGAAACACAGATTGGGGGCAATGAGCGATTCGCGGTTGTTGGTGGACAATTGAAGACAAGCGTGGGTGCTATGGATGGGTGATTACCCTATGGAGCTCACGGTGGGCTCAATTTATAGCAGGCATGAGCGGTGGCCGGGGAATTGGACGAAGACGCGCGGCGGTCGGAGAAGGAGAAAGTTACTGGTGCAGTTGATTCGTGGAGTATACCATGGTGGACTCACCAGCGATGATCGGATGGCTAACGTGAGTCATGGCGGCACGGTTAAAGGCTGGAGGCATGGCGCAACCGTGGTGAGTGTCGCGGATTCCGGTGACGGCCGTAAGGCCACGTTGCCGGCGCAAGTGGGCAAAAGGTAGAGCGACCCCGGTGACTTGTGTTTATCTAGGGCAAGATCTTTTCACGTCGAGCATAATCCACTAGCTCAAGACATGAATCGCGACGACCGGCGGCGTGAATCCGGACGCGCAGATCATCGGCGGCGAGAGACTGAACCCTGAGATATTTAGTGTACTGTACCATCAGAATTGCAATTCAGAGCCCCTGGCAATCCAAGTTTGGCATTGATTTTCTCCTAAATTTACATGGCAAGTTGTTGATCGGCCAGTAGCAAAGTTGTTGTCTAACGATCCAGCTATAAACCGACTGTGGTAACCATGCTCAAACATCCACGGGATCATCTTCAAAATGGCCCCCAAAGTTCATCCCATACCATTGAATACCATAATTTAGGTTTTAGACAGACTGACAGCCCAACTTTGGGCAAATTTATCTCAAAATACTTCATGGTAGCAAGGCATGATCTCTATAGCAAAGTTATTCTCCTTTCATAGCTCTACAATTTTGATGTGTTGACCTAGGGCAAAATCTTCATAATTTGGAAGATATAGGGCTTCAAAGTTGAGCTAAATGCACTGAAAATCAGGCTTAACTCCTTTCATTGCACTTAGCCCCCTAGGGTCTTAGTCTAGGGTTTTCTAGGGTTCTATTTAGGGTTTTTGATACTTCTAGGGTTTGGATGCCATTTGAGTCTATTCATGGTGACATTTTATGACTTTTTCAATTGAGTTTTGAAGTTTTCTCTTATTATGCCTTGTTTGCTCTATTAAGCCCAATCTAGGGTTAAGCATTGTACCCTAGGGTGTCACACCCGGTTTTAGAAGGCAAACCGAATGCGAACCATGTACGTGCCAGGATCAGTTATTCACGTACGCAGCAGTTACATAACATGGACATCATCACACAGTGCTCAAAATAGTATTAAAAGGGAAATAATAGTCGATTACATCATATGTCTGAGACGTCCATATAGTCCTTACAATAAATCAAAGTGCGAAAACGAAACGTAGATAACCGCGACCTTCACAGGCAGCCGACTGGGGGTTGCCGCTAACCCACGCCTAGAACTCGTCGTAGTCTTGGAACTCCTGGAAGTCTCCTTCCACAGCTTCATCTTCTCCTGAGCAGTGGTTGCAATGCTGACAACCTGAGGATGGGGGGGTTTGGTGTGTAGAGCAAGGGTGAGTACACATCAACATACTCAGCAAGTATCCTGTTTGGCTGTAGTGGGCTAGCTTTATGTGGGGATAAGTCAAGCAGTTGCTTTTAGTTGGTCAGATTATTATTTACTAATAGAAAGCCAGGTTTTAGCATTAACCCAAGTTATTAGCCCGATGTACCCTTTCCAAACGGAAAGAATACCACTTACCATCACCATAGTCATAACCAAAACCATCGATCTCATAGCCACCTGTACCATAATGTCTCTGATCAAGTACCACTAATCACTGGAGCTCCCTTGGCCGCTCATAACCGCGAGCATGGCTGATATATCAGTTTTCAAACACTCTGCAGAGGTTGTGCACTTTACCCACAAGCCGTGATTCCCATTCTGCCCGGAGAGAGCTACTCCCCATTGACCACTACCTAGGTGTCCTAGCAGGGCATCACTACGTAGCCTTTACAAAGATTCCCCGGGACTGTAGCCACCCATTAGGTTTCCTAAATGCACCGCACTCCTCCCCAAGGGGCGAACCCAAACTTGGCAGAGCGAGCCGCATACACCGAGCCCCATTGACGGCACGACGGCTAAGTGAACTACACCCCGGGTCCTCTAATTATTCAGCTAAGGGCATCCCATTCCACCCTCATGGTTGGACTGTTTTCCCGGGCGGTCATCCATAGAACAGGTCCTTACGGAGAGGCACTCGAGAAACCGCTCGAGCCCCCTTGAAGACCACAAGTACAACATCATAATAAGAGAAGGGAAAACAGCGTATCATAGATAATCTCATCATGTTCATTGATTAGAGTTTGAGCAATAGCATAAAGCTAGACAATAATAATCCAACCCAAATAGGTAACCAAGGACATGGATAACAAAAGCTAGTCAATCCTTAAGTATAAATGTGTAATGTGGGATGTGAATTAAAGAATGTATAGGACAGAGATAGGTCAAGGGACACTTGCCTCCACCAATCGACTGCTGCTCAGGGGCTTCTCCTGCGAGTTCTTCGGGCTCTTCAACCGGATCGTTCTCTATGCGATTGCAAGCATACATACATCTATCCATTCAAATTAGGGAACAAACAATACACCATACAAGAGAACAAATGAAGTAAATATGCATAGAATATCACATACGATAATAAACTTACTATGGTTAGAAAGAAATGAGAAAAGGTCTCGCGAGGGTTAGAGCTTAAGCCCGAGACGCACTACGGGTAAACAAATGACTAGACGTCACGTGCTCTAGTTCCAATTGGTTCTAATAAAAGAATTAGCTACATGCACTAATGTAAACGTGACCACTTTTAGTAGATTATCATTGAATGAGATAGATGATTAGCTATACAAATTAACTAACGTAACCAATTTCTAAATTGAGACCCCTATCTTATTAATATGAACAACGGGAATAGCGCGCATAGGACACGGGGGGGGGGGGGGGGGGGGGTAGACGGGGCACGATGGGTCGTGCCAAGGCACGTGCGCGAGACCGCACGCACACGCCACGAACTAGCCGTGCGCACGTCGGGGCCGAGCGCTAGCCGAGCTCAAAGCCGCGCGCTAAAGGCATGCTGGGCCGAGCCGGGGCAGCCGGGGCGCGGCGAGGGGCGGGCTCGCCGGAGCGAGGTGCGCCGGGGCCAGGAGCGGCGGGGCGGGGCGGGGCGGGGCGGCTGAGGCCGGGGTCGGGGCGGGGCCGGCGCGAGCTCGCCGGGGGGCCGGGCCGGGCGAGGCGGCCGAGGCCGGGCGGCCAAGCCGAGCCGAGCTCGCCGGAGAGCGGCGTGGGGAGGGCGGGCGCGGACGGCCGAGGGCAGCCGGGGCCGGGGCCGAACTCGCCGGAGGCGACCGAGCTCGCCGAGCCGGGGCGGGCGCGCCCATGGCGCGGGGGTGGGGGACGCCGACAGGAGGGAAGAAGGAGGGAGGGGAGGAGAGGAGGGAGGGGGAGGGAGAAACCTCACCGGAGAGGGAGGCCGGCGCGGCGGCGGCGCGGGGGCGGGACGGGGGCGACGTCGGCTAGGGTTAGGGTGAGGGAGAGAGAGAGAGGGGATGACGAGCGGGGCCCGCGGGGAGGGGATTTTTTGGAAAAAAGAAAAAAGAAAAAGGGAGGGGGGGCGCGCAGCTGGCTGGGCCCAAAGGGGGAGGGGGGGGGGGCGCGGCTGGGCCGCCAGGCGGCCCACGGCGAGAAGGGAAGGGGGAGGGGCGGCTGGGCCGCCGCGAGGCCCACGCAGGGGGGAAGGGGGGGGGGCTGGGCCGAAAATGGGGAAGGAGGGGGGAGGGAGAAAGAAAAGGTTTTCTTTTTCTAAAATCTATTTTCCTCTAAATGAATGCTATCACATTTTTAAACAATCAAAAGGTATGCATGGTCCGGCATGGTGCATCACACAAAATAGAATATTTTAGGGTTTTGCTTTACATGGGACTTCAAGCTGAATCCCGCTATATTTTGGAAAAGATCAAGGTTTAGCGAGGAGAAAAGGGAAAAGGAAAGGGTAACGCCTGAATTTGGTGAGGGAAAAGAAGAAAAAAAATCTACCCCCAAATTCAGGGCGTTACAAACCTATCCCCCTTAAAAGAATCTCACGCTCGAGATTCAGGGTTGGCTAGCAAAGAGCTCTGGGTATTTAGTCAACAGATCATCTTCACGCTCCCAGGTTGCTTCTTCCTCTGAATGGTGATTCCACCTAACTTTGCACATCCTGATGGTCTTCCTTCGGGTGACTCTGTCTGCAACCTCAAGGATTTGCACTGGCTTCTCAACGTAGGTCAAGTCCTCCTGGACTTCAAGACCTTCCACTGGCAACTGCTCTTCTGGCACACGCAAGCACTTCTTCAACTGAGACACATGAAAGACATCATGCACGGCAGACAAATTCTCTGGCAAACTGAGCTGATAGGCCACTTCTCCACGCCTTGAGAGAATTTGGTACGGACCAATGTAGCGGGGTGCTAGCTTGCCTTTGACTCCGAACCTTCTGACTCCTCTGATCGGTGACACTTTCAGATAGACAAAGTCTCCGACTTCGAAACTCAGCTCTCTTCTTCTTGTGTCTGCATAGCTTCGCTGCCTCGATTGCGCTATCTTCAGATTTTCTCGAACCATCCTGATGTTCTCTTCGGCCTCAAGCAAAATGTCTGGTCCAAACACCTGCTTTTCTCCAGGCTGATCCCATTGCAACGGAGTTCTACAACTCCTCCCATAGAGTGCCTGAAATGGTGACATCTTCAAACTGGCCTGGTAACTGTTGTTATAGGGAAACTCTGCATAAGGCAATCTCTTGTACCATCCGGACTGATCCTGTAAC
The DNA here is from genome assembly GCF_902167145.1 of Zea mays. Classification (NCBI taxonomy): domain Eukaryota; kingdom Viridiplantae; phylum Streptophyta; class Magnoliopsida; order Poales; family Poaceae; genus Zea; species Zea mays. The sequence goes on along the minus strand of NC_050100.1, from coordinate 120,978,781 downwards.
GCACAGGCTCTCAACATGTCTTCAAGAATTTGATTGGTTCTTTCGGTCTGACCATCTGTTTGCGGATGATAAGCTAAACTGAAATTCAGATGTGTGCCCAAGGCTTCATGCAACTGCTGCCAGAAATGAGAGGTGAACTGCGTTCCTCTGTCTGACACTATCTTCTTTGGCACACCATGAAGACAAACGATCCTAGACATATACAATTCTGCCAATACTGCACTGCTGTAGTTGGTCTTGACAGGTATGAAGTGGGCTGACTTGGTTAAACGGTCCACTACTACCCAAACGGAATCGTAGCCGGCTCGAGTGCGAGGCAATCCGACTATGAAATCCATACCGATTTCATCCCATTTCCACTGAGGGATCTGCAATGGTTGCAACAATCCAGCTGGTCTCTGGTGCTCTGCCTTAATTCTTCGACAACTATCGCACATAGCCACATGCTCTGCGATTTCCCTTTTCATTCCGTACCACCAGAATTTCTTCTTCAGATCCTGATACATCTTCTCACTGCCAGGGTGAATCGAATAGGCTGTCTCATGAGCTTCCTTGAGAATCAACTCCCGAATGGATTGGACATTGGGAACACACAAGCGGTCTTTGAACCATATCACACCTTCTGCATCTTCTCGAAAGTCTTTGCCTCTGCCATCTAGAATCAGTCGCCGGATCTCACTGATCTTCTCATCATTCTTCTGCGCTTCTTTGATTTCCCGCTCCAAGGTAGGTTCCAACTCGACTGTGACTCCTCGCGAATTGTTCAGAAATCCGAGACTCAACCTGTCAAACTTCTTGGCCAACTCATAAGGCATCGGACGAGCGACCATCAGATTGATCTGACTCTTGCTGCTCAAAGCATCTGCCACTACGTTTGCTTTGCCCGGATGGTAATGAATCTCCAACTCATAGTCTTTGATCAACTCTAACCATCTTCGCTGCCTCATATTCAACTCTGACTGGGTGAATATGTACTTCAGACTCTTGTGGTCTGTGTAAACATCGCATTTCTATCCATACAAGTAGTGCCTCCATGTCTTCAGTGCGTGAACCACTGCTGCCAACTCTAGATCATGGATTGGGTAGTTCTTCTCATGAACCTTCAGCTGTCGGGACGAGTAAGCCACAACTCTTCCCTCTTTCATCAACACACATCCCAAACCTGTGTAACAAGCATCACAATACACCGAGAAGGGCTTGTGCACATCAGGCAAGACTAGGACAGGCGCTGTTGTCAACTTCTCTTTCAGCGCTTCGAAGGCCTCCTGGCATTTCTGGGTCCACTTGAACTCAACCTTGTTGCCTAGCAACGCTGTCATTGGTTTCGCAATCTTTGAAAACCCTTCAATGAATCGCCGATAATATCCGGCCATTCCAATGAAACTCTTGATTCCTCGAGCATCTGTTGGCGCTTTCCAGTTCAGATTGTCTGCCACTTTCTTCGGATCCACGACCAATCCCTCTTTGTTGATTATGTGACCCAAAAACAGAACTTCATTGATCTAGAATTCACACCTGCTCAACTTTGCATACAATTGGTGCTCTCGCAATCTCTGCAATACCATCCTCAAATGACTTGCATGCTCTTTTTCGCTTTGAGAATAAATCAGAATGTCATCAATGAATACCACCACAAACTTATCGAGATAGGCCATGAATACACTATTCATCAGATTCATGAAAAAGGCTGGTGCATTGGTCAAACCAAAAGACATCACTGTGAACTCATACAAACCATACTTGGTAATGAATGCTGTCTTCGGAATGTCCGAAGGTCGGATCCTGAGCTGATGATAACCTGACCTCAGATCAATCTTGGAGAACACACTGGCTCCTCTCAACTGGTCGAACAGATCTTCTATTCTGGGCAAGGGATACTTGTTCTTGATCATGACTTCATTCAAAGCTCGGTAATCGATACACATCCTCTTGGTGCCATCTTTCTTTTCCACAAACAAGACAGGAGCGGCCCAAGGCGAGGTGCTTGGCCGGATGTAACCTTTCTCTGACAGCTCATCAATCTGCTCCTTAAGTTCAACCAACTCTGGTCCAGATATTCTGTAAGCTCTCTTAAAGATAGGGGAGGTTCTAGGAAGAAGCTCTATGGCAAATTCAACTTTCCGCTCTGGTGGCATACCCGGTAAGTCCTTTGGAAACATATCTGGGAATTCGGACACAACCTTGATACTCTCGATTGGGTCTGCTTCACTGCTATCGACAGCTATCTGATAACAACTTCCTTTCTTTGGCTCAGGCGGGACTAACTCGGTCACCACTTCCTCTCCTGGTGGGGACACCAACTTGATTGTCCTCTTATCACAACTGATAACTGCCTGATACTTATCTAGCCAATTCATCCCCAGGATGACATCTATTCCCTGAGTACCCATTACTATGAGGTTGGCGGGAAACGCTATCCCCCTTATTTCCACATATACATTCAAACAAATGCTATCGGCTCGAATTCTACCACCGGCTGAGTCAATTTGAATGGGGGTTGACATGGTAGTAATTGGAAGATTATGTGCTTCTACCCATGATGCAGTAATGAAAGAATGTGTTGCTCCAGTATCAAATAACACTTCTGCAATATGGGAGTCGACTGGGAACATACCTACTATCATGCCGGGGGTCTCCTGAACTGCTTCAGCCTCCAAGTGGTTCAGTCTCCCATGATTGTAACGTGGCTGAGAGCGGTTGCCTGCTCCAGGCTGAGACACGTTCTGCTTTGCCGGGGCATTGGGGCCTGATTGCTGCTGGGCTGCCTTCTTCAGACATTGCATCACCCAGTGGCCTTGCTCTCCACAGTGGAAACATGCTCTGTCTCCAACCTGAGCTGGTGCTGCCTGGCTGTTCTGCTGGGCTGCTGGGGCTGGAAGACGAGGTGCTTGCTGATTCTGCCTCTGAAACTGACCTCCTGACTGATTGTTCTGACGGTTCTGGTACTGATGCTGAGGATACTGCCTTTGGAACTGCTGATGCTGCTGAATGGCAGCCAGAGTCTGACCGATGGCTTGAACTGCCTGAGTCTACATCAGAAACATCTGCTCGATCGACATCGGGGGCGGGGCGGCATGTGCTGTTACTGGGGCACCTCCTCCTGCTGAGCGGCTCGCTCCTGCTGAGCACGCCTTCCTCCTCTGCGCCTGTTCTCTGGCATCTGCAGAATGCAACCACACATCAGAACTGATCTGACAAATCTTGCAGCATAAGGAAAGAGTATAGAATTCTACAACAACACTGAACAGACGAGCATCTTCACTGATCTCCAACTCAGACCAACACAGCTTCTCAGATAAAGAGGAAAGTGGAGTAAAAGGTTTCCCAACTATATAGCTAACTCCATTAACATAATAGGTAAACCGAAATGCAAGGGATACCCACATTCTGGTGACAGTCATTACAAAGATCCAAACCAAACATAGTTCATCATGACAAACATAAATGCACATGATATAGCAAACTACCCTGTCTAACTAAGACTAACTAAAAGCGAGACTAACGCTAAGACTGTAGCTTCTACGTATATATACATTGTATTAATTACAAGATCCAACTCTAACGATCTATGGTTCTAGATTTATCTTGGTCTTGCAGTCGGGGTTGCCATAAGGCTGGTGTCCACGCCGAGGTGAGCGGTACGGGTGCTGAGTCCCGACGGGAGCGGGGGAACCATCATCCAGGTGACGACGTTCCGCGCGCTCAGCCCGCAGCAGGGCGACCTCAGCACGAGCCCTACTCAGCTCGTCTAGTGCATGGTCCAGCTCCGTGTTTAGCACATCGGCTAGGTTGACTGTGCTGCTCAACCTAGGATTGTCCTCACCGACAGGTGAAACAATCACGCCTCCTGTGCTGCCAGATGGACGGCGGGGGTTATACTTCAGGTCAAGACCGTCAGCTACCCCACCGAGAACCGAGCAGTAGTGTGAAAGCGCACGCCGTGCAGCATCTTGCATGGCTGCCTCAGCTGAGTCCCGCTCAGAGATAGAATAGTGCTCTGAGCAGGCCTCTGCACCCTGGAGACTGTTCTCCGGGCGGCGCACCAAGCAGGTCGCCTCCCAGCGGTCCGGGTAGACCCTGCGACCATGCTGGTAGACCACACAGCGATACTCGATGGACCAAGTACACCGGTTAAGTGCCCGACGTAGCAGGGTGTCGAGCGCGTCATGGAAGTAACACCCGCGAGCAGCATCGCGAGTGATGGGTCGAGCAACCCATCCTTCCGGCTCCTGGTCAGCAGAGAAGTCGGTGTTGTGGCTCGAGCTGTCGTCGCCACCTCCGTCGTCTGGGTCTCCTCCAGCAGCTACTCCAGAGGCTGGGGCGCCCAGTGGTGGTGCAGGGGGCGCCTCCAGAGGAAGCACAGGGGAGCAGCTCCTCACGGACTCTATCTCCTGCTGGAGCGAGAAGGAAGAGCCCTGCTGCTCCTGTCGTCGACGTTCCTGCTCCTCATGTAGGCAGTGGTGCGGTCTCTCCAAGTGGCGGGACTGTCCTGCCACGGGACGGCGAAGCAGACGCTCAGCAAGGCGGGAGGGTAAGAAGGGGATGACAGACTTTCGTGCAGTGTGTCTAAGTCGAGCCATCTACAAAAGACATCGCAAGCAAAAGGGTGAGAACAGAATTAATATGACCAGCAAATAATGAACCATAAATAAATGAAGGATTAGAATAAAACATGATTTTCAGCAAGGTATAATATATAGTAGAATACAGGTTTGGTCGGTATGACCAACTTTTGAAGGGATATCAAAGTCAAGGCAGGGACAGAGGTCTATAGTCCTTAGAACGACCATTCTATTCTAGGTTAGCGGTCCTACAGTCAGCACGGCTTTGATACCACTTATGTCACACCCGGTTTTAGAAGGCAAACCGAATGCGAACCATGTACGTGCCAGGATCAGTTATTCACGTACACAATAGTTACATAACATGGACATCATCACACAGTGCTCAAAATAGTATTAAAAGGGAAATAATAGTCGATTACATCATACGTCTGAGACGTCCATATAGTCCTTACAATAAATCAAAGTGCGAAAACGAAACGTAGATAACCGCGGCCTTCACAGGCAGCCGACTGGGGGTTGCCGCTAACCCACGCCTAGAACTCGTCGTAGTCTTGGAACTCCTGGAAGTCTCCTTCCACAGCTTCATCTTCTCCTGAGCAGTGGTTGCAATGCTGACAACCTGGGGATGGGGGCGTTTGGTGTGTAGAGCAAGGGTGAGTACACATCAACATACTCAGCAAGTATCCTGTTTGGCTGTAGTGGGCTAGCTTTATGTGGGGATAAGTCAAGCAGTTGCTTTTAGTTGGTCAGATTATTATTAACTAATAGAAAGCCAGGTTTTAGCATTAACCCAAGTTATTAGCCCGATGTACCCTTTCCAAACGGAAAGAATACAACTTACTAGCACCATAGTCATAACCAAAACCATCGATCTCATAGCCACCTGTACCATAATGTCTCTGATCAAGTACCACTAATCACTGGAGCTCCCTTGGCCGCTCATAACCGCGAGCACGGCTGATATATTAGTTTTCAAACACTCTGCAGAGGTTGTGCACTTTACCCACAAGCCGTGATTCCCATTCTGCCCGGAGAGAGCTACTCCCCATTGACCACTACCTAGGTGGCCTAGCAGGGCATCACTACGTAGCCTTTACAAAGATTCCCCGGGACTGTAGCCACCCGTTAGGTTTCCTAAATGCACCGCACTCCTCCCCAAGGGGCGAACCCAAACTTGGCAGAGCGAGCCGCATACACCGAGCCCCATTGACGGCACGACGGCTAAGTGAACTACACCCCGGGTCCTCTAATTATTCAGCTAAGGGCATCCCATTCCACCCTCATGGTTGCACTGTTTTCCCGGGCGGTCATCCATAGAACAGGTCCTTACGGAGAGGAACTCGAGAAACCGCTCGAGCCCCCTTGAAGACCACAAGTACAACATCATAATAAGAGAAGGGAAAACAGCGTATCATAGATAATCTCATCATGTTCATTGATTAGAGTTTGAGCAATAGCATAAAGCTAGACAATAATAATCCAACCCAAATAGGTAACCAAGGACATGGATAACAAAAGCTAGTCAATCCTTAAGTATAAATGTGTAATGCGGGAGGTGAATTAAAGAATGTATAGGACAGAGATAGGTCAAGGGACACTTGCCTCCACCAATCGACTGCTGCTTAGGGGCTTCTCCTACGAGTTCTTCGGGCTCTTCGACCGGATAGTTCTCTATGCGATTGCAAGCATACATACATCCATCCATTCAGATTAGGGAACAAACAGTACACCATACAAGAGAACAAATGAAGTAAATATGCATAGAATATCACATACGATAATAAACTTACTATGGTTAGAAAGAAATGAGAAAAGGTCTCGCGAGGGTTAGAGCTTAAGCCCGAGACGCACTACGGGTAAACAAATGACTAGATGTCACGTGCTCTAGTTCCAATTGGTTCTAATAAAAGAATTAGCTACATGCACTAATGTAAACGTGACCACTTTTAGTAGATTATCATTGAATGAGATAGATGATTAGCTATACAAATTAACTAACGTAACCAATTTCCAAATTGAGACCCCTATCTTATTAATATGAACAACGGGATTAGCGCGCATAGGACACGGGGGGGGGGGGGGGGGGGTAGACGGGGCACGACGGGTCGTGCCAAGGCACACGCACTATGCGAGCATGCGCGCGAGACCGCACGCACACGCCACGAACTAGCCGTGCGCACGTCGGGGCCGAGCGCTAGCCGAGCTCAAAGCCGTGCGCTAGCCGAGCTCAAAGCCGCGCGCTAAAGGCACACTGGGCCGAGTTCAAGGCCACGCCGGGGCCGTCACGACGCGAGCAAGGCACAGCGGGGCGAGCAGGCGAGCACGGCGCACGGGCGGGGCGGGGGGCACGACCGGGCCGGGACGGCACGGGGCCGAGTCGGGCGCGGCCGAGCCGGGCGCGGGCGCGGCGGGGACGGCCGAGCCGGGGCACGGGGCGGCCGAGCGGGGCTCACGCGGGGGCGGCCGAGCTGGGGCAGCCGGGGCGCGGCGAGGGGCGGGCTCGCCGGAGCGAGGCGCGCCGGGGCCGGGCGCGACGGGGCGGGGCGGCTGAGGCCGGGGTTGGGGCGGGGCCGGCGCGAGCTCGCCGGGGGGCCGGGCGGGGCGAGGCGGCCGAGGCCGGGCGGCCGAGCCGAGCTCGCCGGAGAGCGGCGCGAGGAGGGCGGGCGCGGGCGAGGCCGGGGCGGCCGGGGCCGAGCTCGCCGAGCCGGGGCGGGCGCGCCCATGGCGCGGGGGCGGGGGACGCCTGCGGGAGGGAAGAAGGAGGGAGGGGAGGAGAGGAGGGAGGGGGGAGGGAGAAACCTCACCGGAGAGGGAGGCCGGTGTGGCGGCGGCGCCGGGGAGGGGCGGCAGCGGCGCGGGGGCGGGACGGGGGCGACGGTGGCTAGGGTTAGGGTGAGGGAGAGAGAGAGGGGATGACTAGCGGGGCCCGCGGGGAGGGGATTTTTTGGAAAAAAAGAAAAAAGAAAAGGGAGGGGGGGGCGCGGCTGGGCCGCCAGGCGGCCCACGGCGGGAAGGGAAGGGGGAGGGGCGGCTGGGCCGCCGCGAGGCCCACGCGGGGGGGGGGGGGGGGGGGGCTGGGCCGAAAATGGGGAAGGAGGGGGAGGGAGAAAGAAAAGGTTTTCTTTTTCTAAAATCTATTTTCCTCTAAATGAATGCATTCACATTTTTAAACAATCAAAAGGTATGCATGGTCCGGCATGGTGCATCACACAAAATAGAATATTTTAGGGTTTTGCTTTACATGGGACTTCAAGCCGAATCCCGCTATATTTTGGAAAAGATCAAGGTTTAGCGAGGAGAAAAGGGAAAAGGAAAGGGTAACGCCTGAATTTGGTGAGGGAAAAGAAGAAAAAAAAATCTACCCCCAAATTCAGGGCGTTACATCGGGTTTCACTCATGAAGTGTCACATCAATACAACTTTGTTTGAAATTTTTGCCTAGTGAATGCACTCTAAGTGCAACAATCACATGATATGCCAATTCTTATGATGTTATGCTCAAGTTTTAGTGGCAGTAACACCAGGGGTGTTACAGTTAACGCCAAGTATAAGCCCCTAAGAAACAACCATGGAAGAAGGGCACTTGACTACAACCCATCTAAGCATATAACATGATCAACATGGGTTGTTTGAAGAGCAAGTTAAGCGAAATGTAACAAAAGGAGAAAAGGCTCCTATTCTTAACTCTAGCTCTTATCTGTGTGATTACATATTGACTTGAAACCATGTAAGACGGTTGTCAAGTATATGTGGGTGCCTACACAAAGAGAAAGGTCATAATAAGGAATGTGTGGGTACCCAAGGCTCTTACTACTAATCTCAAAGGACCCAATTCAAATTGGGTACCAAAATACGAAGCTTAAACTTGTTTTGCAGGATCACTTCTTAAATGGATCAAGCTGGGTGCTCGATTATGGAAGTATGAATCGTATTTGAAGTTAGTACCAAGGGTGGTAACAATTGAATCTCAAGTGCATATTATTTTCAAATCTTATCTCTTTTGTGACTTGTGTAGCCACTAAGGAAGAAGAAGCACTTGAGGATATACATCAGTTGTTAATTATGAAATAAAGGTCCAATTGGAAGATAAATGAGTATTATCATATGGTCAACAATCCAAAACTATGTGATGTATTCTCTCTCTAGTTAATTTGGATTTGATTCTTCTATATTAGACACTCACCATAATATGGATTAAGTCAGCCCTTTAGACTTCATTGAATAACCATGCATATTATCCATGTCATTCAAAATATATTGTGCATGAGGGCTTAAGGGAAATTTAGTACATATTATGAGGTTTCTCTATTTTAGCAACTAGCTTGGCTTCCACATATAAAGGGTTGCTAAATAAGAAACTAGTGCTTGTGCTACTAATGCCATCTCTTGTGTTGAGTTTATCCATAGAAAATTTTTGTTAAGCGATGGTGCTTATTATTAAATTGGATAAATCACAAGCTTAAAGGATACTATTCAACAAAAGTAAGATGAAGTTGATAAGAGGCCAAGGTATGAAAATTTCCTCTCCTTCAGTTGTTTTAGTATTCTACCCTTAATAGGATGTACCATAGTATAGGTTAAATTCCTTGCAATGTAAAATGTTCAATAGTGCATATAACTTTGACATCAACTATATGTGTGCACTAATTTAAAGGAATTTAGTCTATCCTTTTGGGTTTCAAGAATGATGATTTATTTGCCATCCACATATAAGGATCATCATTTGTGAAACCCTCCCTTGTGTTTTAATGCTCTCTTTTCTAAGTGTTTCAACAAGGTCCTTCCAAGTGCTTTCAAGATGGATTCAAAATCTACAAATATAAGAGACTTGGTTCTTTCAATCATTCAGTTTCAATGGTCTCATATCAAGTATGATCGAACCAAGCAAAGATGAATGAAGTTCAAGATCGCTTGGTTGGATGAAATCATAAAGACAAAAGAAATTAGAGTGAATCAAGAAGGAGGTTGAACTATCCTGAAAACCAAATGATGAAGAAGTAGTGACATGATCATATAATATCCTTCATTATGAGGTTTGATGTTCATATTAGCATGCTTTACCCTTCAGGATTTCAATTGATATACTTTCCGTTCTTAAACTTTCAATTGGTTTAATTTTCATCATCTATGTAAAACATGTTATGTTCAACCAAGATATAGTGCAAACATCTTCTTTAACCTTGTATTGTTGATGTGCATAAGTGTACTTTGTGTACTCTTGCATGCACAAATTGAGGGAGAGTTTAGCCTATATCTTGTGAGACTAATGATTTCTTTCAAGTTCATGTGTGTAGTCTCACACCTTGGAGAACATAAAATGAGGATGAATGGTTCCATAGAAAAGAAAATGAGTTTCTCTTGTAAGTTTCTCTTTGAAATGTGAAGCCTATCAAAAGCTAAGATGGAAATTCATGATTATAATGGAGACCATGTGGCGTAGAACAAAGGTGTGTCACTCCATGAACTATTGTTTTACATTTGTGTATCTAGGCAACTTTCAATTGGTATCAGAGCTCTAACATGCTAGTGTGTGCATGTATATGCAATATCTTAAGTCACATCATAAGGTTGCACTTGTGGTGACGATTAAAGAATCTCTAGATATTTGATTAATACCTCTTGTGGTGATATCATAAGTTAGTCTTAAGTCATCTTAGTGAGGTATGAGTCAAACATGTTAACTTCTCAAGAATCTTGGCTTAAAATATTGCATATCACGTCTATTAGTATACCTTTTTGATTATGAGTAATTCCTTCAATTGGTACAATTTCACATTTTCATACTTTATTTGTACCAAGGTTTAAATTGTAGAACTTAATCCCCTGCCCTCACAAGTCCAAGTGCATAAGGTAAAACAAGTATTCATCACTTGTATGCACACATTTAGGGGGAGAATGGTCTATAATTTGAATCTTTGAGACTAACTTCATTTCCAAGTCTATTATGTGTAGTATCAAATTAGAAAGGAATCTTCGGGCAAAGACAATCGCTTCCACCGCAAATTTTGATGGGTATCAAAGATTCTTTGCTCCAATAAATGTATCTTTTATACATTTCATAAGAGAATGAGTTTCTCTTGTATATGCTACTCCAACGTCATCTAAAATTGGTAACTATGTATCACATCCTTTTGGATTGCAAATGTCTAAAGTAGCATAGCCTATAAATTCTCCTATTTAGAACTTAATTGATTAAATAGTGCACATGTTCCTTATGTTGCATGATTATGTTCAATTGATACTCGTTTTATGCCAATGGTACTTTAAGTTGCAAATAAGTACTCTCAACAGGTATCAATTGAATTCATATATATGTGCGCACTAAAACTTGAGGAGAACTTAGTGTAATACGCCATTAGTGATATGATTATCTATCAAATTGTATCAATTGGTGGTTTTCAATTGATATTTTTCGTACATGATCACTAGTTGTAGAATCCATACTTGTGAAATTTTCATGTTGCCTCTTGTTGTGATAAGAAAATGCCAGGTGACATCTAGACTCTAGGTATCAAGTTTCACCTTTGATTTAGTATGACAATCTTCATTTGATATCTTGGACCAATATCACAACTATACCAACAAGAGCATGCAAATTAATTCTAATCCAACACAAGTTTGGAACACCCCCTTGAAAAGGGTAAAATGCAAAGGTACATCACTTATGACACTTCTCCATTACCTTTGTGCCATCTAAGGACCCTTTTCATAATAGTGTGTTCACATCTTGCTTAATCATAATTTCTACCCTTTATATTCTTTGTATCCTTTTTGGATATTTATGACAAAGGGGAGAAATTTTGCATTAAAGCTTACCTTTAGTCTTATGTAGCTAAGTGTTAGAAGACTTTTAAGAAGGGGAGAAATAATTAACAAAAAGGGGGAATCATAAGAAAAAAACATAAGATGTAGAAAGTTGATAAGTGCATTCTATGTCATGAGCATCACGTTTATTTTATGACACAATGCACCCCATGAATAGTATGATATAAGTTGTCTCCATACTTTGACCCAAATATGTGCTTTTGGCATTTGAGCACAAAAGTGTTATTTTCTGAAATGCACATATTTAGGGGGAGAAACTATATCATAGGATTAAAAATCTTATTTATCAAATTGTATGTAAGCTTTAAATGTGTTGTCATCAATCACCAAAAAGGGGGAGATTGAAAGTGCATTCATCCCTTTTGTGAGTTTTGGTGATTTGGATAACAACACATTTAAAGGTCTAACGAGTTTGCTAAGTGTTGAACAGGAAATTCAGTATGATGAACATACTTGAATAGTGTATAATGATTAGTGAACAAAGGTTCAACACGAGGTTAAATAGCCAATGAGACAATGCAAATGGATATAATATGATCTCTATATTGGTTTGAATATATGGACAAGACTTGAGAAATCACTACATACATATGATCAGAATAGAGGATAAAGTGATTAAGAGGATTGATCAAGCCAAAGTGAATAAGATATGAGGAATCGTGAATTGGCTTGACCATATTACTATCAGTCCATATATGCTTCTATGAGAATCAAACTAGAGCTTGATTGATCTTAATAGTTATATCTAGAAGACATTCAAGCAAGGTTCACAATATTGAAGAAATGATTCTCTCAATGGATGCTCAATATGATGTGACTCAAGAATGGCTTAATAAGGTGAATATAGCAAGTAAAGGGCTTCGAGGAACTAAGCAAAGGTGAAGGCCAAGCGATGGCTTGTGGACTGAGGTACCATGGCTAAGGTGAAGAAGAGAGTACTTGCACTAGTCGATGAACTAATCAACTATGAAGAGTTATAAGATGTTGATGCATCAGTACGGTGACTTGAAGCCATGATTTGAACTCATATATGGTGATATGGTACAAGTCACATGGTTTGATTTGTGTTTGCTTCAAAAGGTGAGACAAAGATGTTTGTGATCCTTATGAAGCAACGCCATGGAGAAATCACACATGAGACACCAATGACTCAAGGAGTTTACTTAATTATATTTTATTTAACTAGAGTATAGAAATCGTCGTACTATCAAGGGGGATCCAAAAAGATGGTTGGTGTTTGCCAAAGCTCAAGCCTCTATATTCAAAAGCTATTTTTGAAAACCAAAAATCTCTTGAATGTTCTATGGTTGACCATGGTTAGGTTTGAGAAACTGAGAGTGTTCTTGTTGAAAAGCAGCTGAACTTCTTCAACTACAGTTGAGCTTTTCAGCTGCAGCTAAGTTGAGCTTCTTCAGCTGAGTTGAGCTTCTTCAGCTGAGTTGAGCTTCTTCAGCTACAGTTGAGCTTTTCAGCTGAACTAAACTTCAGCTGAGTTGAGCTTCTTCAGCTGCAGTTGAGCTTTTTCAGTTGAGCTGAACTTCAGCTGAATTGAACTTCTTCAACTACATTTGAGCTTTCTCAACTCCAGCTGAACTTCAACTTCAACTGTGAACCTCTCTGACCATACACCAGTTGAACTTGCCTCCGGGCAGTTGAATTGGGGTTTTCTCTCATGAACTCTCTGGTCAAGACCAGTTGAACTAGTTTTTTTGAGGCAGTTCAACTGGTCTCTGACCCCTCTGACCTTTGACCAACAGTCTGCCAGCCAGACTGGCCAACAGGTCGACAGAGTCGTCAGGGGTGGTTCAACCGCTCCCTAGGGCGGTTCAACCGGTTTGGTCAACTTGGCCAGACTGCATAGCAGTCTGCCAGTCAGACTGGCAGACAGGCTGACAGGTCTGCCAAAGAGGTTCAACCAATTTTCGAAAGAGGTTCAACCGGTTTTGAAAAGAGGTTCAACCGGTTTTGGAGCACGATTTGAACTCCATTTCTAACCTAAGAAACACCTCCCACTCTCTCTCACACATCTCTTGCCTCTCGCATTTCAAATCTTTGGATAGAAATCTTTGAGTGAGCTTGAGAGCTGCAGTTTTTGTGCTTCATCTCTAAATCCGTCTTGCTCTTCTTGGTTCGAGCTTTGGTACTACATTGAGTTCTTTGTGGATTCATTACTCTTGGAGCTTCTAGCTCCTAGACGACTAGGTGTCTCTTGTGAGTCTCCAAATCTTGTGGAAGACCACAAGAAAGTTTGTATTACCCGCTTGTTTGAGCAAAGATTAGTGTGTGGGCTTGACCTTTGTGGTCGACAAAGGGAGGATCAGGGTTGAAAGAGACCCGACTCTTTGTGGGTGCCTCAATGAGGAAGTAGGGCACCTTTTGTGGTGTGACCGAACCTCGGGATAAATCTTGTGTCTCTTGTGTTCTTGCTCATTGTGTTTGTTTGTGTTCTTCGTTCTCTCACCCTTCTGTGGAAGATTTCTTCATATCGTTTTGGTGTGTGGATTTTGAGAAGTTCCCTTCTCAGATCTACTACTTTGAACCCTGTGGATCATTTAGAACATCTCATTTCCAAAGTTAACTGGTTTTACCCAGTTTGTTTCTAGTTTTTGTTGAAAATGTTTTAACTTGCCTATTCACGCCCCTCTAGGCAACTTTCAGTGCAGATCCACAAGCAGGTGTGTTCTGGTCAGTCCTCTGGTTGTTGTTCTTCTGGGGTGTCTGTTGGTTATGCCTTGGCCAGTTGTTGCCATAGTGGCCAAGTTCGCCACACTTGAAACAACCATTAGGTTGAACTGGGGTAGTTGTATTATTGTTCTTGGCCGGTGTGTTCACAGCGCTTCCTTGACAATTCTGTTGTTGCCCACTAGACCTTTGACCGGTCTGAGTGCTGCTTCAATGCTGGTTCTGGTATTGGCTGCTCCTCTGACCTTGTTGTCTAGAGCGATGTGCTTGATAGTTGTTGTTTCCACTCTAATTTCTGGAGCAGAACTGAGAGCCTTGAGAGTGGTTTTTCCAGGTATTTCTGCTGGTCTGCCCTTGGTACTTCCTCTTATGATCGGACAACTCTTTCCTTTTGCTTTCAAGGCCAATTTCCTTGTTCAGCAAAGTCTAAAAGTTGGGAAAGTTGTGGCTCTGTAACTGGTAGTTCAAGGGCCCAATCAAGCCTTCCAAGAAACGTTCTTGGCACTTCTCGTCAATGTCCACTTCCTTTAGGGCATAACATGAAAGCTGGGTGAAGCGATCACGGTACTCACTAACAGTCATGTTCCCTTGAGTCAGAGAAAGGAACTCCTTTTTCTTGAGTTTCATTATTCCCGAGGGAATATGGTGTGCATGGAAGTTCACTTGGAAACTCCTGCCAGGTTATGGCATCAGCATTGGCGTGTGCCACGGTGAAGGCATCCCTCTAATCAGACGCAGCTCATTCGAGTCTTCCTAAAGCGTACAAGACCTTCTCTCGGTCATTGCACTGGGTGATGTCTAACTTCTTTCCAATGCCCTTAAGCCAGTCATCGACATCCAAAGGGTCTACTGCATGAGAGAAAGCAGGTGGGTGATGACTCATGAAGTCCCGATGCTTGTCTCTAGCTTGGGGTGCATGTTGTTGTTGTTGTGGTACTGTTGGTTCTGTTGATTTTGTTGAATCTGCTGAACCGAAGCTATGAGTTCTTGCAAAAGTTGCATCTGCGCTGCTATGAATTGATCCATAGTGGGGTTGGGTGGTGGTGGTGGCAACTGCTGACCACGCTGGTTCTAATGGTTATTGGGACCTGATCGAGTGTTCATCATCTGTTTGGTTAGAAAGTGCACTCCCGGGGTAAGTGAGGAGTAGAGAAGATTCTAAGGGAATAGCTTATTATTAATGTTAAGTTTATTGTTATATTTTTTATGCTCTTATGGCCATCATTTCATAAGACCATTGCACTCAAGCAAAAATCCAAATCAAACATTTTAAACAACACCATCACATGGTTGTTATTATTAATAGTGTAGTAATATAAAGGTGTTTTTTCGTCTAACGCGAAACTAACTTATTACAACATAAAGGAAAAATCTAGAGCAGTCTGGTGATGGATTCTGGTTCTCCATAGCGGATCCTCTTGCGGGGAGGGGATAACGCCATGACAGGGACTTGAACTTCAAGGGGATTCTTTCCATCAAGCTGAGCTTCCAGGGCTGCGATCCTTGTGTGTGCATCCTCCAGCTCCAAGTGTACCCTAGAGAGGTCCAGGGTAGCACTATCCAGGTCAGTGTTAAGACCTACCACTACACCAGCTAGGGTGTTGAGGCGATCTTCTCCATCTCCACCTGGAACGATGTTGTTCTGGCTTTCTCCACGAAAACACAGAGGAAGATGCCTGCACTTTGTGTTGTGCAGCTACTGCCGGTAGGTGTGGCTGCGGGACCACAGAGTTCGCCTAGCAGCATCTCTGACCGAAGCAGCGTAGGTGGATAGCGGCGTCAGAGACTCATGAGCTGATAGAGTCCTGAACCCTCTATCACCTGCATCCATCACCCTGACATGAATGCAAGTGATGTAGTAGCAAGCCCGAGGAGGCTCGTACACTCACCTTGTCTCATACAGGGGTCGGACGTAGGTTCCCAACGCGTGCAGAACATCCTGCAACAGGTTAGGGAAGTGCCCTGTCTCGAACATTGAGGTATAATGTTCTGTGATAGGCCATAACCCCATGTAGTGGTCATGCTGTTCTTCGTTGGCTTCATCGTTGAGGTTTTCCTCATCTTCTTCTTCTTCGTCGTCTTCATCATTGTCACCAGAGTCGTCCGGGTCGTCGCCTCCAGAGCAGGGGCTTGAACTGCTGGTACAGGCGGTGCTGAAGCTGACGATCCAGCTGAGAAGGCTAGTGATTCTGCCAACGGGGTGGGCATAGGCAGAAACTCCTCCGAGCTGTCCTCCAGAATGACTCTGTTCTCCACACAAATGCGAGGGAGATCCACAAGGATTTCCTTGACTACCACTGGGTAGATAGGAACTTTCCGTGGTGGGGGGATGTAGTTGGTGTTGATCCAAGTGGTTTGAATGGTACGAACCATCTACAAGAGAAATTGTCAACTCATTTGAATTTTAAAGAGGTAAGGTTAATGAAATAATTTTGTAAGAACAAAATTAGCATGTTTTGAATAGACTAGTCTTTCCATTTCTAACTAATCTAACAACCTAGAGTCAGTATAGCTTTGATACCACTTATGTCACACCCGGTTATGGGGGCAAAACCGAATGCATAGCATATGTGGGCTAGGATCCATTTTCCACACATATGTTGACGTCACAAGTGTAATATATCAAAAGACAATGCAATAAAGGCGTAAAGAGAGTAAAGTAACTTTATTACACCATCTGGATCATTGTATCTCTAACAAGTATCATAATCAAAGTACGGTGGAAATAACATGGACACTCTTCCACAAGAAGGTGACTGGCGCATCGTTAGACTCAACTCATCAACGTCATCAACGTAGTCTTCATCATCACCCTCTGATCAAAATATTATCAAGGGTGAGTGTCACACCCAGTTTTGGAAGGCAAACCGAATGCGAACCATGTACGTGCCAGGATCAGAAACTCATGTACACAACGATTACATAATTGGACATCATCACACATTGCTCAAAGTAAATAGCAGAAAGGTACTTTAATTACATCAAGATGTCCAAAACATCCACAGAGTCTAATACATAACCATTGTCTTTAACATAAATATCAAAGTGCAGAGAAACGAAACGTAGATGATAAGCCTACACAGGCAGCTGACTGGAGGTTTGCCGCTAAGAAAAACTAGAACTCATCGTAGTCCTGGAACTCCTCAAAGTCCTCCATGTTGCCAGCATCACCTCCTGAGCACTGAGTACAGTGGGGACAACCTGGGGTGGGGGTGGTTTGTAAAGCAAGGGTGAGTACACATAAACATACTCAACAAATGTCCCGTTTGGCTAAAGTGGACTAGCTGTATGTGGGGTTGAGGTTAAGCAGTTGCTTTTAGTTGGTCAAACATTTATTACAATTAGTAGAGCCAAGTTTTAGTAATAAACCCAGTAATTACCCAAAAGTACTCCCTCCAAGAGGAAATACCAAAGATCAGAATTATAACCAACATTATTAACCATCATCATAAAAGTAACCAAAGTTCTCCTAATCAAAGAGGATCCCAAAATTGCTCTTAACCATGAGCTCGGCTGATATACCATTTCTAACACTCTGTAGAGGTTGCACACTTTACCCACAAGTTGTGATCCCTTTATGCCTCGGGTTGATCAAACCCTCAAACACTACCAAGTTGAGTCGGCAAGGTTTCACTATGTAGCCTTTACAAAGACTCCCCTGGTGCGTAGCTGCTCGTTAGGTTTCGCCAGTCGTACAAACGTAGTACACCTCCCCAAGGTGCGTGACTAACAAAACCAAATCGAATGAACCTATGCACCCCCCTTGGTAGAGCGAACACTACGCCCCGACCCCCATTGACGACCCTCAGGCAAAGCCAACTACACCCCCAGGTTCATCTAATTAATCAGCTAAGGGCGTCCCATTCCACCCTCATGGTTGCACTGTTATCCCGGGTGGTCACTCCACGAACAGGTCCTTACGGAGAGGTACTCAGGAAAAATGGCCTGAGCCCCCTAGAGTATCACAACATCATCATCGGGATAACATCATCGTATCATAAATAATCACATCATGTTCATTGATTAAGTTAAAGCAATAGCATAATGCTGACCATGATAACCCAAAAGGTAAACAAGGATAAGGTAAATACAGACTAGTCAATCCTTAGATTTAAATAATGTAATGCAGGATAGTGAATTAAAAATGAATGGGACATAATGGGTCAGAGTACACTTGCCTTCACCAGGTTGTTGCTCAGGGAGGTCTTCAGCAACACACTCAGGAACCACAGACTGCTCGTTGTCTAAATAAAGCGATCATACATTCAATACATTTGGAAAGTACAAATGAACAGCACACCAAACATGTACAAACATTGGAATACATCTCAAAAAGGCACAATATTAAATAAGGATGAATGAGATCAAAGTATAACATGAACTAATTTCATTTAGGAGTTGATTATTCTTTAAGTGTTGTCCATAATTACATAACCTAATTCTATTCATTTTACTGAGACCTAAAAGTTAAACCAGAGATGAATTCATGTAATACATATTATTAATCTCATAAGACTAAATAAACTAAATGCATTATTTTTAGTTGATGGTTTTGTAGTGTTACAATATCGTCTTCGACGACTTGGCACAATGACCTAGTCCGGTGGAGCACCGAACCTCGTGTCCAATGACTCTCTCAACTCGTCAATGATCATCTCAACAACTAACTGACACGTGGCTGGTCTAGTGGTGCACTGGACCGGGCCAATGCCTCGCAAGGAGGGAGGGTTCGAGTAGATCCTGTTGATGGCAGGCGACCATTGGGGTTCGGTGGTGCACCTGGTCGGTCTGATGCGCTAGCCGAGAGCAGATTTTTGCAGTTTTCTCAATGAATCTTTTGGCATTTGAGCTATAAATACACCCCTAACCAGCTTTCTCGAGACACTAAGTCACTTAAGAGCTGGAGTTTCATTCCTAAACATTAGAGCAACATTCCAAAGAGTTCCAAGCACCCATATTTGCAAGAATAGTCTAGAGTGCTATGTTGCAGTTGTGCACTTGTGTTCTTCGTTCTTTGGTGGTGGTAGTGTGCTCTTGTGTGCATTCTTCCTCCTCCTTGCTTTCACTAGAGTTGTAACTCTTAGTCTCCAATCTCTGTGGAGTACCTTGTGAGAAGGAAGATCAAAGAAAAGGAACTGAGGGCTCAAGTTGATCATTGGATCACTTGAGAAGGTCGATAGAGACCTAGTCCTATGGGATGCTTCAATGGGGACGCATGTTCTTTGAAACTGAACCACGAGAAACAAGTTGTTATGTCTTGTGCTCTTTATTTTATGCAATCTATTTTTCCTCTCTCTCTAAGTTCTTGCTATAATCTTCACTTGTGATATTGCTCTTGTATTAATTCTACAATCAAGAAGAGCATCATGTGCAAGAACTTTCCTCTCTTCTTACTCTATATTGATTTAGACTTTGAGCTAACATCTAATTTGGGAGTCAAGTGTGTTTTAAGTTATGAAAGGCAACTATTAGGTGTGCACCAGTGAAGGAATCATTGTAGGCAGAGTTGGACCTAGGCCTTTGGCTGCCTGTCACACCCGGATTTAAGGGATAAAGCCGGGTGCGTCTCATATGTGCGCCAAAGAAGAACAACACATATAATGACAAAGTGTATAGAGATAAAAGTCACAAATATCATAAATGTCATTATTACATAGCGGAAGTCTTACAAAAATAAATGATAATAATAAAGCGAACTAAACGTCCATCCTTGGCAGCTGACTCGGAGATGCCACCTAGATCAACTCGTACTCCTCATTGTACGACTCCTCCTAGACCACCTATTCTTCTCCTGTGGGGGAATTTGTATATCGCAAGGGTGAGCTCACAAAAGATCATAGCTCAATAAGTTGTGGGGAATAATCTGCATGAACTCACCAAAGGTGGGAGTTCATGTGAAGTGTAAGGCTGATCAACAAATAAGGGTTAAAGCTGAGCATTGCTTTTAATAAGTTGGTCAAGTTTTATTAGCAGTTACTAAATGTAAGTAGATACCAAACCAGAGTAATAATAGATCAAAATTAATAATAAATCCCATGCAATGCAAGTGACAAATTGAATTTAATTTCATATATTAATCATGCGAGAGTCCTGAGCTGCTCATGACCGCGAGCACGACTAGTATACAAGTTTTACACTCTGCAAAGGTTGTACCCTATACCCACAAGTCGTGTATCCCATGATGCCTGGGTTTGCAAGGCCCTTAGACACTACCGAGGTGAATGGCTAGGGATCCACTACGAGGCCTTTACAAAGTTCCACTAGCTTCAGAAAACCCGCTACAGTTTCTAGGAAGAGCAATGCAGGAATCCCCCGTATGACCGCCATCGCAGCAAAATAAACCCGGGAACATACCTACACGCCTACTCCCCTGCTGCCCTTGCCCCTATCGGGTAAGGTAGTCCTCCACTAGCTTTTCTAGTTAGTCAGCCAAGGGCGTCCCATTCCACCCTTGTGGTGGCACGTGTTTCTCAAGTTAAGCTCCATGTTCCAATTAATGTAATGATCTTGTCATGAACAATAAATAAAACAACAGTATAATTGGAACATGATCATAATGTCATATTAATCCCAAAACCATAAAGAGCAATAGCAAAAACTACCCAAATAGTTCAGGGGTAAACAAGGTGTAAAGATAACCAAACTAGGGTGACCTATTGGGTCCCATCATAATTAAGCCTATGCATGCCAAAATAATTATAGAGAACATTAATGGGTAAATAAAGGTGATCAAGGGCACAACTTGCCTTCAGTGAGCTCCTGCTCAACAACTTCTACCTGCTGAACACCTGGATCCTCTGTGGCTTGCTCGTCTACTCGCAATAGTACAAACAAACATGGTATATCATGAATTAACATCACACCAAACATGAATATAAAATACATAATAATAATCTACGCATCGTAACGAGATTGTAGGAACATGAATCACTAAATTCGGAGTTATGAATTTCAAGTTATGAATTTCTAAAGGTTTTATGTGTTTGGTACAAAAATAATTGTGTGATAAATTTTAATATGATTTTCTTGCTAGAACAGTGTTACTTAGTGATAGACAATATTATTACCAAATTATAGGAACTGGAATGGACTAAAAAGGAGTTAAAATGAACTTTCTAGAGATTAAACACTATTCTGGAATTATTTTTATATTAATAATCATTTTCTATATTCCTTTTTCCCAATTTCACCTCGCTCTGGACTGCGCTACAATTAACAGAAAATTCAGGGCTTCAATGCAAGAATTCTGAGACTCAGAGACAACTCGCGGTGTACTACAGGTGAATTCCCAAATCCATTAGGGTCTCTTAAACAAAAGTGCACAGCCATCGCGGCGCGAGGGTTCTCTGCTGTCGGATTAAAATTCAACGTTCCCGATTAAATGAATGGTTTGCTGAACCAGTACACATCCACCAATGTTGGATCCCCGATCCATGGTTCAGGTCCCAAATCCGTGTGATCTAATATGCTTCGTACGATCTAGAGTCAACGACCAGGGTCTAATCTTACGCGAAGGGATACATACTTCTAATCTTAACCCTCCGAAGAGGATCGGACGGTGGTGGATTCGTCTTCTCCCATCACAGCCATAAGCGTGGCGATGCTGCGTTCTACGGCGGGGCTTCCGCCGGCGATCTACGACTGGGCGATCCCGAGCCCAAATTACAGCACCGATTGAGATTACTCGATGCGGGGATGGAAGCGAACTCAGAGAGAAGAGTTTTACTCACAACGTCGATGGCCATGGTGCAGTCCGTGATGATGTGTGGCGCGGTGTCCTACTGTCCTCCCCGTCAATCAGCGAGCAATTCCCCAAGTCCCGGTGGTGCTCAGCTCGAATCAAGGGCACGTGCGGTTACCCTAGGACCCAGCGCATGCCCTCGGCCACGCGCAGAGGGCGGGATGACAGCACAGGAAGTGTCACCGGCGTCAGCGCGAGTTGGTCCCTCTCTCCGTGGTTTCGACCATGGTGAATAGTACGCGGTGAGGGAGAAAAGAGGTAAAGGCCCAACGCTCCGCTTTAAGGTGGCAACAAAGGCGACCCTTATCTCCCCAATAACCACCCGAACGGGATCCGCACAGAGATTCCGCCCACATCGCTGTAAGCTGAGACCGGATCCATAGAGGGGATGACCTGCCTGACAGCCAGACCCCACATGCCAGTGGTAATACCCAGAGTGTGAACTTGAGCGGCTGACATCGTGGGCCCAGTCGTCAGTGTCTCACAAGGTCAGTGAATACGGTACCAGCTTCGCAGCCGCCGAGAGGCCGGTAGTGGGCCATTATGTCGGTGCCGCGGTGAGGGCGTTGTTGGGCCACACGGTGTAAGGAGTTGGTGGGCCGAATTCGGTATAGTGAGCCCAGCTAGGCTTTTTTCTTTTCTAAATTTAGGTTTTCAATTTTGAATTCAAATTTTGTTGTGAACTTGCACTCACATTAGATGTACAAATTGAATATACTAGTATGGAAAGGATTTCATGTGTTTATATATATTTATTTCTCTATTTTGTATAGTATTTTTCTTCTCTTCCTCCAAATTCTTAATTTCCAAAATTTAGGTTTTGTGCCTATTTCACCATTTGTATATTTCTATTGTCATTATCTTTATGTGTGAATGCACAAACAAATAAACCTCGACATGATGCATAAATTGTTTACATGTCATCAATTTATTATTCACTTTTAATTAGGGTTAGTCACATGTGATGATAAGTAGTGGTCACAAGATATGGAGATCAACTCTATTTTTCATAGTTTACAATTTTGAGTATTACAAATCCTACCCCCCTTAAAAAGAATCTCGTGCTCGAGATTAGGAAGGACTCGGGAAAAGGTGGGGAAATTCTATTCGAAGCTCTTCTTCTCTCTCCTAAGTAGCCTCAGTTTTAGAATTGCAAGGATGCCTTAAAAGCACCCTCCTGATCGGTGAGGAGACGTTCTATCTAGCATGCATGCATTATAAATCATGAAAATATTTTAAAAGAAAAAGTATCCAAGTGTGAATGTAGTGAATAGGGTTAATAATAAATAACATAAGGAGTAGAATCAAATCTAACCCACCTCCTTTTAACAACCTGGGCACATGTTTTTCCTTTCCGCAGCCGTAACGTTTACGTCTAATCCTCTTTCACAGAAGACTTCACCCACCCCCGCCAATGGAGGAGACACTCGTTTCAGTTCCGATTTCCTTTCCCACGAGGGTTTCCCTTCCATCTTGCGGGAGGTGCTCAGCTTCGCCTGTTACCCTACACCCCCTCTGTACACGGTGTAGTTGTACGAGGAGCATCAGGTGCCACGTTGCCAAGTCTGGCTGACTCTGGAGGCTCACCCCCTACAGCCGGGTTGGCGTTCCCTTGACTCCGAGACTATTGGATTCAGTTCGGACGACACCACTGAGGCTGCAGCTGTGAAGACCCTGACAACTTTCTGCGGCTACCATCCCTTGGAGATGGTAATGCACCCACTAGGACTCTTCCCCGCGGAGAAGAGGGATGACCCCATGTGGTGCAACCGAGTGAGCTATGTGAAGGACGTGTGGGCCATGCATCCCAACCAAGTTGGGAGGATCACTGTTCAGTGCATGAGCGCACTGTACCGCCTCTAGGCCCTACAAAGCGACGCCATGGCACACCTCACTAACCTTGCTCAGACCACTAAGCTCACCCTCGACAGCCGAGACGATTTCATGGTCGACTTGTCTTCAGAGTTGGTAGAAAAGGACCTACAGGTGGAACAGTTGAGCTAGCGCATCGCCACCTTGGAGCAGCAGGTGGAGATCCGGGATAACACCATTGATGTCCTAGAGAACCAGCTCCGTGATGTGTAGGAGGAGCTTGAGGAAGCTAACGACCACCTAGAGATGCACCACCAAGATATGGAGGCAAACGAGGCCGGAAGCGAGGGAGAGGAGGCTCCCAAGGAATTAGAACGAGCCCCTGGTCCCAATGCGACTCCCTTCGGGATGCCTCCTTCGCTCGCATCCAGTGTTGCATCTACCACTCAGGGTTGATGGGTTAGCTATACACATTAGGATAATAGAAACCCACGCGAGCTTAGGTTAGTATCAGATTTTGGACTAGGCTTATGGGTAAATTCCCCTAAAATGTTATAAACCAAGAAAAATTTTTATGAGTAATGAAGCAAATGCAGTCATATTATTCTCGTTTGGTTTCAGTACCATGTTATGACATTTCTTCTCATAATATAAAGAAATTCTGTTAGAACCATGAGTCGAGATAATGATGGCCAAAATTTATGTTTTTAGATGGCAGCTAGGCAATGTCGCGGGCAGAACGAGCAGGTTCCCCCCACCTCCTCCAGCTCCCACGGTGCAGGAGCTGATGGTTTAGCAGAATGAGATTCTATGGCCCCTATTGCAGCGCCAGTCCCACCCTCAGTAGTATGGTGGAGGCCAGCCGCAGCGTCCTTCGGCCGTGGCAACCTATCAAGAGTTCCTGAGCACGCAGCCGCCCCTGTTCACCAAGGCAGAGGATCCCCTTAACACCGATGTGTGGCTCTAGGTCGTGGAGTCCAAGTTTCCCCTCCTCACGGGAGCTTGCCCTGACGACAGCAAGACTCGCTTCGCCGCACAGCAGCTTCGCGGACCTGCTCGGACATGGTGGGACCATTTCCGCGCCATGTTACCTGCTGATCATGAAGTGACATGGGAGGAGTTCAAGGCCGCTTTTAGGGGACACCATATTCCAGCAGGGATTCTAGATCACAAGCTGAATGAGTTTCTGGCTTTAACTCAGGGAACCCGCACTGTGCTGCAGTATGCCCAGGGCTTCAACGACCTATGCCAATATGCGGGCTATCACGCAGATTCTGATGAGAAGAAGAGAGAGCGCTTCCGCAGAGGTCTCAACACCAAGTTGCGTGAGCGTCTCAACATTGTTCGTTCTGATAGCTTCAATGAATTGGTCAACCTAGCCATATCACAGGAAGACTGTATTGTAGCTCACCGGGCAGAGAAGAAGAGGAAAGCCCCAATGTCAGGACCCTCAGCTCCACCCAGAGGTTCCGGATTGTCTCCAGTAATCAGAGCAGAGGATTTTAGCAGCAAGCAGGAAGATGGGTTATCAAGCTGCCTCAGCAATAGCAGCAAGCACCCAACCGTTTTCTAGCTCCCGCCCCAAGGAACAATCAACCCCAGCAGTAGCAGCAGTAGCAGTTCCGCCAGGGGAATGGAAACAAATGCTTCTCATGTGGCAATGTGGGCCATTAGCCAAGAATTGCCCAAGGAATCAGCAGAGGCAGATGCCAGCACTAAACCAAGACAGAGGAAGAAAGCAGAAGGTGCAAGTCAGACAAGGAAAGCTCAATTTCACTACTCTGGAGGAGCTACCTGAAGGAGCCCCTGTCATGACTGGTATGTTTTCAGTTTTTAATCAGTCTGCATTAATTCTGTTTGATTCTGGTGCATCACATAGCTTCATTAGCCAGAAGTTCAGTGCCAAATGTCAATTGCCTTTCTGTCATACCCGAGGGTCTTTTATGATTGCAACGCTGGGAGCTAAGGTTGCGACAAATCAATTAAATCAAAGTGTGCCCATTCGGCTAGGAAACAACATTGTCAAAACCACCCTCCTTATTCTAGGGTTTGAAAATGTGGATATTATTTTGGGAGCCAATTGGATGACCCGGTGAAAGGGAAATGGGGAATAACCTTTTCCTAAATGATTTTGGTGGTTGAAATGCCCAACACAAATAATTGGACTAAATAGTTTGCTCTAGATTATACATTCTACAGGTGCCAAAGGTTCAACACAAACCAATAAAAAGTACAAGTTAGGGTTCAAAAAGAAAGGAGCAAAAGAAACCGAAGAGAACCCTGGTCTGGCGCACCGGACTGTCCGGTGTGCCACCGAACAGTGTCCGGTGCACCAGGGTCGATCGACTCAAACTCTTCACCTTTGGGTATCAGAAGCGCTGCTCCGCTATAATTCACCGGAATATCCGGTGTGCCACCTGACTGTCCGGTGCACCAACCGAGCAACAGCTAGCCAGCGCAACGGTCGCCAGCAACGTGAATAGTGAAGAACAGTGCACGCAGAAGTTAGAGCAGCCGCCAGAGGCGCACCGGATAGTGCACAATGCCTGTCCGGTGCGGCACCGGACTGTCCGGTGCGACCAGAAGTCAAAGTTCAACCGTCGAAACCGTTAGAACCCTAATGGTTGGGTGACGTGGCTGGCGCACTAGACATTGTCCAGTGGCGCACCGGACAGTCCGGTGCGCCCATCGACAGCAGCCTGCCCCAACGGTTGAATTGGTGGTTGGGGGCTATAAATACCCCCAACCACCTCCACTCCAACCATCCAAGCATTCACTACTTCACATTCAATACAAGAGCAATAGACACCACCCCAAAGACACAATTCAAGAGATCGATCCACTCAAAGTCTCAGAATTAACTCTAGTGCATTTAGACTTGTGAGAGGATTATTTGTGTTTTCTTGTGCTCTTGTTTGCTTGGTTGGCTTTCTTCTTCCTCATTCTTGTTCTCTAAGTGACTTGTAATCAAAGCAAGAGACACCAAGTGTGTGGTGGTCCTTGTGGGG
Source organism: Zea mays (assembly GCF_902167145.1). NCBI lineage: Eukaryota > Viridiplantae > Streptophyta > Magnoliopsida > Poales > Poaceae > Zea > Zea mays. The sequence continues at coordinate 120,952,149 of NC_050100.1, read as the reverse complement.
TCTAAGTGACCCATTTGATTAAGGAGAAGCCTCACTCGGTCTAAGTGACCGTTTGAGAGAGGTAAAGGGTTGAAAGAGACCCAGTCTTTGTGACCACCTCAATGGGGACTAGGTTCTCAAGAACCGAACCTTGGTAAAACAAATCACTGTGTCATCCACATTATTTCTTTGTTGATTTGTTTTCGCCCTCTCTCCCGGACTTAACTTGTATTCTAACACTAACCCCGGTTTGAAGTGTGCTTAAAGTTTGTAAATTTCAGTTTCCGCCTATCCACCCCCTCTAGGCGACTTTCAATTGGTATCAAAGCCCGGTACTTCATTAGAGTCTAACCACTCAAAGTGATGTCAGGAGGATCCACCAAGAGGGAGATGGAAATGGGCACAAGCCACGGAAAGGCTCCATCAAGGGAGTCCGGTGCCAAAGGAAGGGAAGAATCACCTCCCCGCGTCATGTCGCACCGGAGTGGCGACAAGAAGAATAAGATGAAGAAAGTGGTCTACTACGAGACCGATTCTTCGTCGCCATCCACCTCTGGCTCCGACGCACCGTCCGTCACTTCTAAGTGCCATGAGCGCAAGAAGTTTAGTAAGATCCCCCTACGCTATCCCCGCATTTCCAAACACACTCCTTTACTTTCCGTCCCATTAGGCAAACCACCAGTTTTTGATGGTGAAGATTATTGTATGTGGAGTGATAAAATGAGGTATCACCTAACCTCACTCCACGCTAGCATATGGGACATTGTTGAGTTTGGAGCTCAGGTACAATTTGTGGGGGATGAGGGCTATGACTCGGACGAGGTCGCCCAAATCCGGCAATTCAACTCCCAAAGCCACTACTATACTCCTCGCCTCTCTATGTAGAGAGGAGTATAATAAGGTGCAAGGGTTGAAGAGTGCCAAGGAGATTTGGGACGTGCTCAAGACCGCGCACGAGGGAGATGAGGTGACCAAGATCACTAAACGGGAGACGATCGAGGGGGAGCTTGGTTGTTTCGTCCTCAACCAAGGAGAGGAGCCACAAGCTATGTACAACCGGCTCAAGGCCTTGGTAAATCAAGTGCGCAACCTCGGGAGCACCAAATGGGATGACCATGTAATGGTCAAGGTTATTCTAAGATCACTCGTTTTTCGTAATCCTACACAAGTTCAGTTAATTCATGGTGATCCTAGATATAAACTAATGTCTCTCGAGGAGGTTATAGGAAAGTTTGTGAGCTTTGAATTGATGATCAAAGGCTCCAAACAAATTGTCAACAAGGAGCAAGGTGACACCTCCACATCCGAGGTGCAACCCATCGCATTCAAAGCGACGGAGGATAAGAAAGAAGAGTCTACACCAAGTAGGCTCCCCATCGACGCCTCCAAGCTCAACAACGAGGAAATGACGCTCATCATCAAGAGCTTTCGCCAAATTCTCAAGCAAAGGAGGGGGAAGGACTACAAACCCCGCTCCAAAAGGGTGTGCTACAAATGTGGTAAGCCCGGTCATTTTATCTCTAAATGCCCTATGTCTAGTGATAGTGACAGGGATAACGACAAGAGGGGAAAGAAGAAGGAGAAGAAGAGGTACTACAAGAAGAAGGGCGGTGATGCCCACGTGTGTCGGGAATGGGACTCCGACATAAGCTCCACCGACTCCTCCTCCGACGAGGATGCCGCAAACATCACTGGCAATAAAGGTCTCCTCTTCCCCAATGTCGGCCACAAGTGCCTCATGGCAAAGGACGACAAAAGGAAGAAGGTAAAATCTAGAGCCTCCACCAAATATACAACATCTAGTAATGAGGGTAGCTCTAGTGAAGAAGAGGATAATTTGCTTACCCTTTTTGCCAACCTTAACATGCAACAAAAGGAAAAATTAAATGAATGGATAGGTGCTATTCATGAGAAGGATGAACTCTTGGATAGCTAAGAGGAATTCCTTATTAAGGAAAATAAGAAGCATGTTAAGGTGAAAAATGCTTATGCTCAGGAAGTAGAGAAAAATGAAAACTTGACTAAGGAGCTTAGCATTTGCCATGACACTATTTCAAACCTTAGAACTAAGAATGCTAATTTAAATGATAAGGTTGAAAAATCAAATGTTTGCAATGATTCAATTGTCAATCTTAGAAATGAAAATGCTAGTTTAATTGCCAAGATTGATAAATTGAATAAATCAATTGCTAGCCTTAGAACTGAGAATGATAATTTAATTTCTAAGGCTAAAGATTTGAATGTTTGCAATGATTCTATTTCCAGTCTTAAGGACGATAATGCTATTTTACATGCTAAGATTGATGAACTAAAATCTTGCAAACCCTCTACATCTACTGTTGAACATGTTGCTATTTGTACTAGATGTAGAGACATTAATGTTGATGCTATTCATGATCACCTTGCTTTAATTAAACAACAAAATGATCATATAGCTCAATTAACTAGTAAAATCAATGAGCATGAGATAGAAAATGAAAATTTTAAATTTGCTAGAAGCATGCTCTATAGTGGGAGACACCCTGGCATCAAGGATGGCATTGGTTTCCAACAGGGAAGCAATGTCAAACTTAATGCCCCTAAAAGATTGTATAATTTTGTTAAGGGAAAAGCTCCCATGGTTCAGGATAACGAGGGCTACATTTTATATCCTGCTGGTTATCCTGAGCACAAGATTAGGAGAATTCATGCTAGGAAGTCTCATGCTGTTTCCCGTCATGCTTTTATGTACAAGAATGAGGCATCTAGCTCTAGGGATTCTACCCATGTTAAAATGCCTAAAAAGAAAAATCCTACTACATCAAATGAACTCAATGTTTCATTTAAGACTTTTGATGCTTCATATGTGCTTACTAACAAATCAGGCAAAGTAGTTGCCAAATATGTTGGGGGCAAACACAAAGGCACCAAGACTTGTGTTTGAGTACCCATGGTGCTTGTTTCTAACATCAAAGGACCTAAGACTGTTTGGGTACCTAAGAACAAGGCCTAAATTGTTTTGCAGGTTTATGTATCCGGGGGCTCAAGTTGGATTATTGATAGCGGATGCACAAACCACATGACAGGGGAGAAAAGGATGTTCTCCTCCTACGAGAAAAACGAAGATCCCCAAAGAGCTATCTCATTCGGGGATGGAAATCAAGGTTTGGTCAAAGGACTTGGGTAAAATATCTATATCACGTGACCATTCCATTTCCAATGTTTTTCTTGTAGATTCTTTAGATTATAACTTTCTTTCAGTTTCTCAATTATGCAAAATGGGTTACAACTGTATTTTTACGGATATAGGTGTTACTGTCTCTAGAAGAAGTGATGATTCAGTAGCATTTAAGGGAGTATTAGAGGGTCAGCTATACTTAGTTGATTTTAATAGAGCTGAACTTGATACTTGCTTAATTGCTAAGACTAATATGGGTTGGCTCTAGCATCGCCGACTAGCCCACGTTGGCATGAAGAATCTTCACAAGCTTCTAAAGGGAGAGCACATTTTGGTACTAACCAATATTCATTTTGAGAAAGATAGGGTTTGTAGCGCATGTCAAGCAGGAAAGCAAGTTGGTACCCACCATCCACACAAGAACATCATAACGATCGATAGGCCGCTTGAGCTACTCCACATGGATTTATTTGGCCCGATCGCTTACATAAGCATCGGCGGGAGTAAGTATTATCTTGTACTTGTGGATGATTATTCTCGCTTCACTTGGGTATTTTTTTGCAGGAAAAATCTCAAACCCAAGAGACCTTAAAGGGATTCTTGAGATGGGCTCAAAATGAGTTCGGATTAAGGATCAAGAAGATAAGAAGAGACAACGGGACGGAGTTCAAGAACTCTCAAATTGAAGGCTTTCTTGAGGAGGAGGGCATCAAGCATGAGTTCTCTTCTCCCTGCACACCTCAAAAAAATGGTGTAGTGGAGAGGAAGAATAGAACTCTACTGGACATGGCAAGGACCATGCTTGATGAGTACAAGACTCCAGACCTGTTTTGGGCCGAGGCGATTAACACCGCCTGCTACTCCATCAACCGGCTCTACCTTCACCGAATCCTCAAGAAGACATCTTATGAACTCCTCACCGGTAAAAAGCCCAATGTTTCATATTTTAGAGTCTTTGGTAGCAAATGTTTTAGCCTTGTTAAAAGAAGTAGAAAATCTAAATTTGCTCCTAAGGCTGTAGAAGGCTTTTTACTTGGTTATGACTCAAACACAAGGGAATATAGAGTCTTCAACAAATCCACTGGATTAGTTGAGGTTTCTTGTGACATTGTGTTTGATGAGACTAATGGCTCCCAAGTGGAGCAAGTTGATCTTGATGAGCTAGATGATGAAGAGGCTCCGTGCGTCGCGCTAAGGAACATGTCCATTAGGGATGTATGTCCTAAGGAATCCGAAGAGCCCATACAAGCACAAGATCAACCGTCATGTTCCAATCAAGCATCTCCACCAACTCAAGATGAGGATCAGGCTCAAGACAATGAAGATGAAGATCAAGAGGATGAGACACCTCAAGAGGAGGACAATGATAAGGGGGAGATGAAGTTGATCAAGACAAGGAAGATGATCAAGAAATACAGGGTCAAAGACCGCCACACCCAAGAGTCTACCAAGTGATTCAAAGAGATCACCCCGTGAACTCCATCCTCGGTGACATTCATAAGGGGGTAACTACTCGATCTCGAGTCGCTCATTTTTATGAACATTACTCTTTTGTGTCCTCTATTGAGCCATACAGGTTGGAGGATGCACTAAGAGATTCAGATTGGGTGCTGGCAATGCAAGATGAGCTCAACAACTTCACGAGGAATGAGGTATGGCATTTAGTTCCACATCCTAACCAAAATGTTGTAGGAACCAAGTGGGTATTCCGCAACAAGCAAGATGAGCATGGTGTGGTGACAAGGAACAAAGCTCGACTTGTGGACAAGGGATATTCATAAGTCAAAGGTTTGGATTTCGGTGAAACCTATGCACCTGTAGCTAGGCTTGAGTCAATTCGTATATTACTTGCCTATGCTACTTACCATGGCTTTAAGCTCTATCAAATGGACGTGAAGAGTGCCTTCCTCAATGGACCTATCAAAGAAGAGGTCTATGTTGAGCAACCTCCCGGCTTTGAAGATAGTGAGTACCCTAACCATGTTTATAAACTCTCAAAGGCGCTTTATGGGCTCAAGCAAGCCCCAAGAGCATGGTATGAATGCCTAAGAGATTTTCTTATCACTAATGGCTTCAAAGTCGGTAAAGCTGATCCTACACTCTTTACTAAAACCATTGCAAAAGATTTGTTTGTATGTCAAATTTATGTTGATGATATCATATTTGGGTCTACTAACAAATCTACTTGTGAAGAGTTTAGTAGGATCATGATTCAGAAATTCGAGATGTCTATGATGGGATAGTTGAAGTATTTCCTAGGATTTCAAGTCAAGCAACTCCAAGAGGGCACCTTCATCAGCCAAACCAAGTATATTCAAGACATACTCAACAAGTTTGGAATGAAGGATGCTAAGCCCATCAAGACACCCATGGGAACTAATGGGCATCTCGACCTCGACACGGGAGGTAAATCCGTAGATCAAAAGGTATACCGGTCGATGATAGGATCTTTACTCTATTTATGTGCATCTCGACCGGATATTATGCTTTCAGTATGCATGTGTGCAAGGTTCCAAGCCGATCCTAAGGAAGTTCACCTTAGGGCCGTGAAAAGAATCATGAGATACTTAGTTTATACTCCTAAGTTTGGTCTTTGGTACCCCAAGGGATCCACCTTTGATTTAATAGGATATTCAGATGCCGATTGGGCAAGGTGTAAAATAGATAGGAAGAGCACATCAGGGACTTGTCAGTTTTTGGGAAGATCCCTGGTGTCTTGGGCTTCAAAGAAACAAAACTCAGTAGCTCTTTCTACCGCCGAAGCCGAGTATATTGCCGTAGGCCATTGCTGTGTGCAATTACTTTGGATGAGGCAAACCCTCAGGGACTATGGCAACAAATTGAGCAAAGTCCCTCTCCTATGTGACAATGAGAGTGCAATCGGCATGGCGGATAATCCCATTGAACACAGCCGCACTAAGCACATAGACATTTGGTATCACTTTTTGAGGGATCACCAACAAAGGGGGGATATCGAGATAGCTTATGTTAGCACCAAAGAACAATTAGCCGATATCTTCAACAAGCCTTTGGATGAGAAAACCTTTACCAAACTTAGGAATGAGCTCAATATTGTTGATTCTCGGAATTTTGATTGAAACATTGCACATAGCTCATTTATATACCTTTGATCATATCTCTTTTATGTCTACCACTAATGTGTTTTCAAGTGTATTCCTATGCTAAGTCGTAGATTGAAAGGGAAATGGAGTCCTCGGCGAAGACAAGGCTTCCACTCCACACTATCGGTATTATTTACCCTTCGCTATCACTCCACACCACTCTTCGATTGGTATAATCTTCACTCATATTTACTTGTACCAATGGGAGAGAAAGTAAAAAGGGCTCTCAAAAGTCTCCGTTTTTGGCGATTAATGCCAAAGGGGGAGAAATATTAAGCCCAAAGCAAAAGGACCGCACCACCACCAATTTAAAAAATTTCAATTGATATATTTTGGTATGTTTATTGTCAAGAATTATTTCAAAATTAGTATCTAAATGTATTTGATCTTATTTGGTATTTACAAAAATTGGTAAAACCCTCTTGAACACTAAGAGGAGCATTTGAAACAGGGGGAGTTTTGTTTAGTCAAAGGAGAAGCATTTGAAACAGGGGGAGAAAATTTCAAATCTTGAAAATGCTTCTCGAAATCTTATTCATATACCTTTGACTATTTGCAAAAAGACTATGAAAAGATTTTCCAAAAGGATTTGCAAAAACAAAACAAGTGGTGCAAGCGTGGTCCAAAATGTTAAATAAAAGAAAGCAACCATGCATACAACCTTTGCACTTACCTTATTCAAACTAGTTTAATTCTGCACTTATATATTTGCTTTGGTTTGTGTTGGCATCAATCACCAAAAAGGGGGAGATTGAAAGGGAAATAGGGAATAACCTTTTCCTAAATGATTTTGGTGGTTGAAATGCCCAACACAAATAATTGGACTAACTAGTTTGCTCTAGATTATAAATTCTACAGGTGCAAAGGTTCAACACAAACCAATAAAAAGTACAAGTTAGGGTTCAAAAAGAAAGGAGCAAAAGAAACCGAAGAGAACCCTGGTCTGGCGCACCGGACTGTCCGGTGTGCCACCGGACAATGTCCGGTGCATCAGGGTCGATCGACTCAAACTCTTCACATTCGGGTTTCAGAAGTGCTGTTCCGCTATAATTCACTGGACTATCCGGTGTGTCACCGGACTGTTCGGTGCACCAGTGGAGCAACGGCTAGCCAGCGAAACGGTCGCCTGCAACGTGAACAGTGAAGAACAGTGCGCGCAGAAGTCAGAGCAGCCGCCAGAGGCGCACCGGACAGTGCATAGTACATGTCCGGTGCGGCACCGGACTGTCTGGTGCGACCAGAAGTCAAAGCTCCAACGGTCAAAACCGTCAGAACCCTAACAGTTGGGTGACGTGGCTGGCGCACCGGACTGTCCGGTGCGCCCATCGACAGCAGTCTGCCCCAACGATTGAATTGATGGTTGGGGGCTAAAAATACCCCCCAACCACCTCCACTCCAACCATCCAAGCATTCACTACTTCACATTCAATACAAGAGCAATAGACACCACCCCAAAGACACAATTCAAGAGATCGATCCGCTCAAAGTCTCAAAATCAACTCTAGTGCATTTAGACTTGTGAGAGGATCATTTGTGTTTTCTTGTGCTCTTGTTTGCTTGGTTGGCTTTCTTCTTCCTCATTCTTATTCTCTAAGTGACTTGTAATCAAAGCAAGAGACACCAAGTGTGTGGTGGTCCTTGTGGGGTCTAAGTGACCCGTTTGATTAAGGAGAAGCCTCACTCGGTCTAAGTGACAGTTTGAGAGAGGGAAAGGGTTGAAAGAGACCCGGTCTTTGTGACCACCTCAATGGGGACTGGGTTCTCAAGAACCGAACCTCGGTAAAACAAATCACCGTGTCATCCGCATTATTTCTTGGTTGGTTTGTTTTCGCTCTCTCTCCCGGACTTAACTTGTATTCTAACACTTACCCCAGCTTGAAGTGTGCTTAAAGTTTGTAAATTTCAGTTTCCGCCTATCCACCCCCTCTAGGCGACTTTCACCCGGCACCAAGTGGTGCTAGATGGAGCCAACCGCATCGTTGAAATCCAATCCCCAATCTGTGGGAAATTCACCTTATTTCTGCCCAGCCAAGAAACCACTCGGTCATGTGCTTTTGCTATGATAGAGTTACCCTTGAAGAAAATTCCAGTGGTCTGTGAGTATGCAGATGTTTTTCCTGATGAGTTGCCAGGAATGCCACAAGACCGGGATATTGAATTCACCATCGAATTGCAACCGGGAACGACACCTATTTCCAAGAGGCCTTACCGGATGCCACCCGCTGAATTCACAACAGCACTGTGCACGATTTTTGGTGGCCACTGTTATTTTCGGTGGCTAAGGGTTAGCCGCCGAAAATAACGGCTGATTTTCGGTGACCTAGATAGGCCGCAGAAAATAAAATAATTTTCGGCGGCTATGGACAGAGGCCGCCGAAAATAACCTGTTTAAAATGGTCAGCACCGACCCTTTCTCTTTTCTCTTCCTCTCTTCTCCCGACCGCTGTCTCTGCCCTCGCTGCCACTCCCAGCCGGCCCTCCCCACGCCGCCCTCCCCACGCTGCTCCTCACCGCCGGCCCCGCATCACCGCTGCCGGCCGGCCCCACGCCGCGCCCTCCCCCGCGCCGCGCAGCGCCCCTGCGCGTGGGACGCGCGCGCGCCCGCCCGGCCGCCGCCCGAAAGCCGCCGCCGCCGCCGCCCTGAGCCTCCGTTGACCGCCGTTCAAAGCCCCGCGCTGCCCCCGTCGACCGCCGCCGTTCAATCGACTCCGCCGTCGTCGCCGTTCAAAGCCCGGATCGTTAGGTATTATTTTTGCGTTATTTATTCAATATTTTCGGCAGCCGTTGTTTAATTGCCGCCAAAATTAATATATATTTGTGATTGTGTATGTTTAATTAGTTGTGTGATTAATATTATTGTTTAATTCGATTTCATTAATGTATTAGTGGTATATGTGTTTTAGTAATTAGAGGTATATTGTATTTAGTCATTAATTTCATATTAATATGTGGTACTATTATATTATTAGTTTTAATAGTAATGGTATTGGTACGTAGAATAATTGCATTATTAGTGTATGTTGTACTTAGTTTGATTTGATTTAATAGTATATCATTCTCTGTTTTATATATAAGTAATGTATTGTTTAGTGGCAGCGAGGTTATGCTGCCGAAATTATTTTGGGTCCTGCTAGCTTGCTGTGGTTTAGAATCTATCCTTGCCTATATATGTAGGACCGATACACTTCACGAAATTGAATAATGGTTTCACGATATGGTTCGGTTTAATAGTCTCAGGCATGGCTGAAGACCGTGCATGGATGTACAATGGCTGGAGTAGGAATGGACGTCATTCTGATGAGTGGGTAGCCAAGACCAAAGATTTCGTGGACCACGTATTCGCCTTGTCCTTAACCAGCACTGTCAGATGCCCTTGTAGGCGGCACAAAAACAGTATATTTCTTAATAAGGAAAGAGTTAGCCTAGATCTTTGTCAGTTTGGATTTATGCCCGGATATGAGGTGTGGGAACATCATGGTGAGGTAGTACCCAACTGGAATGTAGAAGAGGAGGAGAACAATGATTGGGTTGGCGATGATGTGATGCATGAGATGCTAGATTCGCGACGTCTAGAATTCAACCTAAGCTCCGAGGATCCTACCACACCAGAGGTTTCCAGATTTTTTAAACTACTAAAAGACTCTGAAGAGCCGTTGCATGAACACACAGATGTGAGTATACTCGCTTTTGTGACACGGCTCATGGCCATTAAGTCCAAGTACTTTTTCTCGAACAAATTTTACAATGAGATTTTAAAGTTATTCGGAGATGTGTTCCCAAAGCCCAATAAGTTGCCTAAAGACATGTACCATTCAAAGACAATTATCAAAGGTCTCAGTATGGATTATGAGAAGATTGATGTGTGCAAAAATAATTGTATGCTTTTCATGAAGGAGCATGCGAAAGAGAAAAAATGTCTAAAATGTGGACAATTTAGATTTGTGGAAGTTGTTAATGATGAGGGTGAGAAGGTGATGACAGATGATGCACATAAGCAGCACCGCTACATGCCATGCGATACAATGTCGATGAGGAACCTCCAGTCAGTGATCTCAACATTTTCCAATGGAGAGGCACAAGTACTAGTAAGGGCACGTTCTACCACCTTAGCATGGATGAAAGAATGTCCGCATTGCTATACATGTACTCTAATATGGAAGAGATGGAGCCATATTTCATGTAAGTCTTTATTTGACCCCTAAATTTCTTTACCAAATGAGCCATATTTAATTACTTATTTTTCGTACAATAAGTTCGACGAGGAAAATTGGACTTATTCCCATCAGCCTACAAGCAAACAACTAGATACGATGCGACGACATGGGAGGCAAGGAAGACCTAATTTTGTTGACTGGTTTCGCGAGCATGTAAACTCTTTATATTCCTTACTTTCATGTCATTTAGCCTTTTACGCGAGGTAGTCAATTTAACTGTATGTTATTTGCAGTGCACAAAGACTCCTAACATACACGAGGACTTGAGACAGTTATCTTATGGGACAGTGACTTGCAGAACCTTTGGTAGATATGATGTGAATGGCTTCCGTTTTTGTTGAGACCAATTTGAAAAGTCTCGTCCTCGTGCAGCCACACGTAACACTGGAGTTCTGACTAGGGCACTCGATGCACTCGGCAGAGAAACTAATTATTATGGCATCATTCAAAACATCCTAGAGTTTAATTTTGCAGGGAACAAAACTTTGAAATTAGTATTCTTTCTATGTGATTGGTTTGACAGCACTAATGGGATTAGACAAAGTCAATATGGCATAACTGAAGTAAAGCACAAGGAACGACTTCGATGCCATGATAATTTTATCCTTGCACACCAGTGCGAGCAGGTCTACTATATGTCGTACCCAAATCTGAAGTTTAAAGCATGGTGGGTAGTTCTTAAGGTGAACCCTAGAGAACGTTTACATACTCCTTGCACTGCTGGTTATCAATTCGAAGACCAACAGGCCGATGATGTTTATCAAGAAGAAGAATTGCCAACCACTTTTACTATCGATGAGGGTGTTGCACTGAACTCACTAGTCGGAGACCGTAACGATGTCACTGCTGATGAATGTGTTGCACCGAAACGAAAACGAAATCCAAGGAACAAAAAAGCCACATTGCGAGCTTTGAATCAAAGAAGACTCCTTGATCGTGATTCTGATGAATTTTGATGTGTAATGCATAATTTCATATTATGTGATGTATTATTTGATTTTTTTATTAATTCACATAATTTTATGGAGCTAATACATTTAATGTTTTTCTATTGAACAGGATGAGTGGTAGGAAAACAAAGCGCACTGCTAGGGGGTTTCTTAATGCGGCTAGCAGGATACTCCCTTGTGCATGTTCCCTTTTCCAAGGGAGTTCTTCTAGCCAGAGCAGACATGAGGCGTTGCTGAGACACGCCCGGCCCGAACTACGTGATACACCTGTTGCTCTACAACGGAGTACCGATGTAAATGTTTATGTAATTGATCTTATTTGTCAGTCATTTATGTAATTGATCTTATGTAAATGTTTATGTAAATGTTTACGTGTATCTATTTCATGTCCATAGGAAGAGGAGGACGACGAGGAGGAGGTGCAACACCATGAGGAGGAGGACGAGTAGGCCCATGAGGAGGAGGAGGTGCAGGCCCATGAGGAGGAGGAGGAGGTGGGCATAGATGCTGAGGCGAATGACGATACCACCGAGGCTCCTGTCGTTCGACGAAGGGGCACTCGGAAGGGCCACTTTGTCCTACCTCCGTCAGCGCCTGCACAATCTGAAGCTCGAGTACTGATCATCCCGGTTGGTGATAGGTACTCACGTTTGGCCACTTTGTTCTTACTTATTTGTTTATTGTACACTATATATATGACATGACTTCCTTGTTTTTTGTCATGCAGCCAATGGGAAGACACGTCATTTGACGGTCGAGGCCACCATAGACAGGTTAATCAAGTCTTAGGTAACCTCTGTCGTCTACATAATCCAGGAATTGTCACCGACCCAAAAGGTGTGGTGGTTCCTTGCACTAGCTGGTCGCACTTCGCACTAGCTCCACATGCTACATATGGAACAGCTCAAGGTGCCGTCAAGCACAACTTTTGGGTAATGTTTCAAACTAACATTTATTAGTTGTTTCAAACTAACATTTATTAGTTGTTTTCAAACTAATTTTATTTTTGATGTTGGACAGAGACGCTATCGTGTGGAACCTGAGGCTCAAGAGCATGCAGACCGAGTATTAGAGAAAAATGCGAAGAAGGTGTGCAGGGATGCATTTTCCAATGCTCGTCTACAGGTTGTGAACGCGTACATGAAGCGCCGAGGTCATTCTATCAACAACTTTCAACAATATTCGGATGTCTACTTGACTGTAGACCAGTACATGGAGGTAAAAATCTAATTTAGCAGCTCATTCAGATGTGAATGTAATTTTGAGCTAACACTTTATATGTAGGTAACTCTTCCATGGATGGAACACCGGCCGCAGGCTTACAAGGCTTTGTGTGAGATATGGGCTTCGCCCGAGTGGATTGAGAAGTCTAACAGGAATTGATATAGACAGCGCCATCAGCAGGACGAGGACGATGATGAGGTCGTAGTCAACCATACCTATGGGGCTGATGGACACATTCAGTTGGCGAAGCGAATGGTGAGTATGTAGTATTCTGTTTTACTTAGAAATGAAACCAGATTAAACTCATATATTTGTAGGAGGCTCAAACTGGAGTTGTCCCGAGCCCAATCGATGTTTATAGGAGAGGGCATAGAGCGAAAAACAGTGAAATCTCCGATGAGCTGTGTAGTCAAGCGGCCGTTGAGCGTATGGTTAGTTGTTGTTATGATTAATGTTTTCTTGCCATATAGCTATAAATTACATGTGTGCTGAACCTTCTTATTGTATTGCAGGAGACATAAGGGCAGGAGATGGTTAGGAAGTATGGAGAAGACTACGATTGGCGAGGAGCGCCTACCATCGACGCTGAAGTTGTGCATTCACTTGGAGGCAAGGCGCATGGACGGTATGAACTTGTGAATTTTTTCAATAATATTGGAATTATGACCGAATAGCTAATTTTCTTGTTTTTCAAGATATTCTATGTTTACCAGTGTTATCGATTCGACGGAGTTGCATTCTCGTGGCGGCTCTTCGTCGCAGGCGGGCTGTGGTAGTAGCAGCCGTAGTCGCCGCTCTGTATCTTGCATGGAGGAGGCTATGAGGGAGCAGCAAGAAAAGTTTCACGAAGAGCTGCGGCAACAACAAATGGCATTCCTCCAACAGCAATCAGAGTACATTGCTGCTTACAACGCATAGGCCCAACAAGCAATGAACGTGAGTGTCTTATTTCTTCTCAACACACTCGATATTGGTTCTATAACTAATATATTATATTTGCAATAGTCTTGGTTTCCACAGTAGGCACAACAGCAACCATTTGTTTTCCCTCAGTTTCAGCCGCCGATGCCTCAGTGGGGATTACATGCTCCGCCGCCTCCACCTCCACCTCAGGTGCTTCAATTTAGTTAAGACTTGTCGTTTGTATCAACCTAATTTCAAATCTTTACTAAACTTGATTTTGTAGGGATCCGGGGTCATGGGCCACAACATGCCACCACCGGTCATACCAGCACCAGGAGGAGCTTATGCAGGGGAGGGAGCTACTCCAGGAGAGGTTAGTTTGAGAAACAATTTGTTTGAATAGTGGTCATACATGTAACCAATGCCGTTATGAATGTCTTCTTTTTTCTTTAGGATCCAAACCCGTTACACGACTTCGTCAACGAGTTTTTCGCTTCTGGAGGTAGTGGACACAACTCCAACGACCCCGATATGTGATGGAGTTAGCTTTGTGCCGCATTGTGCGTTGTAATGAACTATATGTGGATTTTATGTTTGTATGAACTATTTGTGGACTTTATATTTATATGGACTCAAGTTTTATGTTGTCAACTCAATTATGAATTTTCTGTTATTGTATGAAATTTATGTTATTGTATGAATTTTGTATGAATTTTCTGTTATTTTTTTGCATTTTTTTCAAAAAACATTTGCTCTGAAATTGTTAATTTTCGGCGGCCTCTCTGGCCGCCGAAAATAAGAAATACTATTTTCGGCATTTCTTATTTTTGGCGGCTGACTCCCTGGCCACCGAAAATTACGTGTTATTTTTGGCGGCTGTCGTCGGGCCGCCGAAAGTAAGCTATTTTCGACGGCCAAGGCCTGGCCGCCAAAAATATGGCCTTATTTTCGGCTATTTTTTCTGGCGGCTAGGAACCGCCGAAAATAAGCCTAAAGCCGCCGAAAATAGCTTATTTTTGGCGGCAAAGGCCTTATGTTTGGCGGCTTCTGGCCGCCGAAAATGACTGTAGCTCTTGTAGTGATTGACAGAATTGAAGAAACAACTGCAGGAGTTGTTGGACAAGGGTTTCATCCGCCCAAGCACTTCACCTTGGGGATGTCCAACCTTGTTCGTGAAGAAGAAGGATAAAAGCTTGAGACTATGTATAGATTACCGCCCACTCAATGTGGTGACTATCAAAAACATGTATCCTTTGCCTCATATTGATGTTCTTTTCGATCAGTTGGTCGAAGCCAGAGTGTTTTCCAAGATAGACCTTCGCTCCGGCTATCATCAGATCAATATATGAGCAAGCGATATTCCAAAGATTGCCTTCTCAACCAGATACGGACTGTATGAGTATTTGGTGATGTTGTTTGGGTTAACTAATGCGCCAGCATACTTCATGTATCTGATGAATTCAGTCTTCATGCCTGAACTGGACAAGTTCGTGGTGGTTTTCATCGACAATATCTTGGTGTACTCAAGGAATGAAGAGGAGCATGCCGGTCATTTGCATGTAGTGCTCCAACTTCTGAGAGAGCACCGTCTTTATGCCAAACTGTCTAAATGTGATTTCTGGCTAAAAGAGATTAAATTCTTGGGTCACACTATCTCTCAAGATGGAATAGCTATTGATCCAGATAAAGTGCAAGAGGTGATGAATTGGAAGCCGCCCACAACTGTCCGTCAGATTCGAAGTTTTCTAGGATTGGCCGGGAATTATCGACGATTCATTCTAGACTTCTCTCGAATTGCGAAGCCCATGACTGAATTGTTGAAGAAGGGAGCAAAATTTGAATGGGGACAGAAATGCGAAGATGCTTTCCACACCTTGAGGCAACATCTGACCACAACACCCGTGTTAGCGCAACCCGACAACAACAAGCCATTTGATGTGTATTGTGATGCCTCTGGCACCGGACTGGGTTGTGTTTTGATGCAAGACAACCGAGTCATTGCCTATGCATCAAGAGAACTCAGGCCTCATGAGCAAAATTACCCCACTCATGACTTAGAGTTGGCAACCGTGGTTCATGCATTAAAAATGTGGAGGCACTACTTGATGGGAACCCACTGCAACATCTATACAGATCATAAGAGCCTCAAGTACATTTTTACTCAGGCTGATCTCAATATGAGACAGAGAAGATGGCTAGAATTGATCAAGTACTACG